>NW_011494611.1:785541-818743 GCF_000754665.1 Bison bison bison
TTTTAATTTCATGGCTGCAGTCACCATCTGCAGTGATTTTGGAGCCCAGAAAAATAAAGTCTGACACTGTTTCCACTGTTTCCCCATCTATTTCCCATGAAGTGATGGGACCAGATGCCATGATCTTCATTTTCTGAATGTTGAGCTTTAAGCCAACTTTTTTACTTTTATCAAGAGGTTTTTTAGTTTCTCTTCACTTTTTGCGATAACGGTGGTATCACCTGCATATCTGAGGTTATTGATATTTCTCCCGGCAATCTGGATTTCAGCTTGTGCTTCTTCCAGCCCAGTGTTTCTCATGATGTACTCTGCATACAAGTTAAATAAGCAGGGTGACAATATACAGCCTTGATGTACTCCTTTTCCTATTTGGAACCAGTCTGTTGTTCCATGTCCAGTTCTAACTGTTGCTTCCTGACCAGCATATAGGTTTCTCAAGGGGCAGGTCAGGTGGTCTGGTATTTCCACCTCTTTCAGAATTTTCCACAGTTTATTGTGATCCACACAGTCAAAGGCTTTGGCATAGTCAATAAAGTAGAAATAGATGTTTTTCTGGAACTCTCTTGCTTTTTCTATAATCCAACAGATGTTGGCAATTTGATCTCTGGTTCCTCTGCCTTTTCTAAAACCAGCTTGAACATCTGAAAATTCATGGTTCACTATTGCTGAAGCCTGGCTTAGAGAATTTTGAGCATTACTTTACTAGCGTGTGAGATGAGTGCAATTGTGCAGTAGTTTGAGCATTCTTTGCCATTGCCTTTCTTTGGGATTGGAATGAAAACTGACCTTTTCCAGTCCTGTGGCCACTGCTGAGTTTTCCAAATTTGCTGGCATATTGAGTGCAGGACTTCCACAGCACCATCTTTCAGGATTTGAAATAGCTCAACTGGAATTCCATCACCTCCACTAGCTTTGTTCATAGTGATGCTTCCTAAGGCCCACTTGACTTCACATTCCAGGATGTCTGGCTCTTAGGTGAGTGATCACACCATCGTGATTATCTTGGTTGTGAAGATCTTTTTTGTACAGTTCTTCTGTGTATTCTTGCCACCTCTTCTTAATATCTGAGTCCATATCCCCCCATAATTGATTATAAAATTCAGCAACCTTTGTTGCAATCAGATGTCTTCTCTGGTGTATATTAAAGTGTTCTTAGGACAAAAGGAAACATTAGCCTTTCATTGCTACATCTCTGTACCTAGCAGAGTGCTTGGCACAGGTGAGGTTTCCAACAATATCTGTTGAAGGAATTAACAGTTTGAGATAGTGCATAGGGAAAATGTCAAGACATAAATGATGAGTGTGGTATTCAGTAGGAACTGCACAGAACAGGACACAGGTAAAGGTTTTGAGAGAAAGAACAGTGCATTAAGACTGGCCTTCAAGCTAAGTCAAAGGAAGTGCTAAAGTTCAACGACAATGGTCAATTGAAAGTGTGCGGTAAATGGTGGAAGGTTCTGAGGAAGATATTGCGGCATGTGTCACTGAACGATGGGAACTCACGAGTGTAAAAGCAGGGGACTGAATGCAAGGATTTCCTAGGTCCCCCGTCTTCAGCTGTATAAGTCAGAATGTAGATGATTTAACAGGAGTTGAGACGTCAAACGAGCACCCAGGTCTTTAGTCAGGCTGGGTTAACTCCACTGCCGCCTACCCTCCTACCAGACCAGGACCTGGTAGACGTGGCTCTTTCCATTCAAGTGCCCTTTTATTAGGAGAGGGCAATGGCAACCCACTCCAGTACTCTTGCCTGGAAAATCCCATGGACAGAGGAGACTGGTAGGCTGCAGTCCTGGTGAAGCCTGGTGGGCTGCCGTCTATGGGGTCGCACAGAGTCGGACGACTGAAGCGACTTAGCAGTAGCAGCAGCAGCAGCCCTTTTATTAAAGCTGTGCATCTCAGAATACTGAGATTCTGAAGCCAAGAAAAGAATCTTTGGGAAAATGAACTTTTGTCTTACAATGTCCATCCACTCTTGGTGACTGCTGTGAGTTCCAACTCATGGTCTGGATTAAATGAATAAAGAATGAGGAAGCAGGGATCTGAGAATCCACTGGGCATGTGTATCCCTCCCAATGGGACTCGGGTCCACCCCTCTCACACAGGTAACACACAAACTCATTCTTTCCATGCTAACGACGCTGCCTTCACTCTGCATAAGGCTCAGAAAGGAGCAGATGTATACACTCAACTGATGAATTCCAGCAGCTTTTGAAATAACTGTCCAAAGGTTTGCCCTGGTACCAATTTACAACACAGTAGCAAATTTAATAAAACTAACAGTTTGCAGCCAAGGCCTTTGTTATTTTGTTTTAATCATCTTTTACCACCAATTGAAATGATTTTCTACTTTCTTGGTGCAGTGCAATAAAATACAAGACAAAGAATGGAGGGGCAACGTGGAAATTAGAAAAAGATTCCGAGTTTCAAATCCGGGGATAAGGTAACAGCAGGCTTGAGAGCTAGCTGGTTGTTTGCGTCCGGCGGAGATTTGAAGGGAAGACATTTCCCAGTCTGGGGGAAACGCCACACCTGGATAGCATTAAAGCAAGGAGGGAGGAAAAGGACTACAAGGGACTCTTGTTTTTCCTGAACGCAACCAAAGGCGCTGTGTGACAGCTTCCCCAAACACCCGTGCTGGTGATGGACAGGGCTCTTGATTACAGAGCAGGGGCTTGTGACAAGCTGACCAGTCGCCAAGACCCCCGGGAGCCGAAACACCAGATACGGTGGGAGGTAAACAAGGCTTCGGCGCAGTGTGAACGCGAGGCCACGCCGGGGCCGGGAGCTGAGCGGGGGGACCGGTGACAGCCGGTGATGGAGCAGCGCTAAGTGAACACAGTTGTGGACGACTCGGGGCCAGCGCAGAAGGCAGCCTCCTTTCTCCTCCCCTTGGCCTCGCTGGGTGGCCAGCGATTTTATTACTGGCAGAGGGTGAGCCCCACAGCATTTTCGAATTTGGCACCACATCTAAAACCATTTGGGGGGCTGGGTGTCTTTTTCTTCTCTCTCCCCACCCCACACCACTATCACCACCCCCTGCAGCCCTCACCCTCCCCAAGAATGCTTTGGATTCGGTGAAAGTCTCCGCGTGCAGCTAGCAAACGACATTTCCCCTCGAATTTTGAAACCCATGTGCACTTGGGGAAAATGTAATCCTTATGTTTCTGATTCATTTACACTTAACTCATCAAAACGCTATTTTGTAAGAGCTATTTGATGTCCACGGAGTCTGCCGAGCCCCTTTTGTAAGCTGGGCTTCTTAGGAGCAGGAAGTCACGTTTTTGAAGAGAGGGAGAACTTGAACTTAAAAGATTGAGTTTGTTTTGAAATGAGGGCTCTCGGAGGGTCACGTGGACCCGGAGCTGGGCCAAATGCGTTCTCTCATTTCCTATAGCACCCCCTCACCAGCTGCCATGACGTTACCAGCGTCCGCCTGCTATGATTTCACTCCGAGCAGCCGATGGAGGCGCCTTCGTGATCAGAGAGAGCTGAGCTCAAAGCTATTGAATCCTCAGGTCTGGCCAAACCCCAGCCCTCTGCGTTGTGGGGAAAGGAGCACATGCGCTGGGAATCAGGAAGCCCCAGGTTCAAGTCCACACTGCCCTCGAAGGGCTGTGTGACTCTGAGGACATGGCCTCCCCTCTCTGGGCCCAGTGCTCTCATTTGTAGAGGGTCAGTACTTCAATGCTCCTCTTGAGTCCAAGAGTTTTTGAGTCTAATTCCTAGACAGTAGGAGGTGTGAGAACCCCAGAATTCTCTCTGCTGAAAACTTGGGGACAGAGCTTGGATACAAGTAGCTTTGCACAAGAAGGACACACAGACATGTAGACATCAGGCTTCGGCTATCCCATGCTCACTGTCTCACTGTGGGCTGGATACTTGAGGCCAGAGAGGAGGAAACTCATTGCCCCAAGTCATACAGAAAATTAATGGCAGAGTCCAGCTTTCCTGGTGTTTTTTGACTAACATCCTTGGATGGGAGATTTCAAATCATTCAGTTTATAGGATACTGAAGCTGGGGCAAAAACACTCTGCTTCCCACTCTGACAACAGGAATGTGAACGCTGGCGCTAAGATGGAAGTGGGGACTGGCATCGCTCTGCATGAGGCACAGCGAGGTGGTGTCTGGCTCGTATTAAAGCCCATGAGTGAATGATTAATCCTGGGTAGAAAACAAAGCCCATGCCTTGTAACGTTATAGGTATTAGTGCGACAGAAGATTAACCCCATGACCCCCCCAGGGGACCTTTGAGAACATTGGACAACATTTGAGAATCGATGGATGATGAAAACAGGTGGTCTCACAGGTCCTGTCTGCCCACCCTTGATACATACACACACTCACACATATACATGCATACGTGCACACACACACACGCACATGCACAAGCTCACCTCTATTGTTCCTGAATCTATACATAGAAATGTCATGGTTCAAAGCCAACGGTAGCTGCCTGCCTGCCACTGATTCATAGACTGGTAATGGGAAGACACTTCCATTTCTCCTCCTCCTCCTCTCACCCCGAACCAAACATCCCTCTGTCTTCCCATCATGTGACTCAGTGACCCCAGTACCACAGGCACTTCTAGGACGCAGTCCTTTGCCTCCTCCCTCTGACCACCATGGGGTCCATCCATCCATCAGCACTGCCTAGCCCCATCCAGGGCCCTCTGCTCCTGCCCTGATGGCCCTAGATCAGGGCCATCTTCCGCTTCAGTGTCGGCAACACCGCCTAACCTCCGTCACCATTTACGGTCGGGGTCTCTAACCTTACATCCACCCAGGAAGCCGCACACAGCCAGGGAGCGGTCTTAAAACCAAATCTAATCTGGATCCTCTCTTATCTGAAGACACCAAGTGGATCCTCAGCACGCTCAGGATGAAGTTCAGGCCCTTTAGCCTGCCACTCCAGAACCATCGTTACAGACCTCCTCCTCTCAACCTCTCTGGCTTCTTTGCTCAAACTCTCCCCCTTCTCCAAATTTACCCCACAGTCAGCAGGAACAAACAGCGCCGCCCCCACCCCCACTTCCCCATCTAAGTGGCCTGGCCTTAGTGTGCGTGTGTGCTAAGCCGCTTCAGTCGTGCCCGACTCTGTGACCCCATGAACCGTAGCCCACCAGGCTCCTCTGTCCGTGGAATTTTCCAGGCAAGACGCCACCTTTTCTCGGAGGGTCTTGCTGACCTTTTAAGCTGAGTGAGGATCTCCTAGCCCTGTTGCTTCTCTTAATGTAACACTTTCCTCACTTTTGTTACCACTTAGGTGTCCCCTTCTAGTATTAATGAGATGAAGCTCCCAGAAGACTGGGATGGTTCCTCCTTTAATCTCCACTGCCCAGCATGGGGCAAGGACAGCACTAAATCAGTGCCTGCAGAGTGAATGGCAGGCTGCCTTACATCATTTGGCTTCATCCCTTGACTTGAGGAATAAGGACACTGAGGCCCAGAGAGGAGAAGGAGGCCGAGCTGTAAGGTTTTCTTTACTCCTTTTGCTCCTCTGGTGACTAATCCGGTTGAGATGTTTAGAGGAAGACATCCAGTATCCCAGGTATCATCTGTACCATCACAGATTTCTGACCACTTATTATCTGCCAAAGCGTTTACTCACCCATTCATTCACATCTTTACTGACCTACGTTTACTGGCCATCTGCTTCGTGCCTGTCCTTGTACGAGAAGCTGAAGATAATGCAGCAAATGCAACCTAGTTCCCATCTCTGGTATCTCACTGTCAAGCCAAAATGTCATGGAATAGGAAAAAAAAAAAATGCACCAATGCATTTTGAAACTGTCCCAAATGGAGAGCTTGGAGAACTTTAAGAGGGAGAGAGAGGAGGTCAGGGAGGAGTTCCTAGGGCCCAGTGCACCTGGAAGGGTTTCTTCATGGACGGCCAGTCTCTGAGCTCCCGTGGGACATGCAGCCTGCTCCCTTCTCTCTTCCTGAATTAGACATTCGGGGCAGGTAAGAGCTCCAGGAGGGTCTGAACAGAATGTCAGAGCTGGAAATGACTTTGAGAGTCATCTACCTAGGCCTTCATTTCATAGAAGTGGGGGGCGGGGTGGACTCGGGCCCGCAACTGGGGAGTCATAGGCCAGGAATATAGCACGATCTCTGGAGATCAGCACTGCCAAGTCAGGTCTCCTGATTCCAGGGCCAGCCCTTCATGGGTTTTCTCTCTTCTTCTTTAGCTCAGCTACAGAGATTAAAGTGCAACTGTCTTTTCTGCCTCCAAATCCAGCACTGAACTCTGGAGCTGACCAGGAAACAGTTTCATTCGTGTGTCTGTGCGTGTCTGTGCACTGAACTCTGGAGCTGACCGGGAAATAGTTTCATTCGTGTGTCTGTGCGTGTCTGTGTGTCTGTCTTTCACAAATACTCTCCGGCCAGGCCAAGAACAACCCTAATGAAAACCAAACAATAGGAAGAATCATGAACATTTCAGTCTTTATAGTCCCCCAGATTGCATATGTTCTTGCAAGTCCATTAGCTCATTAGTTTTTCAGGGCACCCCTTGTGAGACTGTATGGATAGGAATCAGCACCCCACCCCCCCCTTTTTTTTCCAGGGATCGGAGCTAAGGCTCAAAAGCATTGAAAGAATCTGGCCAGGGTTACGCAGCAAGGCCCTTGTGTGCTGGCCTGGGAATCAGATCTCCTGATTCTGAATTCAGCCTCTCCTAAGTCATGTCTGAGGTTCCTGCTTTAACAGACACAACATAAACCCATTAAGTTCTGTCCTGAGGATTCTCATCGGCTCTGAGCACAGACTGAATGGATTTTGTCCACTCCTCTTGCCAATGCCCAGTGTGAGATAAATTCCTCCATTCTTCCCACATCTGTAATTACTCTGACGGCTGTTATTTTCCTTCTCTTTCCCAGTCATTTGTTTTCTTAAAAAATCAGGACTGGGTGCTGTACCACTAAGTCCAGCCCGTCCTGCTGACCCACAAGGAGAATAGCAAATGCACAGAGAAGCAGGTGACATCAGGACACCCCGTGCAACCCAGCTTCACCAACTCATTGTTTTCCAAGGGAGCGCTTGATCCACCCCACCCTGTAATAAAACACTAAATTAAAATCTATTCCTCCATGTCAGGAAATAACATTTCCCTCATTCCAGATACTCAAACCAGAAACCTGGGAGTCATTGGACAGCTCCTTCTCAGAACCCTTGAGGCCAATACATCGCCAAGTCCTGTTGGTTCTACATTGTAAGCATTCCTCCAATTCATCCGCTTCTCCTGCGAATAATCATCTCTGGCTTGCACTTTAGCAATAGTCTCTAAATGGATTTTCTCACCCTTTCTCAACCCTTTCTTCATGAAGTACCAAAAGCAATTTTATAAAAATACAGATCTGATGGGTTTAGCCCTCCACTTCCCAATGAACAAATCCAAACTCCATAACATAACCTCCCTTCACCATCCTGCCTTTGCTTGCATCTCCAGTCTTGTCTTCTGTATATCCCCCCCTTAGTTTAAGAGGGAATTATGCTCTATTATAACCTCTCATAATAATAATCTTCAGTCTGTAATTATATTTTTATTTGGGCTATTATTCAGACCAGCCTTCCTATCCAATTATAAGATTCAGAATTATAGTGCCAGCGTGGAGATTAACATGCAGAAGACACTTCATATTAAAAGGCTGACTAAATGAATGAATATGCTTATCAACGGAGGCTTGAGTTCAACACTTAATTTCAATTGAGTCTTACTATCTGTTGTAGAGACACTAGAATGACGACCTGGTTTAAAAGTCAAGTAATGCATCAGACTGATCCATAGATGAGTGATCTCAATGGTGTTAGCACCAAACGGGGGCTCTTCACACTTTCAAAATCACGAGGGAACTTACAGACAGACAGCACTTCTATGGCTGCTGCTGATCCTGGAGATCTGGTGATTTTGCTAAACGCTTTTGCTTACCCTAATGTTCCCAGAGCCCGTATTTCATGCTGAGAGGTACTTGGCCTAAGACGGGATGAGAGGGAGTTGTAGGTGGGTAATGCCCAGCTTCCAGAAATAGAGGAAGATTGTGCTGACTATGTACACTGCTAGCCTGAGCTAGGAACAGAGGCATTTGTACTGGGTTTGTAGAAATAGCTACCAATCCTGATGCTCTCCTCTGTCCCAGTGGACAGAACATCAGAATGCAGGCAAGGCATGCATTTCAGCAACAGCTTCTTGGAAACCATGCTGGTCTGACCATGACCACACTTTGTCAAGCCTCCTTTTTCTCATCTGCTTAAATGTTCAAAAATTAGATGGAAAAGAAGTTATCTTGTGTGTGTTTATTCTCTCGCTTCTTGGAAACAAGAAAAACTAGTTTTAACAGCTACTTTCTCCATTCATCAAGATATCACCTTATCCTTTTTCTGTCATAACAATGATTACGCTCTATAGTTTGCCAGGCATGTCTGTTAGGGTCAGGCAAGGAGATGTAAAACTTGACTCTAGCATCTATTAACTGGAAGGCCTTAAATGAATAACTGAATGACTTTATTGTTTTGAGTCTGACCTTACACATCTAAAAATAAACCATACTGATAGCTATATCTCATTGGTGGGCTTATAAAAAATACTAAGCATATATGAAGTATTTCCTAGGGGTTTCCTTGGTGGTTCAGATGGTAAAAGCCTGCCTGCAATGTGGGAGACCCGGGTTCGATTCCTAGGTCAGAAAGAGCCCCTGGAGAAGGAAATGGCAACCCGCTCCAGTATTCTTGCCTGGAAAATCCCATGGACAGAGGAGTTTGGTGGCTACAATCCATGGGTCACAAAGAGTTGGACATGACTGAGCATATATGAAGTATATTCTACATGGTAATTACTAGGAGTCATGAAGCTAGTACTACCAGTAACAGACGATACCTGCATATGTAATGGTGGTTAAAAGAGAGACTAAATTTAGACTCCACTGAGGTCAGAACCTGGGTTGATTTTTATTAAAGGTGGCATGGTTCCCATCCAAGGGGCATTTGAGAAAGATACCAATGAATATATGATTTCTAAGAGTAACTCCTTCCTAAATGGTAGTTCATCCTTGACTACCCGTTTTACCCTGGATTCCGAGAACACTGATGGATATGCAGGTGGGCTGACATTAAAATCCCAATTTAGCAGCTAGGAAAACCGACATATGATAAGATTAACAATCAGACAGCACTTAAACATGTCAACAGACAAGTCACAGAAGAGGAGATGCAAAGCCAGTCAATATTTGACAAGATGCTCAATCATAGCAACACCAATGAAAAGTCATGTTTTACCTATCCAATGGGCAAAGACAAAGCACTTCCATTTGTTGAGTAGTCATGACCATGAGTACAGTTAAATAACCTGTGGCACATTCCTACTGTGGAATATTATTTAGCAGTTAAAAGGAATAAAGTAGATCTAAGGATCAAAGTGGATAGACAGGCCAGATGACTACATCCCCTCCTCCAAACTCTACATGAGATCTGAGATTGAGCGTGCTCTTGGGCCAGGAAGCACATTACATCTGTCCATTCATCCACTCAGTCCTTCATTTGTTTATGTATGTATCAACTTTTGATGAGCATCTGTTTTCCAACCATCCATCCTACGGCAAACTTCTTCAATAATCAACTCTTAGCTCTTTTAGGTCTCAACTTAGACAGATACAACTTCTTCCAAGTGAAAGAGAAGTGAAGTCGCTCAGTCATGTCCAACTCTTTGTGATCCCATGGACTGTAGCCTACCAGGCTTCTCTGTCCATGGGATTTTCCAGGCAAGAGTACTGGAGTGGGGTGCCATTTCCTTCTCCAGGGGATCTTCCTGACCCAGGGATCGAACCCGGGTCTCCTGCATTGCAGGGAGACGCTTTACCCTCTGAGCCACCAGGGAAGCCCGCAAGAAACCTTCTTCCAAGAAACCTTCCTAAATCATCTCAAGCTGGGTTAGAGACCCTTCTTGCATTTTATATCACTTTCTTATGCTCCTTACCCCACACACTTTTCATGCTGCAGCATAATCACCTGATTTTTTTTCCTGTTTCCCCTTTTAAACTGTGTGCTCATAAGGCCAGGCAGGCATCAGGGCTCTCTAGTTCAAGTGTAGAGGATAGCACAGAGCAAGACACCTAGTAAATATCTGTGAATATAGGAGTCATTACCAAACACGATTGAATTACTGATTTTCACCATTTGGTTGATGAATGAAAGAAAAAAAAGGAACAATTATAAGAACAAAGAACACATGACTAAGTGATGTACAGAAAGAGCCAGGAAAAGAAATGGCCCTAAGAAAAACCATGAAGTGGTGACTCAGCTGAGAGCCACAGAAACAGCATGAAAGAGCCACCTGTTTCAAGTGGCCCTGGTTTGGCCTAACATTTCCCAATCCTTGACGTTTAATATGGCATCACATGTCAATCTTATGGCTAAGATCTGGAGGCAAGAAACTCGTCTCTGAGAGGTCTCACTTTGTGCTACTGCTGACTCATTCTTCACTCACTTACCCAACAAGCATTCATGGAACCCTGACTCTGTTACAAATAAGCATGTTAAATTTTGCACTTAAGAATCTGAACCAGGTAAGAGGAATAAACATACACAGCTAAAGATAAGATACGTCCGACAGTGATCAAAGACCAAGGATCACATTACAAGACGTTTCTGTTCCAAACAGGGTAGAGTCTCAATGATGACAGGTCACCCAGCCTTTACTATAAGTCACGATGAGACCCTTCTGATCTCTGTTCAAATATCACCTTATCACAGAGGACTTGCCTGACAACCTATCTAAAAATCACTATATTCTAACCAACTGGGGTACTCTGTAATGCTCCCTGGTTTGTCTCTTCCAACTACATCACAGGGATCAAGTAAAGTAAGGGTCCTCTCTGCTCTATTCACTACTGCACTGCTAGTGCCTTGAAGGTGCCTGGGTTCATGATGGGAATCAACAAATATACTCCCAGAAAATGAACTAATGAGTGAACTATAAAGTTTCTGAGCTTATCGATGGGGTTTCTGAATATGTGGAATCCAGAGAAAGAGACTTAGGGTTTGATTTGTGAAATGTGGACTCATATTCACAACAATTTCCACCGAGATCACATGGAATATATCCTTCCTTTGCTGTGCCATGCTGTCCTTAGTCGTTCTGTTGTGTCCAGCTCTTTGTGATCCTATGGACTGTAGCCCACCAGGCTCCTCTGTCCATGGGGATTCTCCAGGCAAGAATACTGGAGTGGGTTGCCATGCCCTCCTCCAGGGGATCTTCCCAACCCAGGGATTGAAACCAGGTCTCCTGCGTTGCAGGCAGATACTTTACCGTCTAAGCCACCAGGGAAGCCCATGAATACTGGAGTGGGTAGCCTATTCCTTTTCCAGGGGATCTTCCCTACCCAAAATCAAACCAGGGTCTCCTGCATTGCAGGTGGATTCTTTACCAGCTGAGTTACCAGGAAAGTTCATACTTCCCTTATTATTATTCATTTACTCCAAGACTTATATTGAGAATACCAAGGATGTGAGGTGAAATAGAGATTGTGTTGGCACCTTAATAGGTCTGAATATGAAAGAATTGATAGATTAATTAATTTGGACAGACAAATAAGCTGGTGGGGAGAAACAACTTTTGAGAATATTTCTAGCTCTAAATCAATGATTCTAAGAACAGAGAGGTACAACCAAAGTAGGCAACAGACAAATTTGTTCAACTGGAGAATGAATAATTAATAGCACTAGCATTGAAGTTGATGGAACTCCGTGCAAACCCCAGCAATGGTTACACTGTTTGATAGCTGTGTAGACTTTGAGTTTTAGGCTCTGATCTGTAATTTGGGGTATAGGACCACCTACTTTGTGGAGTTGTGCAGATTAAGTCAAATAAGATTGCCTAAGCAAAGACCTTAGTATATGTGTTTGACATATAGTAGCTACTTAGTAAATTGCCACTTCTCCATTTCTCTTCAACTGCTAAACCCCTTCCCATTCTTTATTCAAGAATTATTCAAAAATACTTACTGAATGCCAACTTTGTGCCTGGAATTGTTCTAGGCACGTGGACCACACCAGTGGATAAAGAGGCAAAAATCCAGTCCTCAAGGAGTTTATATTCCTCAGTTACAGCTCAGTTCTTCCAAGTTTGGGTTAGAAACCACTGAATTGACAATGGATGGATGAACAGATAAACTGATGAATAATGAACGTGAGCTGCTATCTGCTGTTCCTGGTTTGCTTTATATCTCACTTTCTCCAAGCCAAAAAGGTTTAGTTTTATCCAGAGTCTTTATTTATTAGAGACAACTGGAGATTCAATACAGACCCAAGGAGCATGGTGCCCAGTGCAGAAGGCTTGGCAGTCAAGTTAGAAACAGAAGTATCCTCACTCCTTCCCAGCCAGACACAAAAAGACCTGGCCATGTATTTCGTATTGCTCGACTCCAAGAGCAGGTCTCAGGATCGGTCTGTGGGCTGGTAGCCTGTGAATTGTAATCCTGTCTTCTGCTTTCTGTATCTTGAACTTCAGCCAGCTTAGATGTAGGTCTGAGCTCTAAAATTCTGCCTCTGCGTTATTACAGCAGGTGGAGTATTGTGGTTGAGAAGGTGAGATTTGGAATTAGACCTGGGTTTTAAACCTGACTCTGACATTACCAGGCTTCCCTGGTGGTTCATTGGTAACAAATCTGCCTGCTAATGCAGGAGACATGAGTTCTGATCCCTGATTGGGAAGATCCCCTGGAGGAGGAAATGGCAACCCACTCCAGTATTCCTGCCTGGGAAATCCCATGGCCAGAGGAGCCTGCTGGGCTATAGCAAAAAAGTCGGACACGACTGAGCGACTAAACAAACACAACTACTCCCATTACCAGCTGTATTAGGTTGGATAATTCACTCTTCTGAGCTTTGGCCTTTTTCTCTGAGCTTTACCTGCCTCATAAATACGTGAAAGGCACTTAAAGCAGAGTCAACATTCAGTAAGTGGTTATTAGATTATTATCGTTACCATTACCAAAAACTACACCTTTCACTGGGACATGCAGAACCAGTGAGGTCCATGCTGGGTACTGAGTCAGAGATAAACAGTCTCTGCCGAGTCCCTTTTACTATTAAAAAACAACCAACCAAAGAGAACGAATCACCTAAGAACAACTCCTATCCACAGAGAAAAGCTTTATATGTTGTCCCCTCACTTTACAGGTAGGAAAAAAATAAACAAAGGTGAAGCAACGTGCCTTCACGTCACATAGTGAGTTAGGAGCGGAGTCAGCACGGGTCCCCTTTTCCTCTGTCAGTCTCAGACCTCACTTAATGGAGAGCTTCCACTTACGGGAGACAGTCTGCAGTTCTGCCTCGCGCTGGCCAAGAGCAATCAGTCTACGAGCAGCGCCCATCGGGTAAGCACAGAAGCCTCTCCCTTCATCAATGTCATACCTTGGGAAACTATCTGCAGTATAGATAACAGAAAGAATAAATATTTTTGTTGAGAGAAAAAAATGAAGACAAAGGTCAAAGGGAATCATGTAATGGGTTGAGTCAGGGAAGAAAAAGAAAGCATTTTTTCTCTCCCTCCTCTTTTTCTCCAAAACAGTCTTTATATAGAACTTGTCTAAGAGCCAATTTATTTGATATGGAAAAAATGTGAAAGCAGTGAAACACACACACACACACACACACACACACACACACAAAGAGGTATTTGTGTTGGAGTTTAGAACTCGAATTACCAAGAGATAAAGGAGTTGAAATAGTAGGTTGACTTGGAACGATATTTTATTTTTTCAGAGTCTCAGAGAACTTTCAAGTCAGGAAACGGAACCCGGCCCAGCCCAGGTCTCCAATAAATTCCTTGGGACTCGAGAAAGACAAAGAGGAAAAGGTCAGTGAAGGACTCAGTCTAGCCCTTGTGCCTGCAACATAGTCGGGGCCAAAGACACGTTTGTTGAGGATGAAGCGGCAAATGGTACACAGTCTGGACCTGAAGAGTGGTGATTTGGGAGCAAATCGGCCTAGGACTTGGCATTTTTACCAAGCGGTTAAGGTCTTCAGCAATACAGTGTGAGTGTCTAAGGAAAGAGGACTGAGTCATCTCTGAAATCTACGGCTCCCAGCACAGACTATGGCACCTCGAATGTTCTCAGTACATACTTGTAAATTGAATGAGCAGTCAGTCGTGTGAGTAAAGAGAACTGGGAGCTTCCTGGGGCTTAGAGATCAGTGAGAATAATAACTAGTAAACTTCAAACAGCATCAGAATCATCTGGAGATGTCCTGTATGCAGAGTTTCTTAGTCAGCAGTCTGGGCTGGGGCCTAAGAACCTGCCCTTTCTAAATTCTCAGATCCTGTTGATGCTGCTGGTCTGGGCCACACTTCAAGAGCCTGCTTTGGTGCAGAGGTTCTTAAACTTGGCTGCAAGTTAGAATCAACCAGTAAGATGTTAAAGGCCTAAGGGTTATGCCTCATTTTCCTACTAAATAAATATCTGGGGCAGGACCAGGAGGAAGGAGGAGATGGGGATGTAAATGAGCTGGAGATGATTTTCAAATCCTTAAGTTTTGTAATGTGCAACTCATGTGCAACTCAGTCTGAGAATCCCTCATCTAGTACAACCTCCTCCTCATGGATGTAAGGAGGCCTCTGAGGTCCAGAAAGAGTAAGTGACTAGTCTAAGAACATACAGCAAGTTAGTGGCTTAGCTGAGAAGAGAAGTTCCAGTGTTTTTACTTCTTTAGCGCAATCTACCATCCTGTACTTATCAACCCATGCTAGCTCTTACAGGCTCACAACTCCAGGCTAAAAAAAAAAAAAAAAAGAGCTGTGTCTAAGTTGAGGTTTTAAGACATCTATTATTTCTTCTCTTCCTTGTTTTATACAGAAATGTTAAGTGGATGCATATTTATAGAATGTTACCATTCTAGACAAGTGAGGAGATGGAAGAGATGGGGTTATGGAGGATTCTCAAGGCAAGACGGTCTTTTAAGTACATCCTCAAACACAAACCAAGGGCTCCCTCTCAGTTCTTAAACAGATGTTCTTCATCTCTGAGTCAATGAACAGGCAAGGGTTTGCTTGCAATGTGCACGTTAATTGCCGGCCTTGTAAAAGGAAGTGCTGGTAAAGTGTCTGAAAGTGGTTCTGTCTCTTAAAGAGATTAAAAGTTTCCTCCAGAACTTGGTTTCTATTAATAACTGGCTTAGCACATATTTTCAAACAGACAGAGCAGAGATTGTGTCTTATATCATCTTAGAACCAAAGAAAGTGCAACAAAAGGCCCATAGTTACCATCGACTTCAACATTTTCATCAGACAGAGAGTAAATCAAAACTCAAAGAGATTGACTGATTTATCTAGCATGAGTAAGTGGAACAGCTGGGGCTAGACACAAGGTGTCTGACTCCTGAGCTATTGTTCTTTTCAGTTCTCAAAATGTTCCCTATCTATGTCACTTGTACATAGAAGAGGTGAGGTTCAACAGATGTGACTTCATAGACTCTTCATAGACTTCATATCCACACTAGGTGAGGCTAAGGCTCCCTCATTTGTTAAATTAAAGCAGAACTTGGAATCACATCTTTAATTAAACAGTGGTTAAATGCACTGGCTTTGGAGCCAGGATGAATTCCAATCCTGATCTCACCACTTCCTAAGTATGTGATCTTGGACAAGTGACTTCACATCTCTAAGCTACAGTTTCCTTCTGTAAAATGAGAAGGAGACTAAGGCTGTGGTTGTGGAGAGGATGAAATAAGTCAGAGATGCAAAGACAGTAACCCATGGCTTGGCAGAGAGGAAAAGCACTCATGGCTTCATAATAAGGTGGTGCCTGTCATGAAACATAAATCCTTAGGATATTTAAGGAAGAAGTGATAGAGAGATGACTTGAGAAAGGAATATTAAGAACAAACATTATCTCACATCCAAGCAACGAGTACCCAAAAAGAATCATGGAGACCTAGAGCTGCGAGGGCGCCGAAGAATCAAATGGGTATGAACCTCTCTTCTACATTGGAAAACAAAGACAGTTACTGGTTATGCTCACCTGCCATCATTATCCCACTCCAGTGCTCTTGCCTGGAAAATCCCATGGATGGAGGAGCCTGGTGGGCTTGCAGTCCATGGGGTCGCTAAGAGTCGGACATGACTGAGCGACTTCACTTTCACTTTTCACTTGCATGCATTGGAGAAGGAAATGGCAACCCACTCCAGTGTTCTTGCCTGGAGAATCCCAGAGACAGGGGAGCCTGGTGGGCTGCTGTCTATGGGGTCACACAGAGTCGGACACAACTGACATGACTTAGCAGCAGCAGCAGCCATCATTATTTTTAAGCAAACATTTGAGAACATGCCCAGTTCCCAGCCAACCTGCTGTAACTTCACCCTTTCCTCAAAAGGCAACCACAGTGCAAGAATACACTTCCATGTAATCTAAAAAGGAGATCATTAACAAACTCCAGTTCTTGTATTTTCATTACTAATAAATGACTTTCTTGCTAATCTCATCCAACCTCCTTCATTTCACTGTTGGGAAAAGTAAGCTACAGAGAGGTCAGAGAGGCTTAGAGTCCCAAGCTAGACCTGCCACCAGCATTCAGGACTCATGGTTCTTGGTCTGCTGTTCTTCCCACCATATCAACTCACCCAACACCAGGTGACAAATCCCCAGAGGTGAGTCTGTGATCACCCTCCTTCCAGTGCAGGACACTCTGACCCTCCTCACATCCCTCTGCAACCCCCCGCCCCCTACCTGATCATCTCCCTGTCCAGAGAGCACACTTACGTGTCTGTGAACCTTCTACCGAAGTGCAGGGTGGAGGCCACGTCCACCTGGAGAGGAGGATCCCGGACCACCTTGTACTGCAGCGGCTTACACTCCAGGCAGAGTGGGCTGTCTGCCACGGAGGTCAGCATGGCCGCATCAATCTCCAGGTGCTCATCCAACGTGTAGATCTGGACGCCATACACCTCCTCTCCCACATCCTGGAGCTTGATGGTCAGTGGGACATCACAGAAGACGTTCTGAGGCCCCAGGGAGATGTTATTCCCACTGACACCCAAGAGTTTGATGTCATTGACAGCCCCACTAGAGTCCCAGTCAGTGGAGACAAAGGTCACCCAGACGGTCAAAGACTCGGGAACCAAGGGGTAGCGGAATCTCAGGTCAAGGTGGCAGCCCTGGGGCTCAGGGCAGGCTGGAGGGACCGTGTGTGGGTTGACGGCTGAATTGGGGCTCCAGGTGCGGACGCTGGACTTACAGGGCTGCTCAACATCTGGATGACCTGTGGACAAGAGATGAGGATATGAGCTCTGAAAGTCCTCAGAGTTTCCTGCAGCCCTCAGGAGACACTGGCCAGACTAGGACACAGAGGGAAGGTAAAAAGACAGGGAAGATTCTCAGTGTCTTGGTGAATCTGCTGTGCTCACAGCACTCCTGCTCACTCCTACCCCAGTGACATGGATCTGAACGAACTGAATCACGAGACGTTTGGTCAAAATTACCTTCAAATAAGTTGCTTACAATGGAGTTGCTGCCCAAACTATCCTTCCTCGTCTCTCACTTGATGGAAAGAAAGAAGGGATGCATGCTAAACACCCACTATGTCCTCTGAACCAGTTTAATTCTTGCAAGGACTCATTTCTGAGGTGAGGCCACCAAGGCTTAGAGATGTGGCGTGAACTAACCAGAGTCTCACAGCTTGATGTGTAAAAGTCAGCACTAGAGCCTAGCTCCGTCTCATCCTGAAGTTCTCGTCCTCGAGACTGAACGTGAGAGCCACTAAATAAACTAGACTCCCTCTGGTACAACCTGCTTGTAAGGACAGAAGGGCCAGAAACCTCCAGCGAAGAGGAGGTGAGTTATGATAGCTTCCGCCTCTTGGGCTGAGTTTCCGTGGAGGAAACTGTCTAGAACCCTGAATGACAGAGCTGGAACGCAGCCCTGGAGCCATCTTATCTCTTGCCTCCCCTCTTCTACATGAGGTCATTCCATGCCACGGAGCTTCTCTGAGCCCTGTCCAGCTGGACTCAGGGAGGGGAGGGCTGCTTGGGAGGGGGGAGAAGGAAGGAGAGAGTCTTCCAGTCTTTCCCCAGGGAGACGATGCCTCATCCCCACTGATCTCAGCCTGAGCAGTGACTTCTGAATTTTTCTCGGCTGAGATCATTAGTCCTAGACCCTCAGAGAACTCTCCTTTGCACTGCTGAGAAAAGTAATCAGGACTCAGTGCAATGACTGGCTTTGATTTATGTAAGGGTGTCTAGCAAGAGATACACATCAGCTGGTGAGGGGAGGATGGGAGATCTCAGGTTGTCCCGTGAGCCACATTCTTTTTTTCCCCCTTTAAATCAGTGGTTGATAGGGGTGGAGGGGCTGGATATTTCAAAAGCAAAAGGGGGAAAAAGAAAACATCAATCTTAGCCTGAAAAGGCTTTATGATAATGTTACAGATAATAGGAATCACCACAATATGAAAATTAGAAACTGATTTTGGGTGGAAAAGCCATTCCAGTGAAAGTTGTTAAGTATCTCCAATCCCCTTGCCTCTGCCCAGCCAAGGGAGTAAGAGATGATGTCCAGGGGAGATGAGAAAGAGAAGAGAAAAAGAGGAGCGAGAATGGGCAAGGGAGGCAGGGGAGGGGCCAAGGACAAGGAAAATTGAAAAGACTCTTTAGATACAACACATCAGAACAAGAAGAGATGGATACAGCTACAAGGTTCCCTCCACCTTTCCTTGGCCAACTTCATTTATTACCTTTGGCAAATGCTGGATAGAAGAGACCAGCTGTTCAAGTCAAAGGCACAAATAAGGCTGAAGTCTTTCTTTCTGTCAATTCTCCAACCCAAGGAGCTCCTGAATCCTTTTGACTTTGTGGGTCTTTTGGTACTTATGTAGCACTTAATCATTCAAAAAGCCTTATCAAGGGCAGTGTTTCAATGCATACAAAGCACATTCCTTAGCCATTAATGTATTCACCTGATTCTCAGCAAAATCCTATAAGATGGTTGTCATTTTGCTTCTGTTTGGCAGCTCTGTTTTCCTCAGTTGCCACCTCAGTGATTTATACAGTGCCTGCCCAGCAACAGGAAGCACAGCGCACACTCGATAGATATTAAGTGAAGACTCTCCTAGTGCGTTCATATGGAGTTAAAGAAGTGAAGGGTCCACGGACTATGAGAGCCTGCTATGTAATGGTATGTTCCAGGTGAGCACCCCCGCTGTCCCTCACCATGCATTCTCCTGGAGCTGACAAGGAATGGAGAGATCTTTCTCCCTTCCTTGGAGAAAATGACTTTCAGTGGTGGGAAGCCACAGGAGAGCAAAGATGACAAATCTGTTTGGCTCCGATTTTCATCCCTGGTTTCTTGTTAATCAACAGAGAGACCAAATGCTTTCCAAAGGATAAGAAACTAAGCTTGATCATTATGCTCAAGTAAGTCAATAGGACTAGAAATATTAGCAAAGTGTGAGCTTGTCTGGTTATCAGAACAAACTTTTAGATGTAAAAAAAAAAAAAAGAGTTTCAAGGGGCACTGAGTCCCCTAAATAGCACCAGGCTTCACACACTGACCATCCTCTGTGTGCTGGGCACTGTGCCAAGCATGTTACATGCCTCAACTCTTTTCATCCTGCCAATAAGTCTATGACGTTGGTCTTATGAAACTCATTTTACGGAAGAGGAAACAGAGCCTCAGATGTTAAGTAATTCCATGGTGGGCAGCAGAATACTTGTGATGCTGTGGGTCCAGAGAGCATGCCAAACTTTGAAGGAATAAACATGGGTTACAATATCAATTATACAGCTTCTCACCATACTACCTACTCTAACGATGTCTACCCCACAAGGGGTACTATAAAACTCAAATGGGATGAGATAGTTAATAGACGAACATATTCACAAAGACATTAGCTCTGCTTTGACACATAAGGGAGAATTAACAAGTGAAAGCCTGGGAAGAGGAGTTATTCCAAGCAAAGAGAACAGTTAATAGAGAAAGTGAAATAAGATGATTGTGGTTTTGAGTAAGTGGTAAGGCCGGCAAAATAAGCTGAGCCCAGATTATGAAGGGTTTTGTGTGTCACTTTAAGGAAACTGAACTTCATGCTAAGACAGCTGGGGAGTTAGTGAAGACTTTCAAGCAAGCAAATGAAGGTTGTCTTTCAGAAAAACCAACATTTAGAGTCATAGATACTCTCCATCTATCCATCTATCCATCCATTCATCTACCTTTCCACCCATCCATCCATCCATCGGTCCACCCAACCACCCACCCACCCATCCATCCATCCAGAGAATGGCTGCCTCTGTCTGTGTCCAGGGCTAGGTTATAGTCCCTGGAAGAACAGGTTTTGCAGACATGGTCTCTGTTCTCATGGAGCTTCCAGTCTAATGGAATCAGTTAACAAAATACTGTATCAGTGCAGATAATACACAACTCTTGCCTGTACCAAGGGAACATGAGAGGCAAGGAGGACAAATCAGAGTCCCTAAGGAGGAAAAATGAACACACCCAGGAGACTGATAAGCTGGGTGGTGACAAATTTGGGAGAAAGGTTGAGAAAAGGAAAGGGAAGGAAAGGTGGGGAGGAGGAGGATAGATAGGGAAGGGGAAAAGAGGGAAAGGAATGGGAGGGAGGGTAGAAGGGAAGGAAGGGGAAAGGAAAGAAAGCAAGGGGCAAGGAACAAAAGTACTTCGGAACTGTTACTTCATTACAAGTACATACCTTTTTTATATGAAAAGTCACATGTTTATATAAGCTATCCACTAGAGATCAGGCAATATATGTGTGTGAAATATATTTATACAAACCCACACTGATTTAAATTTACATTTATGACAATCTGTACAGATGTCTATTATATATCTTTGTGTATATACACTGCAGCTCTTGACACAAATACTGTTTATAAAAACTCGGTGCCAAGTTTTTTCTAGATGTATGCTTCAGCACACCTGAAATATTCTGGGCACAAAAATGGGGAAAAGATTCACACAAGTAAGAAAAAAATGAAAACATCCAGTGCCAATTGTTACCCTCTCACGGAAAACCCAGCAGTTGCCATGTGTTATATGCTTGCATAAGTGATCTAAACTGAGATTTGAGTCAATCAGATCTAGCTATCTGATTCCTGAGCTACGAGCGTGTCGTGGTATTGAATATCTCAGAAAATATTCATCTGTGAAGTACAGTGTTTGCTCAAGAGAAGGGAAAATAGGGTTTCTTTTTGGTACAACCACATTCTGTGGCCAAAGGCAAGAATTTCTGTGATTATATTTTTCCTGAAGTTCATAAGATGGAGTTAGTGGAACATAGTGAATGTGCCATAAATATTTGTTAAGTGAAGAATTTTCTATCTTGTTAATGTGGAGTTAAAACTATGAGGTTGTGGCTCTGTGGAATATCCTAGCTGGAAAGGACATTCTGTTGATAAGATGCTATCTTCAGAGAAGCAAAGTGACTCACTCAAGGGCACAGAGCTCATTGATGGCCAGGCTCAGACCAAAACCCCAACCCCGTCATCCTCCCCACACCCATGCTCTTTCCCCTACCCCAAAGATACGTCTGGCATCGCTCACAGATTGGGGAGTTTTATGTTAGTTTGGGAAGTCCAAAAACTTAAACACGCAAAGATAAATAGGATGAAAATGAGTTGAGAAAAACATTGCAGAGCTTGGCTCATGGAAAAGTTTATTTCTTCAAGAATATTAAAAGGGTCTGAGCCAAATGGATCACAGAGCCTGTAATAGGATGCTCTAAAAAAAGAACAGTGTCTTTTCCTGGCCTGCGTGCACTAAATTTGCATATCCTAAAGGAAAACCCAGGGCTGCTGGGTTTTCTTGGAGGCCTCAGTCGACTCTGGGTACAGGGGAGGTGGTTCAACACTTCAGTGGGATTCTGCCCCGCAACTCCTGCTTTAAGAGGGTCAGGGATGAACCAGGAGCAGACCTAACCAATTGATAGTTTGGTTGGATGGTGGCGTGGGATGCAGGGAATTGTTTCATTCATTCAGGTGGTAGAACAAACTGAGATGATTTTAGCCAGAAAAGTCTCAGGGTAGAGTCTTGCTACTTCCTTCACCCAGTGTGCACGTGTGCACGCTCAGTCGTGTCTGATTCTTTGCAACACCATGGACTGTAGTACACCAGGCTCCTCGGCACATGGAGTTTCCCAGGCAAGAATACTGGAGTGCATTGCTATTTCCTACACCTGGGGATCTTTCTAACCCATGGATCAAACTCACACGTCTTGCTTGCTCTGCACTGACAGGTAGAACTCTTTACCACTATGCCACCTGGGAAGCCCCACCGTCCTCCCAAAACAGCCACCGAGATGCACCCTTCTCCCCTCCCCCCAAACCCCACCCCAGGTCTACTCAACCCCCAACCTCCTCATCACAGAGCAGACCAGGTGATCTTTCATAACAGGCACATCTCACCATCTCCCAGACCCCTGCCAAGGCACGTGGCATCTCCTTACGACCCTCAGAAGAGTCCAAACCCATCCTCATCTGGTCATTACACATCTCACCCCAGCTCAACTGCTTCTTAGTCTATACCTTTCTCTCCATACCCATTTAAGTTCCTACTCCATTACTGAAGAGCTTTTGTTCTTGTACATAGTATCTATGTCATTACCATATAGTGGATTAAAACTAAGAGGCTTTAAAACACAGGAACACATACGCATGCATCCCGTTAGCTATCTAAGCAGTATGACATCACGTGCCATGCAGTCGCTGGGAAGCACCACTGGACACTCAGGAGAGAAAGTGAGTGAAAAAGGTAAACTGTGTCATAGTATTATTATGAAAATATCTTTTCCTTGGAGGACACACGAAGAAGCCTTAGGAGGCCCTTAAGTCTCCAGATCACACTAAAATGACCAGTGATTTCAACAGTCAACTCCTCTCACATTCTTAAATGCATCTTGCTGACTGATATGCTGACATTTCCTCAGCGGGGCGTGAGTCTCAGTTTGTGGGGAGGTCCCCCACTTTCTACTTGTCTCCCTGTACTCTGGAGGTCTATCAGCACCAGCTTCATTACACCAGATGGAGAACGCTCCCGGATACTCATCTGACTCTCGTATCAGATAGCCAGCTCTGCAGAGTCCCCGTGCCCATCACGGTGTCTGCCTGGCGCATAGTCCCTGCGGTGGGCAGAGAGGAGATGGGTTTGTTCCTTGCATGGAAGAGACACAGATCTTCTTCTGGGAGAACCCAACGTGGGTTCAGTTTGGGTGAAAAAGTCACCATTGCAGATTTCAGAAGAACTTTCTAGCAGATGGTGCTAGAATGCAGAGAGCAGGGAAATATATGAGCCGGTGCCGGGCGCACACAAAGGGGATTCCTGCCCAGGGTGGGAATTGGGGCCGGGTGACCCCAGGCGTCCCTTCCACTGACAGCCCGTGATTCTGTGAGGCCGAGCTGAGGGCTTCTCCCAGGCACCCCTTGGGCTTTCCATTCCTGGTGGATCTGTTTAGAGTTCCCCAGTTCGACTCTCCTTTTTATTTCAAGCTACTTTAGAAGATAACAGAGCACAGCGCTGTCATTTTTCTCCCTCACGTTTCCTCTCTGATCCTTCTCCCTTGCTTTATTCTATCTCTGGCTTTCTCTTTTTCAACCTTCTTTCTAAAAATATAAAGGAGAATGGGGGAGTTCTCATTGAACCTCAGTGAAGAGTCAGATTCTGCTTCCTCAGGTAGCCGGGGGTCCCTACCCAAAGACGGTTGGCATGAGCCACCCCTCAGAGCATGATGAGGGATTTGGGGTGGGGGGGCTTCTGTGTGGACGTCTCCAAAGGCAACAGAGGGTGAGACAGAGGGCTGAGGCGGGTGTGGGGTTTCTGCCAGTCTGGTTTCGGGGACTAGACCTGCGCCTCAAAGAGAGAGATACCACTGAAGGACCCAGAATGGGCAATTGGCCATGAGATTCGCTATGTTGCAAGCGGTCTTGCTTCAGGGCCAAGTGACAGGGTGACAAAGCATTGGGTAAAAGAGACTTTTTTAATTTCTCTAGAAAACTGAGGGGCTGTGGCAGTGAGTGTAAGGGAGCAGAGAGACTGTTGGTCTGCAGGGAGGCCTGGGAGACTGACCCACCCCTAGCATGAAAGGTCTGTGGGTGGAGCCCACAACCACGGCCGTCCTGAGGTGCTTCCCTCCAGTGTCTTGCTGATACATGGATTCTGACAAGGAAATGACATGGCAGGAGTCCGAGAGGAAAAATTGCGACACATGGAAGACTGCCTTGGGTATTCACAGGAAGAACTACAGAAGAATCAAAGGCTGGTGATGCCTTGAAGTCTTCCAGTATGCGTGTTGATTCTGACGTGAGCTTGTTTGTACCCACAGGCTGTCAAGGTCTAGGGCACAGACAAACACACACACACACACGGTGTCTCATCAGGTATGTGGCCGTGGGCATTTGATTCCTCAGGGGCTTTGCTTCTTCATATGTAAAGTGGGATGACATACCCAGGACAGTTCAGGTGCTCAAAACACCTTGTGCTGAACACATGCATGAATACTGGCCTTGATGGAGGGGAAAGGATACAAACTGCTAGCAATACAATGAATCAATTCTGGAGCTCTAACATACAGCACAGTGACGACAGTTAACAATACTGTGCTGAAAAACTGCATGACAAGTAGATCGTAAACACTCTCACTGCTCCCCACCCCGGCAAAAAAAAAAACTGTGTGCAGTGACGGGTGTGGTGACTTTAAAATAAATGTGCTCTGCCATGCTAAGTCGCTTTAGTCGTGTCCGACTTTCTTTGACTCCATAGACTGTAGCCCACCAGACTCCTCTGTCCATGGAACTCTCCAGGCAAGAACACTGGAGTGGGCTGCCATTTTCTTCTCCAATGCATGAAAGTGAAAAGTGAAAGTGAAGTCGCTCAGTCGTGTCTGACTCTTAGCGACCCCATGGACTGCAGCCCACCAGGCTCCTCCATCCATGGGATTTTCCAGTCAAGAGTACTGGAGTGGGGTGCTGCTGCCTTCTCTGGATTGTACGTGAGAAAGACCATTAAAATTACAAAGCTCTATCTACACTGAAAGAGTTCTTTGCACACCCAACCTGCAAAAGAGCCCCCAGCCTGGCTTACCTTCTGCTTCCCGAGGACTCCAGTGTCCTGATGGGCCGCAGGGCATCGGGGAGGAGGCATTGAAGGCATACTGCACCAGGAATCTCCCTTCCAGGCAAAGGTCACATGCTGATCCCAATTCTCTAGGAGGCCAAGGAAAGAAGGAAACGCACCGACTTAGGAATGGTTGAATGAGTTCCTGACTCAACTGAGCCAAAGGTGTAGGCGACAACAAATTTGCTCCCCTGTCATCCTTATTCTTCCTTGGACTGTGAGGAGATCCAACCAGTCAATTCTAAAGGCAATCAACCCTGAATATTCACTGGAAGGACTGACGCTGAAGCTCCAATACTTTGACCACCTGACTCGAAGAGCAGACTCATTGGAAAAGATCCTGATGCTGGGCAAGACTGAAAGCAAAAGAAGGGGCCAGCAGAGAATGAGAGACTTAGAAAGCATCACTGACTCCACGGACATGAATTGCACTCCAGGAAATAGTGTAGGACAGAGGAGCCTGACGAGCTACAGTCCATGAGGTCACAAAGAGTCGGATGTGACTTAGAGGCTAAACAACAGTACTAAATCCTCCCTATCTTTGTCAGAGCTTCCAGAATATGATCATAAATGAAATTCCTCCCCACCACCCAGGAGGACCTTTCTTGGGTCTAAGCGTCTTCTGTTCTGATGGTGGATACACTTAAATTTAAAGCAGCCCAGACTTACTACCTGCACTATTTCTTCATTTCATCAATGATTCAAAGTTCCACTGAAGATTTGATATGTGGTTGTGAGAAAATCTTTTACCCATCGGACCTCAAATTTTATTCTTTTAACAATCTCTGTCTGGTACCTACTATGTGCAGGGATTATCAGGATCCTAGGTATTAAATAGGAAGAAGGAATGGTTCAGTTCCTTCAGCTGAAAATGACTGGGCTGAACTAGACAGTGCTTAAAGAACCTTCTAGCTCTGACATTCAGGGGATAGATGAGTCACTCTTGGATTTTACAGTCAAAAAGAGTTTCCTTACCATGCCACCTAATTCACTTCAGCAGCTTTCCAAGGGGCAAGCCAATCCCTCAGTGGGACAAACCCCAGCAGCGGAATATGACAGTGGCTTTCCCCATCAGCTGGTATCTTACATCTGGATTCAATCTCCCTTTAACCACAATAGCCTTTGGGATCCTACTTGTTCTCCAGACTTGGCCCCTGTTCAGGAGATAGTTGCTAGGAAGGGAGAGGGATAATAGCCCTCTTCTCCTGTACTAGGGTGAGCAAGCCCCAAACTCTGAAAATCTGAGCAACTTCTACAGAGCTACTGGAGAGGGAAAATATCAAGAAAGGTCATAGCTCAACCCATTATTTCTCCAAATGCAATGGTCCTGCCAAAATCTCCTTCCTAAAAGAATCACCATCCTTCAGCAACCTGAAAGACACAAGGGAGGGACCCTATCTCAAGCCTTAGGGCTTTTGCTTCTCAGGGAAGCTCCATAGCCCCAGGGCTCATGTGCTTGCTAACATCACAGTCTGAAGCTGGTCCTTCTTCCTCCTCCACCCAGCTGCCAGGGAGCTCATCCCCAAACCTAAATCTGAATACTTTCTGCCTCTGCTTATCTGCTAGTATGGTGATCAACACGTGTAGTTTAATGGCTGGATGGATAGATGGATAAATACCAGTCACTCCAACATGTTGCTAAGACTCATGACTAACCTAGTCTAGACCCTCAAATTGCGTATTTTGCATCATCAGCTTTATCATCAGAAATATGAAATCATACATAGGTATAATTTTATAAGCACACTAATATTTAGTGATAGAATGACTGGACAGTCTAAGGCCAATCTGCTCAATGGAACAGTAAGCAGTTGGTACAAATACTCATAAAGATCATTAAAATGTATGGAAAACGTGTTATAATGTTAAGGGAAGAGTCATATTCAAAACTGTACCTTATAGCAGCATCTCAATGCTGTTCAAATAACTTAATATGACGAAATACTACCAGCAAATATTTCTAGGTGGTGGAACTCAGAATGATTCCTCTCTCCCTACTTCCATTCCTTCTGGTTTTCTGAACTTTCTCTGTATTTTCAGTATGTATGAGGTGTTCTTGAACTAGCAATAATGACAATTAAACAAAAGTACTTGGAGGCAGAGGATGAAGAGTGGAGAGGGAGGTGCGCAGCACCAGTCTGGTTCCATTACAATGACCACAACCCATGCATAGCAGCTCAGAGTCACAGGACTGGTTTATGACGACAATGAGATTACAAACATCCTTGTATGAATCCAGATCGCACTGATCTTAATGGTAACTGAGCTTTCTACTCTAGACGCCTTGCTTTAGAGGAAACGCATGTAGTCACCTGTACTTCACTGAGTTCTTGACAACTGTTCAGTTCAGTTCAGTCGCTCAGTCGTGTTCGACTCTTTGCGACCCCATGAATCACAGCACGCCAGGCCTCCCTGTCCATCACCATCTCCCAGAGTTCACTCAAACTCACATCCATCGAGTCAGTGATGCCATCCAGCCATCTCATCCTCTGTCGTCCCCTTCTCCTCCTGCCCCCAATCCCTCCCAGCATCAGACTCTTTTCCAATGAGTCAGCTCTTCACATGAGGTGGCCAAAGTACTGGAGTTTCAGCTTTAGCATCATTCCTTCCAAAGAACACCCAGGGCTGATCTCCTTTAGAATGGACTGTTTGGATCTCCTTGCAGTCCAAGGGACTCTCAAGAGTCTCCTCCAACACCACAGTTCAAAAGCATCAGTTCTTCGGTGCTCAGCCTTCTTCACAGTCCAACTCTCGAATCCATACATGACCACTGGAAAAACCAAAGCCTTGACTAAACGGACCTTTGTTGGCAAAGTAATGTTTCTGCTTTTCAATATGCTCTCTAGGTTGGTCATAGCTTTCCTTCCAAGGAGTAAGTGTCTTTTAATTTCATGGCTGCAGTCACCATCTGCAGTGATTTTGACAACTGTAGGTTCCCTATAAATACTTTGACGAATTAATAAACTGACAGTAAATGGGCCTTATTTACACAGAGTTCCACAAAGTGCATTCCCTCATGCTCAATCATGGGTTCGCGTGTTCACTCAATATTTCACCTGTTCATTCACTGGATACTCATTGAACAATCTCTGGTTGCTAGCACTGTGCAACTACCAGACATTAACCATCCATGGGAGAGGAGATTTGATGTGGTACCTGCCCTCATAGACCCTGCAATCCAGCAGAGGCAACAGTCCATAAACCAATAGGAAAATAATGTGTACAAAGTACAGGTTGAATTACTGCTAGAAGGAGAGTCAACAGATGATGTAGGAGAGACCAATGAGGGGCTGTGCAGGGGCTTCGGATGGGCGTAACGCTGGCAGACCTCAGTGCAGATCCAAGAACAACACCGAGAGTGGAGTAAAGTGGTCCAGGCTCTGTCTTAAGGTATGCAAAGGACCGAGGCGGGAGAGACGGCCTCGGTCCATAGAGGCCCTGAAGGAAACTCGAGTGGCAAGAGTCACAAATGGAAGACAGCAGTGAGAGCGCCAGTGGGGCAAGCAGGCAAGGACCACAGGATGGAAGGCTCTGCAGACCCCTTGCAGATTACACATAAGAGGGGTGGGAAGGTACTGGAGGGTTATAATGTGGGTGACATGATCCAATTCACATTTTTAAAAGATCAGCCTGAATGATGAATGAAGAATGAATTGGGAAAAGAAGAGCACAGGTAAAAGCAAAGTCAGGAAATAAAGAGCAAAGGTGTGATCCTGTATATGGTGGGTGAAATTCCCATTTTACAGATAAGGAAGCTGAGGATCATGGTTACAGAATAACTATACGAAGATCAAAGCTCAGAAAGTCACAGTCAAAACAGACTTTACCAAAACCATGCCATATCCTACACATTCAGGGTATGTCAAATGTGTTTCTAATCCTTGGCATTTATTTGATTTTAACGGGCACCTGTATGTACACAGACAGAAATACACACACACACACACTGAAATCATAGAAACACAGGATGCTAAAGGATGCTAACACTGGAAAAGATCACCTTTCTTACACACGATCCATGAGAATTAAAGTTTAAAGCTCCAAATCTGTGCCATCTACTTTAGCAGCCCCTAGTAACATGTGGCTATTCAAATCTAAATGAATTAAAATTAATATAGAATTCCTTTCAGTTCCTCAGTTACACTCATCACAGTTCAAGTGCTCCCTAGCCACAGCTGGCTTACAGCTACCATACTGGATATTACATTACAGAAAGTTCTATTGGACAGTGCCTCTCTAAGGTACCCACTGTACAGAAGGAATTAAGCTCTCTCCTAGGCATCTAGAATGGTACTAGTTATGTACTATCCTTAGGACAATTGAGAAAATAGTCACTCAAGTCATTTTCTACATTCTGAGACTTGGAAAAAGAACCTTGGCTGAGAAAGGCTAGATTCCCCTTTAGTTTACAGATCGGAAAACTGAGGCCAAAGAGGAAGAAGAAATGAATGAAGTTGCAAAGACTTCAGACTCAGGTCTCTTGGTTCCCAGTCCAGCATTCTTTCTACTATATACCACAGCCCATTGTTCAGAAAACTGAAACCATCTAGTCAACACATGTTTGCAAGACAGATAAAAATGCAGGAGTTAAAAAAGCCAGGGGTGGCCTTGAATTATTTATTCAGTTGCCCATGTGTGAGGACACAGGCGGTGGGAGGATCTGAGTATGTTTTTTTAAGGAAAACCCTTGTATTCTCTCTGACCACAGATGTGAGGAACAGCAGGAGGACATGACGATGGCCAGGGGCTAGAGGTTGGCATTGATGAATGGAGTGGAAAACATCAGAGATTCTGCAGGGAAAGAGGATTTCAAGTAGCTCAACAGCTCTGGGAAACTTTGTACAAGATGGGAGCTAGTGTTTCCTGAGCATAGAGTGTGTGTGCTAGGCATATCACAGATGTCATCTTATTAAATTCCCCACAGAAGCCAGGTGGAGTGGGTATGGTTAGCACTTTTTATGGAAGAAGACTCAAGAAGGCCAGAAAGAATCAGAGGGGTGAGAAACTCACCCAAGGTCCCCTAGGCTGGAAGAGGTAAAGTTGAGACTGGAATACAGTCTGCTTGACATCAAAGCTTGTGCACTTTGTACTAAGCCAATTTCCATGAGTATGAACTCCTTGCATATGGGAGATGGATAGATTTATTTCTTTAAAACAATTTATTGAACTTGCTGACCTACTTCCTTCAGTCATAGACTACAGTCTACATAGCTGTTAACCCTAATTAGATATGTTTCTAAAATGTCAGTTTTAATTTAACATATGATAACTCCATTATGAAATCTTAGACTGAACAGAATAGCTATTGTATGAGCCTCAAGTACCAACTGACTATAGGTTATTAAAAACATACTGATTGAAGCTGAGGGCCCCATGTAATAGAGACATATCTCATTACACAACAATTAACCCTCCAATAGGTTTCCAACAATCAGATGGTATTTATTTAATGGACAATAACTGCTTTATGAAATACAAATTGAATACACACACAGGAAGCTTCATTTACAAAACTTCCATTTCTACGTGGAATCGAGGCCAAGGCTTGACCAAAAGTCTGATACTTCTCATCACCACAGAAAAAATAAATAAATCCACGGGCTGCTGGAAAGGCTGCTCTGAAGTGTCACATGAGGTTTCCCAAACCCAGCTCTGAGCTCCCAGTGAGGGCGCTGGGGCAGAGGAAGGGGGTTTCTACAGAGCATCTAAGGAGTGCATTTCCTTTCTCCGTGATCACATGCATCCAGCTGTCAAAAGAAGGTTCTAGATTCAAGGACTGATAGTACTGAAGGAAAATTGGAGCTCAAATTTAATTGTGATGCCATGATCTAATATGTTTTTATGAACACACACACACATACTTGTGAGAGTTCACTGCCACGTTTTATGGCCTTTATGAAGTGGAGAGTAACACCTCCTTCATAATTCAAGTTTTGGAAAAACTTAATGAAAGAACATGCGAGCCTGAGATAAGACGCTGCAAAATGTGAGTCGGAGCCTGGCTCCCACCACTTTCTATGGGCTTCTGGCCAAATCTCTCTGCCTCTTTGAACTCCAATCCCTTCCTCATCTGGCAAATGAAGAAGTTGATTCTCCTTTTACAGAAATTACCAAACAGATGAAATGAGACTGTACAGTGAGCATTTAGTACAGAATCCAGAGCAGAGTGAGCAATTGGTAAACAGCATGAACAACCATTGAGTAATATTAATTCATCATCAGCTGGTTATTATTTCCACCATCTTCAATATTGTATTACCATTATTGAATAAAACATTCAGGTCTGGGAGGGGGCAAAAATACTAATCCATACTAATTTATAGCCAAGTTCCAACCAAATTAAATATCAACATGTTAGTACATCTTCATGATCCTTTAAAATCCCCTAAAGCTTCAGTGCCTTGGGGAGACCCAATGTTGAAAGGAACCACAAGAAATGATTTCATTCATGTTTCCACCTTCAGACCACTGAGGCATCATTAGACCCACCTTTCAGTGGAGTATGACTCAGGGGGAGAAACTGACTTGCCCAAGGCCATACGGCTAGGAAGTGACTGACAGGAGCCCAACTAAGGCATCTTGTGCCTTGACTTATCATCCCTTGATCTTCTACGAAGATCATGGCATCCGGTCCCATCACTTTATGGGAAATAGATGGGGAAACAATGGAAACAGTGTCAGACTTTATTTTTTGGGGCTCCAGAATCACTGCAGATGGTGACTGCAGCCATGAAATTAGAAGACGCTTACTCCTTGGAAGGAAAGTTATGACCAACCTAGATAGCATATTCAAAAGCAGAGACATTACTTTGCCAACAAAGGTTCGTCTAGTCAAGGCTATGGTTTTTCCTGTGGTCATGTATGGATGCGAGAGTTGGACTGTGAAGAAGGCTGAGCACCAAAGAATTGATGCTTTTGAACTGTGGTGTTGGAGAAGACTTTTGAGAGTCCCTTGGACTGCAAGGAGATTCAACCAGTCCATTCTGAAGGAGATCAGCTCTGGGATTTCTTTGGAAGGAATGATGCTAAAGCTGAAACTCCAGTACTTTGGCCACCTGATGTGAAGAGTTGACTCATTGGAAAAGACTCTGATGCTGGGATGGACTGGGGGCAAGAGGAGAAGGGGACGACAGAGGATGAGATGGCTGGATGGCATCACTGACTCGATGGACATGAGTCTGAGTGAACTCCGGGAGTTGGTGATGGACAGGGAGGCCTGGTGTGCTGCAATTCATGGGGTCGCAAAGAGTTGGACAGGACTGAGTGACTGATCTGATCTGATCTGATCTTCTAAAAATTCTACCTTCAGTTCTATTAAACAACAGAGGCAAAGATGCTCGTTATACAAAAATACATGTATATATATATATATATATATGCATGTGTACCATCCATATATAATGTGCCCTTCTTATATGGTACTACGTGTATACAAAGGAGTTAGCTCATTAACCAGAGGCAGGTAAATGCCCATCTTATATGGTACTACGTGTATACAAAGGAGTTAGCTCATTAACCAGAGGCAGGTAAATGCCCAAGCTCATGAGATGTGACCAGTACCTCCATTCCAGACGAGGTTCAGGAGACAGAAGTTTCCAGGCTTTTAACAATAAAGCAAAGCTTAATATTCACCACAGAAATTATGCATCATTACTCATTAATTTCTGTTAGCAATCATTTATGTATTCCCTGATCCCCAAATCTACAACGTCTACATGGAGCAGTCGCTGTACCAGTTAGTCCTCAAGTGTGTGTGTTATTCCCTTAGTCGTGTTCAACTCTGTGCGACCCCATGGACCGTAGCCCACCAGGCAGGCTCCTCTGACCATGGGATTCTCCAGGCAAGAATATTGGAGTGGGTTGCCATTTCCTTCTCCAGGGGATCTTCCTGACCCAGGGATCTTCCTGACTCAGGGTCTCCTGCATTGCGGGCAGATTCTTTACCATCTGGGCACTTGTGGGCACTTGTTAAACAAGAGCAACAATAAAAGACACTGAGAAATCCCTCTCCAAGGCTGTTTCCCTTCCAAGTTTCCTTCCTCTTGGCAGGAGAGAGAGAGAGGGATCGACACTTCACAGGCCACACTCACCT
>NW_011494611.1:818843-854287 GCF_000754665.1 Bison bison bison
TTCAAAGAAGTGGCCGTCGATGGGAGGGAACCACTCCAGCATCACAGAGTCGGGCGTGTGGCTCACGACCTGGGGGGCGAGGGCGATGGGCGCTGGCTTCCTGGAGGGCTGCCAGCCCTGGTACACCAGGTCCAGGTAACAGTGCATTCTGGCGACCTGATTGGGTGTGAAGGAGTCGGTGCAGTCGTCATCTGCAAGCAGGCAGAGGGAGAGATAAGCACCTCGTTGCACGGACCGACAGGCAAGAGAATGATGATGCCTCCCGGGCGGCCCGGAAGCCAGCACCCCGGCCCTTGCCAACTGGGAGCTGGCCTCTTCCAGTGCTCGAGAGTTAATGGTCTGTGAACAAATTAGTGCAGTCATCACTTCTGCAGACAGGTGAGAGGGAGCATTAGGAGGGGGAGGGCGGATGGGCCTGAAAAGGCACGTCTGAGCCTGGAGAGGGAGGTCATGGGTAAGGACGAGGGCAAGACGAGCCGCTTTCCACGGGCCCCCATCCACAGGTCAGTAAGTTCCAGCCAATCAGTCAATATCTCTCAGTCATCCACTCGTGTCCTGTCTATTTGCTCACTCATTCTTTCATATGCTTACTTGTTCCTTCACTCCCACCTTCACATTTGTTCATCGCTCATTCATTAATTCTGCTCCTTACTGATGCAGCAATTCTGCTTTCCAAACCAGCCTTCTGAGCATCGATTCTATACTCTCTGCTCGAAGCCGAGGGCCAGGAAACCTAGAGCACTCCTGCTGCTGGGAGCTGCCAGTCTAGCTACAGAGCAAAGGTCAGCTTGCTGTGTGGCTCAAGGTGGTTATAGGCTGTTCAAGTTTGTGACGCCAGTCCCCAACGACAAGGAGATGGTGTGTTGGGGAAGACGGATAAACTGGAGAGGCTTCTAGGGGAGGTCCTGGGTCAACCAGGTTACACGGTTAAGACTGGGGAAGAAGATGAGGGATGGCAGAAGGGGCAGCTCAGGACCACAGAAGCAATGAGCCCTGGGCAGTGAGCACAGGGAGACTCGGAAGTAGTCCAGGCTCAGCATCCAGCCTTCGGTGTCCACAGCAGGGATGCAAGGACAATGACACCTTCTGCACAGCGCTGTCGCTGGGACACTGACTGTGGGCTTAGTACATGCTTCGTACACGGGATACTGTGCTTTGGGCACGTGTAACTCGCCCATTAGTTTTGGAGTAAATACTCTGATCACTCCATTTCACAGAGGAGGAACCTGAGGCTGAGAGAGGTCTCACTACTTTTTAAAGATCACAGAGCTAGGGGCAGATCTGAGGTGTGAACCCAGGCAGTCTTGACTCCAAGGCCACGTTTCTAATCAATATGAGAACTTTTTTCTGAGTGTCCATGAGACCTTGTATGGGCAAAGTGTCCCGCAGGTGTTTGATAAATAGGAGTTGAGCCTGAGTTGGAGGGGACCAGAATACAATCTCATTTCTGAATGTCTTTAGATCTAATGACCTTCAATTCTACCCTCTGTTTTCTAGGATGAGGAGTGAAGGCCATGACCCGAGACTCTTCCCTGCCAAGGAAGAAGCTTGCCTCCCGTCTCTCCCTCCAACAGCTTTACTCAGCTGCCCCAGGGGCAGATCAAGGCACTGTTTTGGCTTGGTTTCCAAAAACACCACTTCCCAGAGGTGTCCGCCTGGCCAGGGTTTCTGCAGCTGGGCCCCAGACAGAGGAGAACGGGGCTCGCCAGATCTTAAAATAAACCCACCATGGGAATTCCGCAGCATAAACTCACTTTCTCTTATCAAACAAACAGAAAATAAGTTCAGGCAGGTGCTGGGCAGTTGGACGTGACCTTGAGAATCCAGCTTGGGGAAGGGATAGGAGTGTGAGGAGGTTATACACAGAAGCTGTCTCTGATCCCCTTAGCAATTTTTGATGGTCTCCTTGCCAGCACCCTGGGGAAGACTTTCATACATTTGGAAGAAGCAGAAGAGCCCAGAGTCCTTCAGAGATTACCACCGAAGAATGACTAGTTGCACAAATTACTTTCAAGCTCAGATACTTGCATGTAACTCCTTGGATACAAAACAGGCTATGGGTTGCTTTTGCCTGGAAAATAAGACTCCAATTGCCCCCAGTGGTCTAAGAAGGACTGGATGGGCTGGTACATTTTCCTTTGTTACTAAGGACTTTGTACTTCATCCCGAAAGTTTTGGAAAAGCCACTAAATAGGTTAAAAGCAGGGGAAGGGCATTCTGGCTAAAGAAGTAAGGGTTATGTAGTTAGATTCATGGGTGAATGATGCGGAGTCAAATGATTTTATGACCACTGTGCCTCAGTTTCCCACCTGAAAAGTGGAGATAATGATGATAACAAGAGTGCTGGTGTCAGAATGCTGCTGAAGGTCATGGCAAGTGTAGCATCAAGAGGCAGGAGCAGCGCTCAGTGAATGCCCACTGCCTCGGGTCTTGGGATAGTGCAGGCACCTCTGTGTGTGTGCCTGCATGTGTGCACATGTGTGTGTACGCATACACTAATGTGGGTGAGTGTTAGGAAACTAGAAGCAGGAAAAAAACCAGAATGTAGAATATTCACTCTCTTTGACTTTGCAACATCGCCATTTAGGAATTCGATGGATCGATACTCATGAACAAACATGAGGGAAAACGTATGTACAAGGACCTCTTTTGAAATATCATTTACATAGAAAAAACATTAGAAATAACACATCTGTCTATTAATAGGGGGAGGACTCTACATTAAGGCACATGCACGGAACAGAATTCTAACCAGTCATTTCCCAAACAAGGAAGTAACTCTAAAACTCAGGCCCCCTGTGTATAAGTTGGGGACATTTATATCAACCCACAACCTAGAGTGATGGTGTGGCTTCCATGAGCTGGAACACATACAGCGTTCATTTGATGAACGAGAAAGAAAATCAGCAATTTGCTTTCCTCTCTATCTTCTGATTTGTTTGGTTTTCTTCCTCCAAAGGAGTTAGTTTCCTTTTATAACTTAAAAATTAGCCATTTCCATGTCTGCCAATTTAAAAGTTTGAAAAATGGGTAGGTGACACAGGCTGGGAAGAGGACAGAACTGTACCTGAACTTTAAAACTGAAGTCAAAAAACATCCCTCCCAGAGCTAGAAAGCTTAGAGACTGAACCACTGCCGGAATCCTGGGTGAGGTACCAAAGGGTTTCTGTCCATCATAAAGGCTCTGCCCCAGTTAGCTGACGTTTCCAATTGGCCGCTCTTAGCTTCCTGCCTCCGCAGGCTGCCCCTCCTGACACCTGTGGCCCCTCGTCCTGGTCTCTAGGACCAGCCAACCCAACCTATTCTGTCCCCATGCTGCCTCCAGCCAGAAAGGACGTGGGGGACTTCAGTATTCTGGGAGGCTACACCAGTCCCCATGCTGTTGATGTCGTGCTGTGAGTTTGCAATCTAAACTTTGTTCTCAAGAGCAATTTCCACCTGCAGCTGGAAGGCCACAGGGCAGGGAGGTTCAGGGCTGCCACTGCCTGTGGGACCTCAGACAAAATGCTGATCCCTGACAGCCTTGTTTCCACCCACTGTGAAACGGGGACTCATGACCCTACCTGCCTTCCACAGCCAAGGGGAGCATGCAGCTAGCTCACCCAATTCTAGTGCAAGAATAACTGAAGGTTTTGTTGTTTTAAAAACAATGATAATAACAGTAAGAGCAATAGATGATTATATCTACTGCAGAACACTTGGTATGTGCCAAGCATGTTACAAAGACATAAACATCAACCTAAATGTTACCTAGAGATTAAAAAAAAATCTAGTGTGTATGTATGTGTAGATGGATATGAATATCTATAATGGATTTCTGTAATTCTTATCATCACGAGCATCATATATATGTATATACACACATACGCACAAACATACCCACACTTGTGATGAGATATGATATATGTGCCAGGTCTTATACTGTACATTAGGTTCTGGAGTGTTTTCACAATTAACAGTCAACAGATAATCTTGCTAATCATCACTTACTGAGCACTAGTTTTGGTACCAAGGACAGTTCTAACTCCTTCACCTGTATGACTCTCATGCAAGGTGAGGGTGTTTGTCCTCCATGTACCAATAAAGTTAACAGAAGGGACTTGCCTGAGGTCAGAGTCAAAGGCTGGCACACAGAGGATTCAAGTTGGTTCTCACACTCTAGACTTTATGCTCCGAACCACTATGTTCCTATCAACCGTCTGCTGCATCATCTTCAGTGATTACAGGATGTTCTGTCATATGAGTGCCTTGTGATTCATTTCAGCAACCCATTCTCTTTGGATTTGTAAGAAGCTTCTAATTTTTCACACATGTAAGCATTTCTCTTCTATGCCTATTACACACTTCAATTAATAGATGTCTAATTAATATGTGGAGAAAAAAAGGTTGCTAAAAACATTTTTAGGACTAAATCTTTAAACACATTAACAGATTTATTTCCTTAAGACATACTTCTTAGAGGTGGGGCTGCTGTGTCAAAGCTTAAGTGCATACTAACAGGGATACGCAGAACGGCAGTGACAAGACGCTTGCTCCCATAGCTGGGGAAGGCCTGGTTTCTGCACTGTTGAGGAAGCTGGGCTTGGGGGTCCTCTTAGTGGGTTCCTTATGGCATCTTTTCTTCAGGAAGTAAGAGTCTGACCTGCCGTCTTTCTACCTGCCTGAGGATTAGCCCACAGCTCAACGCGACCGCACCCACCCGGTGCTTGACTAGGCTTGCCCTAGCACCTGCCTGGTGTCTGCTTAATCTCAGCAGTTGGGACACTCTCAAACTCCCCCAGTGTCAGAAAGGGAGCCAGATAATTGTTGCTTAAATGCAGGCTCTGCCATGAAAGGCATGCCTTGTTTTTGCTGTGTGACCCTGGGAAGGTGACAAGTTGCCTAAGCCATGCTTTCTCCTTCTGTAAAGTGGGAACAGTAGTAATACACTTATCTCCTAGGGCTATTTAGATGATTCCATGAGACAAGCCTGTTGGGCAATGCCCACAGTGTCTGGCACGTCATAGACACTCAGTAGTTTCTGCAGACTTGCCACCAGCCATGTTCAATTTATTACAGTCTTAGGGCTAACAATTAATTCAGGTCCTCAGCTTCACTCTCCTTGCTCAACAAGTGGCTGATGGCTACCATGCAGGTGAACACAAACACAGAACACACCCATCTCTGCAGAAAGCCAGAGCACTCGCAAGGAAGGAACTCTAAGCAGCTGACCCAGCACGGTCTCTACCCTCTTGTCTTGACTGCAAAGCCCCCGTGTGTCCCTCTCCCCAGCCCTGAGAACCCGATCCTGGTCTGCATTTTGAATTTCATCCAGCTGCTTTTGTCACCTCATCTATCAGAGATCCTAAGAAAAACAAACATTTCAAAGCTCGTGGTCTCCTTGAATATGCTTTTGCGGGTGTAAGTTTGTTATCGTAGCTCAGTGAATTAGTTCTGCTGTTAATGGGTCACTGAGCTGAGGGGTTCCTTTAGAAAAGCAACATTAAATCAATCACCCTTTAGATCTGTACAAAGGGGAACAACAACCAAAAAAAGATTTAGTTTATGGGGGTCCAGTAGCGAGTGGCAGCTCCTGGCCCCTAAGAGGCCGGCAAACTTCCAAACTCACGTTATCGTTTAATTTCCAAGCACACTGAGCTGGCTGAGGAAAGATGCTGTAGAAATGGAACTTAAGCAGGGCTCCGGGAGGGGACGGGACACCGGATATGGATGCCGGCTCGGCTGGGAATGGGAGCATGGTAGGACTCTGCTTTTGAGGAAATCCCTAGCACTCGGGTCTTTTTTAGAGACCCCAAGCTAGGGGCTGTTTATGGCACCAAGCGTGGGTGCTGACCATTCAAGAGACCTCGGGTGTGAACTGTATGAACTTTACATGGAGATGGCCCCGGAGATCGTTCAGTCCAAACGGGAAACTGGGAAGACCCACAGGTAGTGGGTCTTCTGGATTTCAGGAGGGACAGCCTCTCTTCGAATGCAATCAGAGGCAAAATCCCGTCAGAAATGGAGACTGCTAGAAGTGGGCTCCCCTGGTTTAAGCAGAAATGGAGGCTCAGAGTCACACAGCCACTCAGAGTGCCCCCACCTCTCTGACAATGATCTCTCTGGCACAGACTCGAAAACCACCCAGATCGCTCAATATCCCACTCAGCCATCAGCTAGGTCTCCTTGGAAGAGTGGCACAAGAGGGAAAGAGAAAAGACGGTCTCCTGTGAAACGGGGGTAGTTCCAGCCCCATAGGCTTGTTGAGAGAGTTAAACAAGATGGCATATATTAATGTCCTTTATGAACAATAATGGTTTGATTTTTTTTTTTTTAATCTTTGGGCTGTGCTGCATGGTATGTGGGATCTTAGTTTCCTGACCAGGAATTGAACCCATATCTCCTGCATTGGCAGCATGGAGTCTTAACCACTGGACCACCAGGGAAGTCCCATGAACAGTAAACTTTTATATAAGTAGAAATATTGCTATACAAATCAACTTTATATACCTGTTGTTAGAGAAATTACTCATATTCTTCCCTACTTGGTTTTCTTCCTCCTTCCTCCCTCCTCCCTTTCTTCTTAGCAAACATTTTTTAAAAACACAAGGCCTGTGCTAAGCGCGGAGAGAACAGTGATGTCTCAGAGACAATTTCTGCCTTTATAGAGCTCACTTGCTTTGGTGGTGGAAAGAAACACCTAAGTTGAATATTATAAAAGATCTGGATGCTCAGCTAACACACACAAGCATCTGGTGCTTTACTCAAAGTCTCTTGACCTAGAGGTGAGGCTGTGACCATCCTAAGAAAGGGTATCTCATTCGTTCTTTTTCTTTTTTTAAAGATTTTTATAATGTGGACCATTTGTAGAGTCTTTACTGAATTTGTTAATATATTGCTTTTGTTTTATATTTTTTGGTTTTTGTGGCCACAAGGAATATGGTATCTTACCTCCCCAACCAGGGACTGAATCTGCATGCCCTGCATCGGAAGCTGGAATCTTAACCACTGGACTACCAGGACAGTCCCAGGATAGCTAACTTTCCAAAGATGTTATAAGGACTAGAGCTGGTCTTGATATACACTAAAGGAAGTGCAGGGGATCTTGGAATGCACAGAATGAGTTATTAACACTGTTATTGATGGTACTACAAAGGACTCTGAGCGGGTATATGCAGTGAGGGAGAAAACAACTCCATCTCATGTAATAATTTCATTATTTGTAAAACCAAAAGAATTCTATTTTACTGTAATAAAACAGTAAAAGAGCATGTGAAAATTTTGTTGTTTTTTTTTTAAAGGTTCAACAACCACCAGCTTAGAAAACTATAGCTGCAAAAGTAGGAGAAACCTCGGCGATCAAGTCCAGAGTTTCCATTTTCTTGAGAAAAGTGGGACCCAGAGACGGGAAGTGACAGACCCCAAGGCAGCAGGTGACCTAGCAGCAGAACCGGGCCTTCTACTGAGGTTTCCTGACTTTTAGCCCTGGTCAGCTTCCCAAAGCATCTTTCTGAGGAGCTTTTAGATACAACATCTTCCTTGCATCCCTGAGGTACTCATGGAAGGCACAGGTACTCGATTATTTGGAATGAAGAGATCTTAGGAAAGACAGGCAGCCTGCTTGAGCCAGGCCGGGAGGCCACATCTGACACTGGCACTCTGGGGCGGTGTGTGGGCCCGCAGAGCGTGGGCCTTACCTGCATAGCTCATGAAGTTATTGTATGGAGTGTTGAAGAAGCTGTTGAAGCCGCATGTGTCGTTCCCTGGCCCCGGGTCACCGCAGAACTTGTGTTTCGGAGCTGGGTTGGTATCACTGCAGAGGTCTCCGGTCTCATAGGAGGGCTCTGTCTCCATGCAGGGGTCGCTGCAAGACTGGATTTCCGAGATGCCTCGGAAGATGTGGTAGAGGCCCAGGCTGTGCCCAATCTCATGGATCATGGTGTGGGTGTGCCCAGGGATGCCGTAGAAAGATGGGTTCAAGACGATGCCGCCTGCCAGGGGGAAGTCAGAGTGTTAGGTGAACTGGGCACCCTGCTTCCTGCTGCAGGAGTCCCCAGATCCCTCAAGGGGGAATGGGGCACGGCCCAAAGTAACCACAGTCTCCTCCACCCTATGACTCCACAGCTGAGAGCCGTTCTGACTTGTGGCATGAATCAGTGATGGAGTAGGAAGAAGTCTCAAAGTCATTTTGTGCAGTCCCTTCATTTTTCAGTTGAAAACACCAATGCCTAAAGGAGTGAGGCAACTTACTCAAGGGGATGTCACACTACTTAGAAGCAGAGGCATGATTACAATTCAAGACCTTTGATTTCTGGATGGCAAAGATTTCAGCTGCAACTTCTTAGGAAGTAAGGCATGCCCCAGTTCGTGAATATGCTACACAAATTGTTTAAGGCATGAAACTCTCATGCCCTGACTCCTTGGTCCCAGCTCTCATGTTGCCTTCACTAATGCTGTGAAGTTCAGCAAGTTGATTGTCATCTCTGAATCCCATTTCCGAAGCTCTGTACCCTACGAGAGTGAATATTCATAAAGGCCAGCACTGGGCGTACTCACCATTATAACAGTGATAATAGTCAGTATTTCTTGAGCATTTATTACATATTTTCAGGCCTTGTGTTCAGTGTTTCACATGTATAAGCACACTTAATCATCTCACAACCCCATGAGAGGGGCACTGACTCACAGAGAGGTGAAATAATTGGCCCATGATCGAATGAGTAAGTTGGGAGTTCAGATCTGAACCCAAGATCCTTGGGTTCCAAAGCCAGGGATCTTAATCAGTTCTGCTGCTAATGCCCACCACAGGCACAGACTATGGTATCTCATTAAGTAAATGTTGAATATCTGCTGAATGCCACCCCAATGAAAGAGGTTTTGCAAGGCCTAAGTAACTGCGTGTAAGTAGCCAGCATATCACCTTCCACACAGCAAGGGCCTTGTTCACTTTCTGACCACTTGGTACCCCAAGTGCACTCCAAGAACGGGCATCATCAGCTTCACCTGGAGGTGATCAGAAATGCAAACCCTTAGGCCCCACCCCAGACCTAAAGAATCAAAATAATAAGTCTTTTACCAACAGCCCCAGATGATCTGCCTGTATGTTCTAGTTTGAGAAGTGATAAACCACCCTACCTATCTTAAAAGAATGACCATTTCTTCCCTTGGGCAGATAGATGGATCAGATCTCAGGAAAACCAATGGACAGCATGGTTCTGTGTTTGTTTTTAGCTCCTGGAGAAATACATACAGGTTGGCAGATAGATATTGCAGCTGGAAAACCCAAGTGTGTTTGAGGGAAGGTTACGCTTCAAGTCCGAGCACAGAGAATGAATAAAGAAGATGTGGTACATGTTTACAATGGAATACTGCTCAGCCATGAAAAAGAGTGAAATAATGCCATTTGCAGCAACACGGATGGATCTAGAGATTGTCACAGTGAGTGAAGTCAGACAGAAAAGCAGAAATACTGTATGACAGCCAAAGAAAGGGGCGTCATCAAAGAGGTGATACAAAACGAACTTACAGAACAGAAAGAGACTCATGGACTTAAGAGAATGTACATATGGTTGCCGGGGGAAAGAAACAGTTAGGGAGTTTGGGATGGTCATGTACACACTGCTATATTCAAAATGGATAAGCAACATGGACCTAGTGAATCGCACAGGCTACTCTGCTCAATGTTATGTGCCAGTCTAGAAGGGAGGGGAGAACGGATATAAGGATATGCATGGTTGAGGCTCTTCACTGCTCACCTGAAACCATCACAACATCGTTAATCAGCTATACCCCCCACCCAAAATAAAAAGTTAAAAAAAGAGAAAAGGCTTCACATCTGAGCCATCTGCAAGCGGTGGCTGTAAGTGCAGAGCAGCACATTACAGGAGAACGGTGAGGAGGGAGGCCCTTGCTATTCTCTGCTGGCAAGCCTGGAGCAGGCGTGGGGGGAGTTTTATCTCAGACTGAACTGCTGGGAGGGCAAGCTTGCTCAGTCATGGGGCTCATGGAGTCGATTAATTCTGAGCTGCTCAGAGCCTTCCAGCACAAAGATAAAGATGTATGAGGGGGTGTGTGTGCTTGCACGTGTATGTGTGAGAAGCGGCAGGCAGAGGCAGGGAGGAAGAGAAATTGAGACAGGAAATCTCTCTCAATTATTTTCTGTCAATCATAATATGAAACATAATCCTCTTCCCACCCAAGGCTTTTTCCAGGGATCATGGTGTAACAGCAGGAAAAGAGGGTGTATATATATGATTCTAATAAATTGGGTTTGATTGGGCCTACTGCAGAGGAACTGCTCAGGATCAGCATGTCTCAGGACGGAGAGGTGGCAGCCTGGGAGGCCGGCTGGAGTTAGCCTGACATGGGTTGTAATCTTCATTCTGTTTTGCAATGGCTGTGTGATCTTGAGAAAGTAACTTTGCACCTCTGGCGTGTTCTGAAATAAGCAGCAGCAGCAGAGCACCAAAGATTCTCAGTCTCTCTGTGAAGCTGTAATATTGAGGTCAATGGAGAACAAAGGGGGGCAGGGTGCTGGCAGGGCCCCATAGGTGTTTCCAGGGGACAATGACAGGACTGCAGGCTCGATGTCCAGGCTGGGTCTCCCAGGCTCCCCTCTTCACAGAGCTTGAGGCCTGTTTCACTGCTTCTCTTAAAAGGTGAAATAACTTGAGGCTGACATCATCCTGAAATACTATAACATGCCGTGGATTTATAGCCTTCTGTATGCCTGGTCCTGAGCCAGTCTCTGAAATTCAAGGAATTATCAGGAGTATTTCTCTCTCACTATAGAAACTTGCTGCTCAACCATTCTAAGCTTCTAACCATGACCCTTTTGGTTGATTTTTCAAAAGGAGAGAATTTCAGCCCTGAGAAGGGTCTTCAGAGGCCCTCTAGTCTAACTTCCTCACTTAAAATCTGAAGACATTGAGACCTGGAGAGGAGAGAGACTTGCCTAAGGCCATCCTGTGAAGGGAAGTCACAGCTGAGAACAAGCCTATATGTTGGCTTTGGGCCAGCAAGATTCCCATACATCATGTAGGCATGTGATACGAGTTAATCAGCTTCAGCTTGCCTAAGCTGCACACTCTCTTTCACCCAGCCCCTGTCTGTCTAGGTCCGTCTGTCTACCCATCCATCATCTATCTCATGGTTTCTCAACAACAGCACTGCTGGTGTTTGAGGCCGGGTAACTCTTTAACACGGGTACCACAGGAGACTCAGCGGCATCGCTGGCCTCTACCCACTCGATGCCAGTAGCATGGCCGCATTTGTGAAATCCAGAAATTTCACTCGACCTTGTCAAATGTCTCCCAGCACATAAAATCCTCCAGCTGAGAACTGCCAGCTATTTATTGTTGTCTCCGTCTCTACGCAACCACACATATGTGTGTATGCACACACACACACAGACATACAAACTGGTTTCACTAAACAGCTAGCAGGAGATAGTGCTCTGGAGCCAACTAAGTCTACAAGTTAACACAACTTTATTGTTTGAAGTTGCAAAGTCCCTCAGCTCTAAGATATTGTGGATTTAGAGCAGCTACTGGACTCTGGCTATATCACTGGAAAATCAGACAGGCCTGAGGAAAGATCCAGCATTATCCCTCTGCTGAGCCCTAACATTCTTAGAAAAAGGTACGCATTGAGTCATTACTATTCACTGCTGTAAATAATAGAAACATTCTAACACATGCGAAAAAGCTAAATGAACCGCAGTGCCCTCACGCAATGGCATATTGTTGGTATTTAGTCATTAAGTTGTCTGACTCTTTTGCAACCCCACGGAGTATTTAGCCTGCCAGGCCCCTCTGTCCATGGGATTCCTCGGGCAAGAATACTGGAGTGGCTCAAGAATACTCCTGAGCCACGAGGGAAGCCCCCGATGGCATTTTACATGGCCATTAAAAATCTTGGTCTTTTTTTTGTTGTTGTTGTTAGCTCATATCTTTATTAACCAATACACAATTACTTGTCTTCTGGTTTGTTGAAACAATAGGTCAGACAACATTTGCCACAATAATGTCTGTCGAAGTGACTGGTCATAAAAACTCCAGCACCACATTCATCTGAGGGACACTCCTGGCAAAGGCGACTGATTGTGCCATTCTCATCCACCTTATAGTATTTCAGAACAGCCAATTTAACCTTCTTTCTCTTATGCTTGTTCTTCTTGGGAGTGGTGTAAGACTTCTTCTTCCTTTTCTTAGCGACACCACGAAGTCTCAACACTAGATGAAGAGTGGACTCCTTTTGCATGTTGTAGTCAGACAAAGTACATCCATCTTCCAGTTGCTTTCCCGCAAAGATCAGTCTTTTCTGGTCAGGAGGAATTCCTTCCTTATCCTGGATCTTGGCCTTTACATTTTCTACTGTATCCGAGGGCTCAACCTCGAGAGTGATGGTCTTCCCCGTCCGGGTCTTCACGAAAATCTGCATCTTGGCGGCGGTTCCACCACAGATGGCGGATCCGAAAGAAAATCCTGGTCTTTAGAGAACTGGACATAACTCAGAGACAGGCTTTTCTCTTGTGAAGTTAAGTGCAAGAAAAAAACGGGATGAGAAGCAACTTTGAAGACTGTTGCAACATGGGAAAACGTAGATGGGATAATATTAAGCGAAAAAAAAAGAACACAAATTTGCATCTGTGCTATGATTTCAGATACGCACAAGTTAAAAAAATGCATATCTACATGCAGATGAGTACTAGCAGAGAACATGGAAAAACTGAAATTAAAGGACAACAGTGTTTGCTTACAGGGCCTGGTTCGGAAACCATTGTCATTTCTGACTTTTGGTGATTGCTTTGTATAAACACACGTCTTGTTTATGGATATGCATAATTTGAATGTAAGAAAAATTCCTGGTGGTGTCGGTGGATGGAACATGGAAGAACAGGGAGTTCTTGCAAACTCTCTGCTTCCTCCTTTCAAGCCAACCCATCACTGGCTGGCCCAGCACAAAGCCGTTACTAGGCTGAGAAGATACTTGCGTGAATGAAGAGGCAGGGGGTATACGGAGAAAGCAACCAGTGAACAGAGTTGGAAACCTAAATTCCAATTGTGGTTCTGCCCCTGATTTGGGTGTGACCTTAGATAAGCCCCATTCACTCTCCAGATTTTAGTTCCTCCACTGGTAGAACAGAATTAATAGTATTGTGTTATTGTTCAGAGCCTCACTTGATGGCTGACAGATAAGGAATGCTAAAGAGTTTTGCAATATTAAAAGAGATCAATAACTAAGTTGTTCGTTGTCTTTACCACCACTATCACCATCAGAATCGTGACCCCCATCATCATCTTCACTACTCAATGTATGCCTGTCCCAAGCCAACTTCTTCCTGAAGAAGCTTCCAGCTCTCACCTAAGTGCATCAGGGCCTCCTTGTCCCACGGCCAAGTTGCTACTCCTGCCAATTCCTCCTCTGAGGAGTTTGCAAAGAAGATATTGAGGTGTGTCGATCCATCCAGTCTAAGAATGTTCTTCATCTCATTAACATCCAAGTATGCTCTGTAAGAGAAAAAGAACCTTGGCTGTCATCATCATCCAAAAAAAAAGGTACTATTCAAATAACAGATACTCCCAGATTAACTGAGTCACACCGTGTGCCAGGCACCTGGCTAAGCACTTTATAAACATGACCTCATTGACTTCCCCCAATAATATTATACAGTAAGTGAGGTGATCACATTGTACAGACCAAAAAAAAAAAAAGTCCTCGTGAGTTTGAGAAACTTGAAGGTTTCTCAGCTTATAAACAATAGCAGCGTTCAGTTTAGAACCTCAGTCAATCTAAAGGCAACAACTGTCCCTAGGCGCTCTGCTATATTGACTGATGACATCATATGGACATAGAGCGAGAAGAGACCATGGAAGAGATAACACATATTCTAATCCTGCCTTCTTCTCTACTTCATTCACTATGGACCTTGGACCATTTATTAGGCAAACATAAGCTACACTAGGAGGCCTGCTTTGCATCTCTCTTCCCATCTTGCAAGGGAGTGTGGTCCAAAGTGATTATACGGGTTGCCCAGAGTTGCAGAACTGGGTTTCAAGGTCAAGTCTCTCTGGCTTGGAAACATATGTTCTTTTCACTGGGGCACTTTCTACCTCCCATAGATGATTCTGCATTCTGTAAGCCTTTATTACTTTGTCCATAAAACAGGCCAAGGTATATATCACATTGGAGGCAGCCATCATTGCAAAAACCTAGACTATATACTGATGTCTTTGGAAAGTGGATTAATTCCACACACAATCATCATTAGGTCTTTAACACACCGAACAAACATGTCAGACAGAGAAAGAAATGGTCTTTGGAAAGAGACTGGCATATGCCAGGTGCTCAATAAATAAGAACACTTCCCTTGTGGAGTACGACTCTCTCTTCACAATAGGAGTTATAAAGTTTTTGGACCAGTCACAGAGTCAATGGATCACAGAGGGAGTTATCTTACCCCCCGTCATGCGTCTTTCAGGTGGCGCTAGTGGTAAAGAACCCGCCTGCAATGCAAGAGATGCAGGTTTGATCCCTGGGTCAGGAAGATACCCTGGAGAATGGGATGACTACCGACTCCAGTATCCTTGCCTGGAGAATACTAGAGCCTGGCGGGCTGCAGTCCATGGGGTCGCAAAGAGTTGGACACAACTGAAGCCAGTGAGCACACATGCGTGCATATTCCCTCTTGGGATACTTGGGAACAGCTAATAAGCATTTTTGGAGTGAAGTTAGAAATGAATCAATGAACAAAAACATATATAAATAAGCAAGCAGTCAGCCTGGTGTAGTAGGTGAGATAAAACCTGTGAATAATGATCTTTAGTGGTTCAGATGGTAAAGAGTCTGCCTGCAATTTGGGAGACCCAGGTTCAATTGGTGGGTTGGGAAGATCATCTGGAGAAGGGAATGGCACCCCATTTCAATATTCCTGCCTGGAGAATCTCATGGACAGGGGAGCCTGGCGGGCTATAGTCCATGGGTCACAAAGAGCTGGGGACGACTGAGAGACCAACAATGATCATTAATGTTTGCTGGGTCCTTCTCTGTGGTCCCTCACTCCATGGATAATCACCTTTAGTCTTCATTACACTGAGGAAGGTGGTATGGTTATCCCCATTTTCCAGATGAAGAAAAAGAGGCTCCCGTAACTTCAGACATTGCTTGGGTCACACAGCTAGCTGGAATCCCTTTTCCACCGTGCTGCCTCTCCAGGGTGGGGGAGGCGGTGGGGCTGGCACAGAGCCTGGCCAGCAAAACACTAATGATGCCACCTTTCTCTTTTCTTCCTGGGGTCACAGAAGAAGCTCCCCACATGTGAAGCAGTAAAGTCAGAGGGCCCCAGCGGGGCCTGTGGGACCCTGTCTTCCCCTTGAGCCCCATATCACTCTGCTCCCACCCCTGAATTTCCCACAGTGTGCCGTCGGCAACATCTGCCTCCCCCGTGCCCTCATGATGCATTATCCTCAGTGCCTTTACTCACGCTGCTCCTCTCAAGGACTCAGCTCCTCTGATGAACGAATCCAACGTCTGTGCCGGCATCACTCCTCCGGGAAGCCTTCCCCGATTGCCACCTCACCTCTCTCTCTTCTACCGTCTCTGTACCCCTCCATCTCGTATGAGCACGCACACTCACACCACTCCACATACTCCACTGGTCTGTATCTACCACTGTCTGTGGCTCCCTGGAGGCTGGGAATGTGCCTAATTCATCTCTGTTTATCACCCAGTTCCCAGCACAGGGCTTGACCGTTGGCAAGCACTCAGGAGATCTGGATGGAGGGGAATTACATTGGGAAAGAGAAAATCTAAAACGTTGAGGCCCCAGTCTCAGCTGCAGCTTTCTTCCTATAAGGCTTCAGCTTCCTTATCAATACACTGGGGTTAGGAACAGATGCCCAGTGCTTCATGGGGCACTTCTGTGGGTCACAAACTTGTGCCTCCACTCTGGGGGAAGAGAATACGTCTGAAACCTACAGTGCCCTCCCGGCTCCACGTGTGATCAAGAGCCCATGATTAGTCATGGGACCATAATTTTTCCAGCTTTTCAATTACCAAAAAAAAAAAAAAAGTTGCACATGTGTTGGAGATACAAGCAAGGCCTGGAGAGGTCACACCTGTGTCTAGGCTGAGCTGACCAGTAATTCCGAGGACAGAAGCTGAGATATTGACCTGAAATCTCACTGCTATACCTCTGCTCCCCTCAGCTTCTGAGCCGAGAAGCCTTGTGAGGAGTTTGAACGAGTCTTCTCTGTGATCCGAGTAGAAATGAGGAAGGTTAAGGACAACACATCGTAAATTCTTGCTGCATGCCAGCCCGTCCTAGCTATACCTGCTGTCTCACCTCTGTGCACAATCTGAAGCCACGGGGCAGAGCATGGAAGATGACCTGTTCTCAAGCCAAAGTCCTGGGTTTGAATCCAGCTCTTCCCCTGGATGTTTGGGTCCCCCTGGGTTATTTACTTAACTTCCTGTGTCCCCGTCTCTTTATACAGAAGATAAAGATGCGAACAGTATCCACCTCGTCGAGTTGGTCTGAGGATTTGGGACATTAATAAAGGAAGTTTCTGGCACGCAGAAACCCTGGGTAAATGTTTAGCCATTTCCAGTATTCATCCTGGTCCTACAGATGAAGGAACAGGGGTTCAGAGATCATATAAATACTGACAAGGCCAAGTCCAAATCTCGACATGTTCAACTCTTCCTTCCACTTCACCCTCAATCCCGAGCCCTCTCAGGACCACAGGGAAAGGAAACACCAAGTGGGAGCGGAGTGAAAACACCAAGACACCGAGGCTTCCCTGGGTCGGCCCTTCCCACGCAATTTATTATTTTCTAATTGATTTGCCCATTTCCACCTACCACTCTCTGGTGCAGAGAACACACATATTATTAGAGAAAGTCACCTCTTTGTCCCATGGCTCCAGGCTGAGAAAGCTTCAGGAGAGGAAGAGGGGGCGGGGCACAGGCAGGGAGATGTTTTAATTGGTTGTTTATTCTGATGTAATTGCAGAAACCAATCTTTTCGGTGGGTGACATTCATCCTGGCTCAAGGAAGATATGTGGGATATTAAATAAATAGACTCCCTTGCTTGTATATATATATATATATTTTGTTTTGTTTTTTGGTTTTTGTTTTTCACACTTTGAGAAGCTCCTGTTTCCCTAAAGAGATGGCCCCTTTCCTCTCCAGTTATTTTTTGGGGGACCCACGCAAAGGAGAATAGTTCTGTGGCTAAAAGATTTTGTTCTGCTAGCTCAGGTCCTCCCGCCAGTTCAGAGCCAAGCTGGGTGTTTCCCAAAAGTATCAGGGGAAAATCTTGGGGACAGGAGTCCATGTATTTAACTTCCTCTTCCATCTCTTTAAGCTCTGCTGGACTTCCCTGGTGGCACCGTGGGTAAGACTGCACCTGTCAGAGCCGGGGACACGGGTTTGATCCCTGGTCCGGGAAGATTCCATATGCCTCGGGGCAACTAGGCCCAGGTGTCACAACCACTGAGCCTGCACTCCAGGGCCCACGAGCCGCGATTGCTGAAGCCCACACACCTGGAGCCTGGGCCCTGCAGCTAGAGAAGCCATCGTTATGAGAAGGCTCCCCCCGCCCCGCTGCCAACCAAGAGTAGCCCCCATTTGCCACAACTAGAGAAAGCCCACACATAGCAACAAAGACCATGCATTACCAAAAACAGTTAATTTTTAAGAAAAGGTTTGCTAAAAAAGAAAGAAAGAAAAGGTTTGCTTATTCCCTTTGCAGAGGGATGGAAGAGAGAGCACAGGAGGTCACACTGAGAAGGACCATTCAGAGTTGACGGAGATGGATGCTAAGAAGAGGAAAAGGGTTTGCTGAGGGCCACTTGCTCTCCGTTTTGTTACCATGGGGAGGTTGGTCCCCTGTGGACGCTCTAAATTGGCCAAATTTCTTTAAAAAAAGCAATTACCTCCCCGCAATTCATCTAAATCCCAAACTGTGTGTTTATTAATTTATGTGCAGGTTCTACTTGGCTGGACAGTAGATCCGGATCCACAGGCAAGTTGCTTCGCTTCTCTGAGTCTCAGCTAGCTCATGGGGCTACCAGAGGGCTGGACCGAGCCAGCTAAGCACCATTCTGGCACAGACCTCCCCCCACCACCCTGCATTTTCTGGTCTCCTATTATTTCTCTTATCTCCTCCTAGTGGGAAAACCACCTCCAGGCCACTCTCTGGTCTCAGCCTGCAGTGTCTCCTGCCTACCACCCACTCTTCTTCTTCCCCCTACAACCTCCCACCTGTGTTCTTACAATTTCCTCATCCCAAGAACCTCTGGGCTTGCCCAGTGATGCCCGCTCCTGAAGCACGTCCGTCAGTCTCTCTTCTCTGCCTTACAAGCTCCCTGAATCTCAGCCTTTAAATTCTTTCCCTCCCTGCTAGGCTCAGTTTACATGCAGTGCATGCCACGTGTCTGCTCCTGACCACTCTCCCCTGTGAGGTGGGGCAGTGATGTCCACCCATCAGGGCTGTCAGCAGGACTAGAGGCAGAAGAAAGTGTTCTCCCACAGTGCCTGGCTCATTCGAAGGCACTCATTGATTAGCCGAGGCTATTTGTATTGCATTATTACTATGTTAATTACAAGGACAATTATTAGCAACACCAAAATCAACAGTATCAACCTCTAGCTGAAAATGATTTCACCCTCCTCAGAGGCTCCTAATTTTGATTCTAGTTTCTATTATCCTGCTCGATTATCGTCGCTGTACTTTCCATCAGTCTGCAATAAGCTTCAAACTTATAAGCCGTGTCTTTATCCTCTCTTTATCGCCTACACCTTTCCTTCAAGATACGAGCTCTCTCTGGTTGGCAACTTTTGAGCACCTCTCTTGTAAGCTTCCCAGATGGTGCAGTGGTAAAGAATCTGCCTGCCAACACAAGAAATGCAAAAGACGCAGGTTCCATCCCTGGGTCGAGAAGGTCTCCTGGAGGAGGAAATGGCTACTCGCTCCAGTATTCTTGCCTGGAGAATTCCATGAACAGAGGAGCCTGGTGGGCTGCAGTCGATGGGGTCGCAAAGAGTCAGACAAGACTAAGTGCCTGAGCATACACATATTCACATACACTCGTAAACTGTGTAACTTCAAAACAGGATGAGGAAGTCCAGGGGTCAGGGAAGTGAAGTGAAGTGACTTGCCCAAGGTATCAAGTAAGGAGTGGAAGGCCTCTAGTCACTGGCCTATGTATGACAGCACTTTGGTACCAACAAACGAAGTCACCTCTCCCTTTGAGGCGGGAGGGGCATAGTTCCTTGCAAGGGGGCACAGTGTGGAGAGTTAAGCGTGGGGAGGATTGTAGCATCCACCCTCCATTTCAGCTGCACACCCCTGTGCAGAACCTGACTGCCTGGATTTCTGGCCCATTCCCACTATGCTCAGCTGTCTAGGTTGCAGCTCTGAGTCCCCATCTATTCAGTGAGCTTGTGAACTACCAGCATTTTCCAAATCGAGGTCTATGGAAGGCTAAATCCACAAGAAGCAGCGGCATATTTAAAGGAAAAAAGAATTTCCAAGTCAGATGGTTTTAGGACATGCTCTGTTAAACAAGGTTCAATACATATATTTTTTTAATTGCAAGAATTTTCAGAGCCTTTAATATACAAAATGGGAGTAAGACAGAGCGTATGAAGTATTCCCAAACACATTTGACCATAATCCTTTTTCTCCCGCCCCATGTTGCCCTTGCCAAAAATCAAATAACAGCACAACCAACCGAGCTTGGGAAATGCTGGGCTCAGTTGGAAAGTCCCTTCTCACTCAGATCCTCTCCCGACTGCCTGTCAAGAGAGGTGTCTTGGTGTCTCTTTTCTCCCTGTGCAGCCTTGTACCTGGCTCCTCCTGTGAGGGCTGTGAGTCCCCTGGAATGTCAGTTTCAGAACGGGGCCTGGCCAAGGCGTTCTCATGGCTTTTACCCTTCTGCCAGAACTACATTTCAAAGCCATGAGAGCAGTCCTGGAGGGAGATCAAAGCTCTCTCAACTCAACTGTCATTAGAATATTTTCTTTATGCATCTCACTCGCTCGTGAGTGCCAACAACATATTTCCTAAATGCACTGGCCTGAGATGGTACAACTCGGTAATAATCTCAATGAGAGGGCTGTCAGGGCCTGTTTTATTGAATGAGAAGCAAAAGGGAACTGCGTTCAAAATGCAGAACAACAACAACAACAGTCTCTCCAATGGAGTCATGAAAGCATCAAGTTTTTCTAACTCTAGACCGTAAGGCACTAGCTTCCCTATTTTCAAGACGGTGAGAGACAAGGTACAATGAGCTCAGGTCAAGACTGTGTCTCTATTACCACTCAAAGCAAATGGACTCCCCACAGCAGAAGTGATGGCTGAGCTCTTTGAGGATTGCCAAGCCAAAGTCCCGCTCCCTGGACCCTTGATGGGCACAGGCAGGTTATGGGAATGGTGCTGTCCACCTGTAAATACTGGCTATTTGAAGAGGCTTTGTCTGAGCTGCTCCTGGCTGAGAATGGGCTATTCCCAAGCTAGAGGCTCTTTCAAAGTAAGGGGAAGCACAGTAGAGTGCTACAGAAAAACTCTTCTGTTTTTAAAAGTGAAATTTGTTTAACTATGACAGCATGATGTTTACCCACTCAATGGACACAAACTTGAGCAAACTCTGGGAGCTAGTGAAGGCCAGGGAAGACTGGCATCCTGTAGTCCATGGGGTCGCAAAGAATCGGACACAACTTAGCGACTGAACGACAACAACGTTTAAATAGAATACCTTAGATCCTTATCCTCCTGTAGCCCATGTAGAGAACAGTCTCACACAGTAAACTCTGTTAACTACACGATTAAATGTTCTCCGATGGATTTCTAGATGGAAATGTTCTGGACTTAAGTCTATTCTTCACGCAATGATATGACAGCGGAGCGTACGTATGTCAAAGTCACATATACGTATTCACTATTTGCTTTTTGTACTCACTATTTTCTTCTGGCATTATACACCAAGACCTACCTAACTACTGTCATCCCTGGCCTTATTTTTCTTTTGGAAAAAAAAAATAGCCATATTTTAAGACAGAGATAGAATAGGGTTCAAATCCTCCGTCTTCTACCAAGTGACCCTGTGACCTTGGAGAAGGGACTCAATCTCTCTGAACCTCAATTTCCCTATCTGTAAAATGGGGATTTTAATATTCAACCTAGAAATGGGAATATAAAAATCCAAAGTGGTAATACACAAGAAAGTCCCTAAAAGACCGCTCAACTCATGAAAAGGCCCTAAGATGCGCAGTTTTATTTAACTAGCTCATGGAGCTAGGGGCTTCCTTGCTAGTTCAGTGTTAAAGCATCTGCCTGCCATGCAGGAGACTGCCTACAAGGCAGGAGCCACGGGTTCAATCCTTTGGTCAGGAAGATCCCCTGGAGAAGGAACCCACTCCAGTATTCTTGCCTGGGAAATCCCATGAACAGAGGAGTCTGGCAGGCTATAGTCCATGGGATCTCAAGAACTAGACACAACGTAGGAATTACACCACCACCGTCACTATGGAACTAGAGGAAACTGGTCTTGGATCCCAATGTTTATCGTGTCTCCTTTCCATCAGTGTACCCTGGTTCCATCACTGGACCAATGTGTTTATCTTCCTCATAGGCAGCTGCCCCATTTCTACAACTCACAGAAAAAGTCCTATAACATCGCCCATTTCCAAATTCTGATTGCAGCCTGTCATTCCCATGGAAGATCTCAAGTCCGTGAGGCACTCCTCCACTTTCAGAACACACCAGACCATTTGAAAGTGATTATCAAATATAAAGATCAAAGCCACTCAATGCAAGTCATTAAAACAAGATAAACCTCAGAATGTTTATTGCATCCATATCCGTGTTCCAAATAACAGGCTTTCTCCAAACTGTGACCAGTTCTAAACCCTGGATGTTGTACTTTTACCCCAAGGGGCCTAATGATCTGGACTTTATTCTCCTCCTCAGTTTCATTGTCAGAAATGCCTAAATCTGTTCCTCTTGTGTGTAAGAAGAGGTAAAGAAAAAACACTTGAAGAGTTGACTTAAATTCTCAGAATCCTGAATGATTGGTTTCAAAGATAATAACTCTTATATGGAAGCTTGACATACAATCTAAGAAAAATGGAACAGCAGCAATCAAAGATCAATTGAAAATTGATCATTTTTTCAATTCTTTTACTGAATGAGTCATTCTTTCATTATCTATCCTTTAGCCTCCCTCCCTTCTGGTCTGCCTGCTTTCATTCTTTACTTCTTAACTTCCTTTCTCCTTGTATATGATTCATTTTTTTTCCTCTTTCATTCTTCAATGCTTATTGAGATTATATCATATACTATACTTTAAGCTAGAAGTTTGGGCATAAAATATGAATGAGAAACACTTTTCTCTATCAAAGAGCTAGCAGTTTTATGAACGAAGCAGGACAAATTATCGGATGATCACAACACGATGTGATAATACTAATAAAACCTACCATTTGGGGGAGTTTACTATTATACACACTGACACTGCTTAAGTCCTTTTTTAAATTGTCTCTTTGAAGCTTTACAAAAACCTTATGTGTTAAGTATGAGTATTCCCATACTTGCAGGGGAAGAAACCAGGGTTCAGTGGGGGGGACACCACTTTCCAAAGATCCTCCTTTGCACTCATAGGATGTAAGTCACACAATACAATCTCTAGTGGATCCCACACACTTTAACCATTGGTCTCTTACCTTTGCCTCTGATATGTGTTATGACAGAGCGAGTGCTGAATGTGATGGAAGCACAGAAGGATGGCATTTACCCAGGTGAAGGCGGGGGGAGATACCATTGTGGTTTTCACAGGAAGAGTACAGCTTGGACCAAGTGTGGGAGACAGAGCAAAAGGGGCCTGGAAACACATAAGAAGAAGGGGGTACAACAAGTCCTTGGTCTCAAATCTGGGACCACGGGAGTAATTTTACAAGAGGCAGCTGGAGGGGTCAGCAGTGGCCACATCAGGAAGGGCCTTATACACCAGGCTGTGGAGGATGGGCAATGTTCTGCAAGCTTTAAGCAGACCCTGGCAGACTTTTATGGAAGAGAACAAAACAATCTGGTTCATGTTTTCCAAAGAGCCTTCTGGAGGAATGTGGAAGATGGACTGGAAGAGGGATGAAAGTAAAGGCATCGGCGGTGGCTTGCAGACACGGGGTTGGATGTGAGCATGTCTGCTGCTGCCGCTGCTGCTAAGTCACTTCAGTCGTGTCCGGCTCTGTGTGACCCCATAGATGGCAGCCCACCAGGCTCCCCCATTCCTGGGATTCTCCAGGCAAGAACACTGGAGTGGGTTGCCATTTCCTTCTCCAATGCATGAAAGTGAAAAGTGAAAGTGAAGTTGCTCAATCGTGTCCGACCCTCAGCGACCCCATGGACTGCAGCCCACCAGGCTCCTCTGTCCATGGGATTTTCCAGGCAAGAGTACTGGAGTGGGGTGCCATTGCCTTCTCCGGTGAGCATGTCTAAGGAGAGGTATTTATGCTCAAGGGTCATTTGATGTTTGGTGGGGTCAGGAGCGAGAGCAGGTGAAATGATGGGTCTGGCTTCTGACGAGGTCTGCTGAAGCGTTGCTCTTTTATGATTCTCAGATTCTATATATCAGCTGCCCACTCCCATCCCCCATTGCCGCCCTAAACTCTAGGTCCACCAGTTCTGTTTTTCTGGGGCTGTCAATACACGTGGAAGGTCAAGGTCCACCCCCAGGAAAATCACAGGCCTGCAGAATAGGATCCTAGTGAAACCAGGAGACGGGTGGGATTGAGAATCGTGAGGATATGGACAGGAGGAGAGGAGGGTGCTGATTCAGAAAGGCAGGGAGGATCAATGGACAGGTTCGCAGATCTCTGGATCGTCTTAAAAATTGACGTGAAAGTAGCAATCTCTCATTCTGACAAATAAATACAGTATTCAAAAGGTGAGACTCCCATACACGCTGTCCCTCATATCACAAAATAATGGGTACTGATGTAGGACTCTAAAGGAAGGAATAAAATAATCTCAGAATAAAGGACACCAATTTAAAAGGAATACCTTTTATCAAGAACTACTCAGCTCCTATTTTTCTCATTTCTCACTCTGAAAAAGGCTTCTAGAGACTTGTGGAATGGAAAGCAGAGTGTCCGACACCTGGTTCCTGGCAAGCTCAGCTCCATTCACTTGGTTAATGTGCCCCATCCTTCCAGACCCAGCCTAGAAGCGACTCTGACCCCTGATGAGTCAGGTACCCACCCTTGCTTCCCTCAGCACCTTGGACTTCGCCACAGCAGTACTTCTCCAACTAGCTACTTATTTACCTGCAGGAAATTCCATGAGGGCAGAATCACACCTATCTTGTGAAATGCTCTTTGTAACCCCAACACCTCACACAGTGCTTACACATAGTAGAGATGCCCCCCTGCCCCCCCACCCCACACACACATGAACAAACCATCACTCTCCTAACATCTTCTCCTGGGGTTCTACAATCTCTGCTTTGATAGCCCCAGGGACTCCGAGCTTACTGATTTTCAGGGAAGCCATGAAACTGGAAGAATCCCCTGATCTGTAAGGAAGACCAACAGTTGAACTGTGATGGTGTGTTCGAAAGTAGGAGGACGGTGATATGGTGATTGCACATCGAATCACTGCTCTCACAACAGTAACGCACAGTTCCACGGCCCTCAGCTATCTCTCTCCAACCCCTCACTTTCTTCTCAGAGGATCAAAACCACGATTGATAAATAATACAACTGACCACGCTGAGAAGGATATACACCGCTCGCTGACAGCCCTGTGGTTGGTCTTACACTTGATGTTCAGTTAAATAAAGACAAATTGCCTCTATGTTGCAAGCTGTAGCAGCCATAGAAGTCTAAGGACAGGTGGCAATCTCATTAGACTGTCATTTCACTCTAATTTTTAACCATTTAAAATTTAAATGATGTGAAGATTGACCCCACACATTCATAGTTGGGCAGATCTGAGCAAGAATCACAACATTACCTTCAATGTGAGTCAATATGGCAGCTTCTGGGTGTTAGTCTGGGCCCACACACATCACCTTGTTGTCGTCGTTCAGTCACTCAGTCGTGTCCAACTCTTTGTGACCCCATGGACTGCAGCATGCCAGGCTTCCCTGTCCTTCACCATATCCTGGAGTCTGCTCAAACTCATGTCTGTTGATTGAGTCAGTGAGGCCATCCAACCATCTCATCCTCTGTTGCCCCCTTCTTCTCCTGCCCTTAATCTTTCCCAGTATCAGCTGAAGCTGAATGGTTCTATGAAGACCTACAAGACCTTCTAGAACACCACCAAAAAAGATGTCCTTTCCATCATAGGGGAGTGGAATGCAAAAGTAGAAAGTCAAGAGGTACCTGGAGTAACAGGCAAGTTTGACCTTGGAGTACAAAATGAAGCAGGGGGAAGGTTAACAGAGATTTTTTTGCCAAGAGAACACATCAGTCATAGCAAACCCCTCTTCCAACAATACAGCAACATCCTCACACAGATCACCTAACCTTAGGCAAATCATAGACACATCTAAAGTGCTACCCAGTCATTCTAGTAGATGAGTGTCATCTCTCAGAGATCCATACCATCTCTGCATGATCCTGCACAAGCCTAGTTAGTAACTTCCACAAACTTGGGTCTCTTGAGGGATTTAAAAAAGAGACAGCTCTCCAAGGGTCATGTGAAAGTCAGGGTTCAAAGATGGGGAAATAATGCTGGAAAGTATGACACTCTATGTCAGGCTGTCGAAAGAAGAATTAAATTCAAATTGATTTTTGGAAAGAGGATGCCACGTTCGGGGCCTGAGGGAAAAGAGAAGAGCAGAGGTGCAGACTGCCCAAGGTGGGGCTCTTTCCTGAGGCTTCTACTGGGACCGGGGTGACAGTGGGAGGGCTTTTTTTTCCAACTTGTCACAGAGTATAATTGTTCCTTCATTGCTGCTCTCTACGTGTCCTGCTCAATTAAACATGGGGCCTGGCAGATCCTTTGAAGGTAGGGACTGTCTCTCATTTCCCTGAATGTCCCCAGCGTCAAGGGTTTGTACTTTCCAATAGTCAGCGCCTCTCCCCTTCCATTTTTTTTTTTTTTCCCTCTAGCCCCAGTCCCCACAAGCCTGGACTATAATGCCTGAGCATGCAACAGTTCTCCGAGCTCGTCTGTCCCAGTCCTCCCATTTCACAGAGGCAGAATTTGAAGTCAGAGAAGTGACTTATTCCGTTCTGGCTTTGAAGTTACTTGGAAGGATCTAGTCACTTCCTTCCACACGCTCTGCCAATCCACAGGCAAACTCCCTCATGTCTGCCTTCCCCCGACTCTGGAAGATTCTGAGACACTCTAGGCTTTGGTGGAGTGACAGTCACCACTGCCCTCGGTGGCCATCAACATGGGTCAGTAGCGAGACGCCAAGCTCAAGTATGAGAGCTGTGGCTGGCTGTCTGAGCTCCAAAAAGGCCGGAATCAACAAACATCAGAAGCTTGAAACGGAGGACACGAACCCCCTCACCTTCAATCCATCATCACCAGACCCACAAAACGACATAGACTCTGGGAAACAGGGAGAAAGAGAAGCAGAGAGGGATGGAGAAAAAGAAAACAGCCCTCCATAAATATGAAGAAACAGGAGCCTCTTCAATGGCTACAGACAAACCCGTGAGCTACACGCTGCTGTCCACACAGTGGTTTTGTGTCTGCAGAAGGTGAGAGTAGAGGTGGGGGGTTCCCTCTCAGGAGGTGGAAAACTGGCCAGCTGCAAGCAGGCAGGTACAAGCTGGGCTGAAATCAATCAAGGGAAACGTGTTTCACGAAACCAAATGTCCCGGTGTCTGTTCAGCCCTTCCTCACAGTCCGGCTGCTCTGTCTCCTAACCTGGAAGGGTGTCTGACTGAGCGCTGAGGCCGTCATGAGTGGTCAGTGTCACCCGTGGATGGAGGAAGGAGAATGAGAGTGCTGACTGAGCCAGACACAGGGCGGAGAAAACCCAGCCGCCTCCCACTGAGGCCCTCGAAAGGGCACCGTGCACTCCATTTGTCTGTCCAGGGCCCTGGGAGTGGAAACATACGTCTAGGAAAGGGGTGAGAGAGGGAGCAGCCCCCGCCTGGTGGGGCCTCCCCGGTGTGTCTTGGAGGAAAGGGTCCAACCTTCACCTGTAAACGCTCAGGTGGGTGTGCTGTGGCCAGATCCCCAGGCGCAGGTAGAAGGCCAGCTCCATCCTACCCTGCCCAGTGGGTCCTGAGGCCCTCGGGGGCACCGGCCTGGATCCCAGCCCCCTCCCTAGGATGCTCACAGGTGAATTTCTTGGTAGGATCCTGGGACCCCGACAGGCCTGTGTTTTTTGATGGGAATGCATACACTCCATGTGACCTGCTGCCTAACTGTTGCACAAATAAATACATTAGCATTTCATACATGCCAGGCTTTGGGAGTAAAGGAAATCTTTAAAAAATGGAGTCGGCAGGTGTAAAAATCCAAGAGCCCTTGGTAGTACGGAGTGATTAGGTCACATCCAACTCCCAGTCCAGCTCGGAGGTTGTAGCAAGGGGGCTTAGGATCTGAGAGGAGCTAGGAATTTGGGCATGTGCATGTCAGAGGTCAGAAGGTTTCCCAGAGACAGAAAATTTCCAAACAACCATTGTTACTTTGAGCGGTCACTAAGTCCCAGGTGCTGTTTGAAAGGGTTGACCGGGTACACTTTTGTGACATCCTCTAAAACCACCCAACGTTACTTTCATTCCTGGTTTTACAGAGGAGAAAACTGAGTCTCTGATTATGGAAAAGACTAGTTCAAGGTCACAGAAATAGTAAGTGGCTTGATTCACATCCCCTCTGTGTCTGAAACTTGTGTTCTTCTTTATTTTCTGGACTGCCCGATCCCTCACTCTTCTGCACTGTCTTGAGCATCTTATTAACCACATCTTCAGGGACCACGAGCAATCCTTCTCCTGCTCTCTATCACCCCTCTAGTCTGCTCTCAAAGACCAAAGTCATGAGTGTTCGTGGGTCACAGACAGAACCTGTGAGTCGAGGTGGGCTTTGTTCGGAAGAAAAGCATGAGGAAATCTCAGACTGAATCAGAGGACGGCAGACCACGTGGATTAGGGGGCCTGGATGGGGTGTTTGCATATCTACACTCAGGCACACACGTGGGCTGGACATGGTCGAAAAGTCTAGGAGCTTCGACTGAATCAGCTATCCACCCACTATGACCCCCCTCAACACTGAGGGGATCATTCCGTGTTGCAGAGATGTATCCTCTAACACAGACATCTGGGGTGTTTTCAAAGTAAACTAGTGTGTGAGCTCAATGAGTTTGATAGAAGTTATGTGGTCTTCATTTAAAAAGCCAATTCTGTGGTCAGTCCTCAAAAAAAAAAAAAGTATTTTAAGAATGGAAGTAATCTGAACAAATGCCCTCAGTGTGCGCACCGAAGTTTCAGCCAGACCTTCTTTATGAGCCTGCAGTCTCCGTAAGACAAAGCTGGTAGAAGAGGAGCCCACGTGCGCCTGGGGGCAGGGAGGGGAGCCTCCCAGCACCTACTATGTGCCACACACTGGCCCAGGTGCTTCACACACCATGGCTCCATTTAAATTTCCTGACATGCCACACCCAACTGTGACCGTTGAGAACCCAAGTCATGTTACTGCAAGATGGGCCAAGGCAGACAAGGAACCAAGACTCAAGTGCTGGTCAGTCTCCAACACCCCTCATTTCTCCATTCCACCAGGCCTGACTGCTGTTATTGCTTTAATGAATGTTAGTCACGTTAAATAAACTCCGATATTCTGATTATAAAATTCCAAGCAATTTCTCTTACATGATTACTGGAAAAGGATGAACAAAGTTACAGAAAAAAACAACAATGCCTTCTTTCATCTGCGTGCTGGTTAACTCTTCCCAGAACTCTTTCTGGGATGTTATTTTGTGTGACCCTCGAGGCAATCGTGTGATCCTGGCAGTCAAATACCATTGTTACTATTTTTCCCTTTGGACAGACGTGGAAACGGAGGCCCGAGGAGATTAAGAGACTTGCATAGCTAAGTCAGGGCTCGAATCTGTTTCCCCTGAATTCTTCTCTCATTCTTTCTAAGTCTGATTGTGGGAGGTTCGTAATCTGATGATCAAGAGAGGGCATCTACCTGCATGAAGCCTCAAGCATCTACCCCACCTCTTACTTATATCCTCCCCACACCTGCCCACCTCTATCTCTCTGCTCCTACCTTGCTCTTTTATTCCACTCCAGACCCTACAAATGCTGGAAACCTGTTTGTATACCTTCTCGACCAGAAAACTTTTCCTGATTGCTCCTGACTGCTATGAATCTGCCTTTTCTCAGAGCTCATGTAAGTCTTATCATCTGTCTGGTTCATTTGGAAGCGAATCATCTGCTCTCTTGCCATCTCTTGAATGACTGTAACAAAATGTCATGAAACCACAGCATGCAGATACCTTGAGGACATGGATCATATCTTCAATCCCTAGGGCATTTCTCACAGTCCCTTGGATAACAAAGTCCCTTACCAAAATACGGATGATGAATAAGAACACAGCCTTCCTGAACAGAGTGCTTCCAAGTAGCCAGCTGCTAAGACATCAAGGCAATGGAGGGCACTGAAATGCCTCGGGAGGAAGAAACGAGACCCCAGGACTTGTGCTCTGCTTGGCCCCCCTCTCTCTGTGAGGCCTGGGTCAGCACTGCCCCTCTATGGTCATGGGGGCTGGACCATTCCACCACTCATTTCAGCTCAGAGAGTCCCTGATTCCAAGCAACTGTGTTAGACGTGCAGGGAACGGAAGAGAAGAAAGTGCATGCTCTGTGAGATCATTCTAGAAAAGAAGTAAAAAAAAAAAAAACCAAAAACCAATAAAGGGTCTCATTGGAAGGCAAACCATCTACTGGCCTCAGATAAGGGGCAGGAGAAGAGACTGAGGAGGATGACAGGCACTGGCAGAAGGGTCACGTAGACTGCCTGGAGGCTTATTCCAGCCCTTTCCAAAGATTCCAGCAACACCCACTTGGGTCCAAAGAAACAAATCACGGCCCCAGGGGATTGCCCTTGTTACATTAAAAATAATAATGCGGAGAAGACAAAGAAAACGTTTCCCTGTGAGCCATCGTCCGGGTGTCTGGGAGGTCTCCTTTTACCTGTCCTATTCCATAGGAACAGACGTTCAAGTGAAGTTCACCTAACGATGCCAGAGCTCGAAGCTAGAAGGGGTCCATCAGGAACTTGGTGGGTGTGTTGCAACATCCTCTCACCATGAAGTGTGCCCAGCCCGAAGTGTCAACTGCCCCTGGATTTCCTGATACCAGGGCTTTCTATTAACATCCAGGTTTTTCATTTCATTTATAAAAAGATGCACCAAGTACGTTCTGTTTGTAGACATTTCTAATGGCTGCAAATGAAGTCCTGCCTACCTGGCTTGTCTCCACTATTGTAGGCAACGGCCAAGAGTCACTGGAATGTCTTTTTATAACTGTCCAGTCCAATAAAAAGACCTGTGCTTCCCCTCCAAGACAGCTCCTCTTGGCTGAGACTGGAGGGGGGGGGTGTCCATCTTTCACACCAGGGATCGTGATGCCTTGTTTGCTCACCTCTCTTATCCACTGGATAAGAGAAAGAAAGAAAGTGAAGCTGCTTAGTGGTGTCCGACTCTTTGCAACCCCATGGACTGTAGCCTGCCAGGCTCCTCCATCCACGGGATTTTCTAGGCAAGAGTATTGGAATGGGTTGTCATTTCCTTCTCCAGGGGATCTTCCCAGCCCAGGGATCGAACCCAAGTCTCCCACATTGCAGGCAGATGCTTTACTGTCTGAGCCACCAGGGAAGCCAGGATATCCACTGGATGGTGAGCTCCAAAAGGGCAAGGACAGGGCTGGCACAAAGGGAGCATTCAACATTTAAAGAGAAAAGAAGGCAAAATAGGAAGGAAGGAGGGAGGAAAAGAAGGAGGGCCTAAAGAAATGAAAGGAGGGATAGAGGCAGGCTATAGTTTTTCACGAGATAAACCGAACCCCTTTCTGCTTATGCTCCAGACCCCAGCCATACTGAGTGACTCCGTATTCCACAAGCCCTTCCTCATCCCATCCCTCCCCGACCCCTTACTGAGGCTGCATCCTCTTGGTGGACCCGCTTTCTCAGTGTTCTGTTTACTCATCCACATCCACTCCCTAGCCCCCTTCTTCGTCCATATCCTCACTCAGGTATCCTTATCCTGCCCTCTTAACAAGGAAACCCCATGGCCAATCTAGCTGTAATAGTTCTGCAGTGGCTCATGGACATCCAAAGTCCTTATCTGATTCTCTTCCAAACTCCCTCATCTCAGCATTTCACGACTCCAAATGCTCAGAAGAGGAGGGCAAGGTCAGAGAGCCGGGGAGCAGGTATCCGTGAAAAGCAAGAATGTCAGCACAGTCCTGAGAAGCTTCATCGCAGTAGATGACTGGGCCTCGGAAACCTAGAGGACCCTTAACCTCATTCTGATCACTAATGGATTGTATGAGCTTAGGCCTCAGCTTCCCACTATGGGGGAAGCAGGCTTTGGACCCACTGATCTCTGAGGCTGTTTCTAGGTCTGACATCTAACATCATTTCGATGTCTTCTGTAGCCTTCTGCTAGGACTGGGTGAACTTTGTAACACATGAACTCCTGAGAACGTGGACTAAGGGGGTCCAAGGATTAGTAGGTAAAGAATGGCTTCGAATGTGTTAGAAGAAAGGTAATTCTCTGATGGAGTCTGCACTACTGTATCACTGGTGGATCTTAGTTTACTCGAAGGAACTGCTACATAAGCTGTCAGGATGATGAATTTTACTCAGTGCCACTCTAAGTAAGCTGTGCACCAGCCACTTCTCATTAGTCTATGGCACAATGAGTATAGAAGTGGAGAGACAACATTTAGAAACTTTTAGAGAACTCTTGACACTGCTTCACCATTCTTGGGGATACTTCATTCATAGCAGTTCATTTTTGTTGTATGTTACAAAAGAATTGGTTGGCAACGTAGAGGAAACAAAACTGGTTCTCTACCACAGATTGAGAAGTAGTAATTGAAATATTATCTTTATTGTTTTTACCCACTGAGAGAGAGGGAGGGTGGGAGGCAGGCAACACAGGAGCATACCTTGTGTATAAAACAAGTTCACCTCTTCATTAAAAATCATTGAGACAATGTCAATCTAATTTTCTATTACAGGTGTTGTCCTTCTTTCCTAGCTCCCTCTCTCCCTTTCTTTCCTCTTTCTTTCCTTTTTCATTCATTTCTTCCTCCCCCCGCCCCCGTCCCTCCCTCTTTTTTTAAAATCATAAAGCAAGTGTTTTCTCTGCAAATTTCCACAGGTTTTTCTCTGCACACAGGAGAGCTGATTCAGCCAGAATGCTGTGCCCCTCCCCCTAGCTTCATCAGGAGGTGAAACATACCCGGTGGGGCTCCCTGGGGCACAGGACTTTCCAGCCAGCAAACACACAGGCCCTGGTGTGAGTGGTCACAGTGCTGGCAAATGGCTGCTCACGGGCATTCTGGACATGTGGTCCCATGACTTAGAAAAGAGGAGGCCGCTGGCACCTGCCAGCACTGTCTGCTGATGGTCAGCTCTCTAGAACCTTGGGCCCCGCGGCCCCGGCACCCCAACCACAGAGGTCAGCTGCCCTTGGTCCTGCCCCAATCATACTCAGCAGTTTTCTCCCAAAGGCTTTACGAAAGCCACCTCGCCAGTCACTCCTGCTTTTTGACTCTGCCCCTTACTGCTCCTTGGATTTAAAAATACCTGCCTTCCATGGGAACTGTGGAGTCAACAGAGCAAGACTCAAATCTAAGCTCTCTATGCCTTAGCTGAGTGACTGGGGGTCAGTCCCTTCCTTCTTCTGAAGCCCGGATTTCCTTCCGCAAAGCAGGGACACAGGTGCTCACCTTTCTGGCACTGGAAAGGTGCTGAATAAACATTTGTTGCATGAGTGAATGAATGGATAAACGGACAAATAGATGAGTGGCTTCCAGTATTCCTGGCTCTTTATCTATCCTCCCACACCCACTCTACCTGGGCATCCCAGGAACTCCTGGGGTCTGGCTCAGGAGAGCATACATTACATTCATCTCAGAAGTCCTGCATTTGTGATTTAGCCAGATGTCTTTCCTGACCTGGGACTTTGGTTGAGTCATTTCACTCTTTAAGGCCTTATCAGTTAAATACAAAATGCTAACCCTGTCCAGTCGTTCTCATCAAAGGCCATCAAAGCCTAACTAGAGCAGAGATGAAAGTGCATGGTGACCTGGAAGGAACCTGCCACACACCAAGGCTTTTCCTACATGGGCTGCTCCCATCTCTGAGCCAAGGTGAGAGTCCAGGGGCCCGCCTGGACTCAGCCAGAAGGCTGAGCTGACGTGCTCTCTGGCTTGGGGCCAGGCATGACATTCTCTTGCCAGCATCGTCATTCCTCTGCACATAGGTATTTTGTCGGTGCATGGGAGGCCCTGGCTCTTGTGAGAGAGACATAAAGAGAAGAGTCAGCAGAAAACCTGCAGAGGTTGGCAAATGAGCCAACCAATCAAGCCATCAGCAAGGCCAGGGTCCTGTGAGCTGGAGAGAATGGAAAAGTTCAGCATGAATCTGGAAAGTCAGGAAAGTGGATGCAGACTGTCTCTCTGACTTAAAACTAGTCCCCCTAGGTCCCACATCAAATGGCGGTCACCTATGGTCCACCTCTGGGTGTTTTGGGGGGTTGCTGGTCAGAGTTGTAGTACAAGGCAGAGGCTAAGTCAGGCATTAGAAAATCTGCCCTCCACCATTTCCACCCTCTTCTCAGCAATATGTGAAGCTCCTCTGCCTTGAGTATCCTCCTTCTACCTCAACTCAATCTACTCAATCTCTGATGTCCAAACCGTACCTAAGCTTTCCCTAAAATGTTCAGGCTGCAAGTCAGCTGTTCCTCTTTGACCTCCTACACATGCTCCATGCTGCCTTTCATTGTTCAAGAAGCGGCAGATGCACTTATCGAGAGGCAGTCACCTGCTAGCCCCTAGGAGAGACTTGCTTGGCCGGCCCTCATTTGATCCTCAAAGCAACTTCACAAAGTAGGTGCCACTGTCATTCCCATTGTACAGATGAGGACATCTGTAAGAGGTCACAAAGTAAGGGAAGAGCCCTGAACCCAGGATTCTTGCCTGGAAAATCCCATGGACAGAGAAGCCTGGCAGGCTACAGTCCACAGGGTCCCAAAGATTCAGACATGACATAGTGACAGAAAAAGCATGCAGTCTGTCTGACCCCAGCCCATCCCAGCTCCACCAGAACTGCCCAACAGACCCTTCTGCTAGCACAGAAGCAGTCATATGACTCTGTCCAGTACGGTACCACTAGCCCCAGGTGGCTACTGAATTCTGAAAATGTGGCTAGTGTGATGCAAGAACTGGATTTTAAATGGCATTTCATCTTCACTAATTTAAAAACAGTCACATGTGGCTAATGACCACTGCACTGGACGGCAGACTGTAGCTGTTAGTACTCAGCCCAGGTGGTCCAGTTCTAGACTCTGAGCCTTTTGAGAAGACAGGATCTTGAGAACTCCCTCTGAGCCCATAGGAGGCGATGCAGAAATATTTCGGTAAAGGACTAACCTTGCGTATTTGTTTAGTCACTAAGTTGTATCGGACTCCTTGCGACTCCATGGACTGCAGGCCACCAGGCTCCTCTGTCTGTGGGATTTCCCAGGCAAGAACACTGGAGTGGGTTGCCATTTCCTTCTCCAGGGGGTCTTCCTGACCCAGGGATCCAACCCACCTGTCCTGCACTGGCAGGCAGATTCTTTATCACTGGGCCACCTAGGAAGCCCAACCCTGCATGCAGTCCTGTGATTACTTGGTCCAGTCTGCCTTGCGAATTGGGAAATTCCCGCAGCCCCATTGGGCGTTAGGAGCCACACCCATGGGTAAAAGGGGAGGAGCTCGACTCCCTTACCTGTGCAGATTGTCGGGCTCGAAGCAGGTCTTGGTGACGTCGGTGATATTGGGGTCACAGCACTCCCCGCCGTCGAAGTTGAAGCGCTCGTAGTTGCAGTCCATGTCACACACCCCGTTCTGCTGCTTCTTGGCGAAGGCGGGGTGGCGCAGGTGGCGGCAGTCCCCGCCGTCGTGGCCGGTCAGCGTGTGGTTGCACTCGGGGTCGCAGTTCTCGTCGCCGATCTTGCTAATGTCGCAGTTGGCCAGGATGAGGCGGCGGCGCAAGGAGGAGTTGCTCACCTCCAGCACCTCGAGCTCCCAGGAGATGTTATAGTGCTTGAAGGCCTCGGCCAGCTGCTGGTGCTGGAAGTCGATCTGCTGCCGGCTCACGGTGGGGTTCTCCCGGCCGTCGTCGTGGAGGTTGACCACGCGGTAGCGCACCACCTTGGGCTGGCGGAGCCGCGGCAGCTGGTTGGAGTTGGCAATGACCTCCGGGCTGTCGCACAGCGGC
>NW_011494611.1:854387-854493 GCF_000754665.1 Bison bison bison
GCTCCAAGCTGGTGTCCAACCGGAAGCCGTGGGCGCCGCTGACCTCCACGCGGGGGCTGCTGCCGTCCTTCATGGGGGACCAGGCTCGCTTCACATTGTCCCAGTT
>NW_011494611.1:854593-868364 GCF_000754665.1 Bison bison bison
GCTGAGGTAGAGGGCCCTGGGGGCCGCGGGTCCCCATGTCCAGCAGGATCTCGCGTTGCGTCCTGGCCACCTTCCACAGGCTGAAGCGCTCCACGGAGCCCCGGTAGTTGTGGTTCAGGGTGCTGCCTCCCAGCATGAGGACTTTACACTTCTGGGTCAGGGGGCTGAAGATCCCGCCCACCTGCTCCCCGGAGGTGGCCACCTGGGCACCGTTCATGTAGAGCTTCATCAGCCGCCCGTCGTAGGTGGCAGCCAGGTATACCCACTGGCCTGGGAGGTAGCTGCGGTGGGCATTGATGGTGGTCACTTGCCGGGCCCGGTCTGTCTTCAAGGAGAAAAAGTAGCGTGGGTCTCTGTTGCCTTGGTCACTGACGGTGTGAATGCCCACGACCCATCCTCGGTCACGTGAGGCATAAGAACATTTGTCATAGAGCCCTATGTAGCCCCAAAAGAAAAAGATGAATAAATAAAGGGTGGAGGAAGGAGGGGAGAGTTCTTTCTTTCTGATAAAATTCCTATCAGGATGCCCAGAAGAGGAAGTCACAAACTGTGCTCAGTGGCCTTCTGGCGGTGACTGACTGAGCCTTTGGGACCACCCCAAGGGCAAGGTGAGGGCTGGAGGAATGGAGAACACGGATGAGGTAGCTTTGGGAGGTTCTGACCACAACTTTAACCCATGTGGTTTCACTTTGATTGGTTCTGAGAATGGGGCACACAAAAAATGACATTTGTTTGCAGAATACACACTTGAGCTAAAGAAAACAACAGTAATACTACTAATAATTAAAATCTGAAAATCTTTGATTTTGCAAAACCGTTGGATGGGGAAGAGGACTTTTTAATTAAAAGTGTATTTTAAGTGTAGAATGACATACATGGTGAGAGGGAGAGGTAAGAGAAGAATCAGAGAGAGAAAATGCTCAACAGAAGGTGCATTTTGACAGCTCCGACTATAGTCACCATAACGGGAGTGCATCAGCCACCAGCTCTCATCAGTGATCAGTGGTGGTGAATTGCCGGGAAAGTTGCCTGGAGAAGTGATGGTCATGGACTGCAAAGCTTCTATCTTAACAGTAGCCCTGACTAGCTCTGACATTCACCCCCAAGGAAGCCAGGCGTACTTACTATCTGAGCTGGAAAGGTTTTTAAACATCATCAATTCCAACTCCTTCACTCAAAAGTTAAGGGAGTTGAGACCCAGGAAATGAAGGTATTTGTTAGGTTACATAGTCACTGACAAATTTCCTGAGACCCAGTTCAAACCTGCTTTTCTCTAACATCAATGCTAATATTTTAAAAAGTAAAAGTCATCCTCTTGGCATAAAAAGATGTTGGGGACTCCATCATTAAGTAAAACCAAGCCTCTGTCACAAGTGAGGCATTGTGTGAAGGTCTGCATATGCATTAATTCATTCAACCCATTTAGCACCCTCAAGGTGATGATATTAAGTTAACAAAGGAGGAAACAGGAATTGAAGGAGGTAAAGAGATGGATGGTTTAAGGTCAACTGGTTGGTAACTAGATCCTAGATCCATCAGACCCTAGGATCACCGTCCTAGGTACTAACTCTACCTCCCTCTCCCCCATCAGTGTCACCAGGGGTCCATCTGCATAAAAACACCTGCCTGGGTTGTCCCAAATTTCAGTTGAGTGTTTGGGGAAGTTCCAAGCTGGACATCTCTAGACTTAGCCTGGAAACCCCAGGAAGTCACTAAGTAGATTCTCTCTGGATCTAAGTCTCTTTACTCTCATCAACTCCTGTTCCCAGCTTTTATGGAATACACCCAGTGTCCTTGGTACAGGCAAGCAGTTGGATGGGGAAGAGGACTTTCTAACTAAGAATGTACTCTAAGTGTTCGATGATGTACGAGGCTAGGTGGGAGGAGAGAGCAGGGACAGGAGAACGAATAAAAGATGCTCATTTAGGAGGACAGCCCCTACTTTCAGCTGGAGAACTGCTGCGGTCACCATGACTTTGAGTGTACCTCTGCCATTAACACTCATCAAATGAGCACAGAGAGCTTCTAGCACAATCAGTAGAGAAGGCCCACACACTTTGTACTTCTTTGTGGGTACTGGGGCCTTCAATTTTGTGTAAATCTGTTAGCAGCTGACATGGATGGTAGTTTTGGCCAAGCTTCCAAGTCCACCTACATCTCCCCTATCACCATTCCCTGTTCTACCAACTTTCAAGTGATGGCCAGGGTCTCCTACAATATCAACCTGCTCTCAGGCCTTGCTGAAACACCAAGTATTGGTGGGTCTTGGTTCTCTCCCCGGCAAGGGAAGGGAATGCATGAGGTTTCCCTCATACGCCTGCTCCACGGGGGATTTTCTGTGATCCCAGGTTTCCCAATGGCTAAAACAGAAACCACCTCTCCCAGGAAGCTTTCCCTAATGGTCCTGTGAGGAATAATCACTCTCTCCTCTGAATTCTTTGTACTTTTAGGAAACTGGACATTTACTCTCTGGTTTTGGAGTCTCCCCTAGACACGACACTTTTTGAGAATGATGACTCTGTCTGGGTCATCTCTACCCTGTCCAGCATCTTGCACTATGGGGTGTACACAGCAGGCACTCAGCAAGTGTCCCACAAATGCACACATGGATGATTCTGAACAGACTGGGAGAAGAGAAAAGGTGAAATAGAAGCAGAGGCACTAATCTATGACTCCCTGGGTAAAGGACAGAGAGAATCAGAAGACAAGAGTGTGTTCTTGGCCGGATACAAAGAGCAGGGCCTTTGGAGTCAGGGTAATTTTGATGACAACAATTATTGGCCATACATCCGGGGCAAATCGCTTCACCTCTGTGCATCTCAATCCCCTCCTATCTCTCTTTACACATGTTGTCACGCTTAAAAGACATAGTGGCTATACCATCCTTGGCACACCATGGCTGTCCAGATGGGACTACATTGTTAAAATGCTAGAGGGTCTCAGAGTGATGTCAAGGATGCCAAGGGGGGAAGGATGAAAACAAAATGTAGCAACACCAGAGAGAGTAGGCACCCTAAAGACCAGGTGGCTGATGTGTTAACAGCGGGTAGGATGAAGGCTCAAAGAGCACGAGTCCTCCTCAAATTTACTGGCAAACGCTACTCAGAAATCATAGCCCAACCCCCCTCCCCTTGGCTTTGCTACTGTCATGAGACTTGCATGGTAAAAGCTACCTCCCCACTGACCTCTCCAAGGCGAAAGCTCCGACTCCACATTTGGAATGAGCTCCCCTATGTCTTGCACTGATAGCTATGGGAAGTATGAGAGAACAGGCTTCTGGACTTCACCCCCTGCCCCTCTGACCTTGCCCCCCATCCCCATCCCTGCCCTCGCCACATCCCACCTCTCTGCTCACCTTCTCTTCCGCTTCTGGCTAACAACCCCCTACCTCACCCCGGAACAGAAAATTCTTCTAGTGAGAAAATTCACATCTGGAACAGGATTCTTTCTCTCTCTCTCTGCAGGTTTTTATCTGGCCGGGGGCTCTCAGGCCTGGCTTTCCTGTTGCCTTTGGAAGGTGGCTGGCTGGAGTTGCAAGGTAGAATGTGACCACACCTGTAGAGTGCCCTCAGCTCAGGACCTTCCTGGGACTGGGGTACATGGGCTTCGGGCGCCTCTGCTTGCAGTTGAGAGAAAAGAGGGAATCAACAAGAACGGCTAGACTCTGCGACATGGAGCGGAGGACCAAGAGGCAGCTTAGCCCCAGGAGGCAGAGAGGAAGGGCAAAGGGAGGGTTTCAGTGGAACCAAGAGGAAACACAGTAAGGAAATGAGAACCCTGAAGCAGTGGCTGCAGAAGTTCAGAGGGAAATATTTACCTGGGGTGTTAGTGGTGAAAGGAAATCACTGAATTTCAATACGGATGGGGGGATGGGGGTGGGTTGTAGTGGTGAATGGGATTTATTTCTGGGCAAAAATAAAGTAATCAACAGCAGCCACATTTCAGAGGGCTGGATGGGAGACACCGCTGTTTCACCAGCCTGGAACTGGAGAGCTGGGACCAGAGATCTGGGCTCTCGGTCTGCCGCATGACCTTGCCGGGGACAAGTCACCCTGCCTCTTTGGCTGCCAGGCCTTATTTCCCTTTTCTGAGAAAGGGGGAGTTGGGAGTAAACGATCTCCCTGCTACAGTTTAAGAGCTCTTTTGTTCCCTGTGAGAATGGTTCCTTGTAAGGAGGAGATACTTCAAAAATGAGTGTTGATTTGAATCGAATGCCTCACGTCATCGCCAATTCTTGTGTGCTTAGAGGACACGTCCTCTGTGTGTCTCCACACCAGACATGCAACAGTGTTCTCTGGAGTATGTGGGTGAATGCCAGTACCCCTCCACCCCATCCTTCCCCACGGTTCTCCAGGAAGATAGAGACAGAGTGAAAGAAACAGTAAGGCAGTCTGAACGTCGCACCATCTGGGCGGGACTAGAGGTTGATCCCGGGGGACACAGCCTCACGGAATGGCCACGGGCAATCCTGCACACCATCTAAGCTAAGTAGCATAAGCCTGCCTCAGAGCTGTGAGCACGTGCGAGCAGGCAAGGAAAGTGCCAGAGCCCATTCATTCCCCAGCCAATGGCCGTCCGGGGCACCTGCACGGATGAGGAAGTAGAGGCCCAGGAAGGAGGCTGCCCTGGGTCTCATGGCCAGCATCAGACACTTGAACCCTAGTCTCTCTAATGTGTCCCTATCTGCTGGCAGCCAGATTTGCTGTGAAAGGGCTGCACAGCCCAGCAGAAGCTTGATGTTTATTTATTTTTATTGTATCTCTCTTTCTCTTTTTATTTTTTCTTGGTCTCAACTCACCCCAGAGATAGAGGGCATGCACAATGGGGGCAAGTTCGAATGCAGAAGGCTTTGCAGGGAGTTTCCCAAAACCTCTGCCTGGGTCACTCCGGGAGAGTTGTCTGGGCTTTGGGGCTAGGATCACTCTCAGGATCCCTGCACTGTCAACGCCCGGGGGCAGGGTGGTGTGACCACGCCACTCCAGCCCAGGTATAGACGGGTCTTCCTCCCACACAATCATCACACTCCTCCCTGTCCTAGACGTCTGTTTGGTAATTATGCATTCAGTGTCTGCTTCCTGACTATATCTCTCTCCGGTTCATTTCTAAACGCCCAACATCCAACACAGCATCTGGTACCTTGCAGGTGCTGCATAGAGTCTGTCATTAAAATTATAAAATAAAGGAAGGGAGGGAGCAAACCAGGGAGGCAAGAGAAGCGGCGCGGGGGGACACTTCTCTATCACTCTGCTCCTTGTAAGAGCACCATCATATTATTAATACAATCACATTGTTTAGAGCGTACTCAGCGCCATGTGCTTTATGGGACTTCTCTCACTTGGTCTTCACCACAAAACTACCAACGCAGCCCAGTTTGCAGAGAAAAACAGAAGCTCAGAAAGGTAGCAGCTTGTCCAAAGCAACACAGCTTAGACTCCATGTCCATAGGAGTCCCAGACCCAACTTCTTAATCACATCACTACACCAAGTGCCAAGTGCCACACACGTTATCCTGGGCTATCTGAAGACATGCCCCACCCCCTGCAGAAACATCTTTGTAAGTTCAACAGCAGCAACACAAGCAAGTGGAATTGAACTGCAAAAAGGCTGCTTTCTGTGTCATTCTTCTGCCTGGGGCTCAAAAACTGGACTAAGAATCAGCGGTCCTTTATGACTAGCTTTTCGTCGGTTCTACCTGACTTGCCTCACTTTACTGGGACTAGAGACTTGCCTGAGCCTGGTTGTCTGTCTGGAGTCTGGGGTGCCTCCCTGCTTTGTCCTTCAGCATCTGAACCTCCACTACTAGCCCCCTTGCCTATGGGTTTCTGACTCAGCTTTGCTCCATTGCCCAGGTTCTATATTGCAGTGTTCTTCATCTTTCCTTCAACGTTGCTGTCCTGCTCTTGGCTGCCTCCCATCTTCCATTCCATCTACCATGGGCTGAAACGTGTTCCCCTCAAAAAACTCCTAGGTGGAAGGCTAGCCCCTCATCCCTCAGAATGTGAATGTATCTAGAGAGAGATCTTTAAGGAGATAATTAAGCTACAGTGAGGTTATTGGGGTGGGCCCTAATCCAATAGAATGGCTGTGCTAAGAGGAAGAGATACAGATACAAGGGGAAGACAACATGAAGACGTGGGATGGAAAAGGTGCCCTATATGGGCCAACGGAGAAGGCAATGGCACCCATTGGAAAATCCCATGGACGGAGGAGCCTGGTGGGCTGCAGTCCATGGGGTCACTGAGGGTTGGATCCGACTGAGCGACTTCACTTTCACTTTTCACGTTCATGCATTGGAGGAGGAAATAGCAACCCACTCCAGTGTTCTTGCCTGGAGAATCCCAAGGACCGGGGAGCCTGGTGGGCTGCCATCTATGGGGTCGCATAGAGTTGGACACGACCGAAGCGACTTAGTAGCAGCAGCAGCAGCATACGGTCCAAGGGCAGAGGACTCGGAAAATCCAACCCTGCAGACACTTTGATCCCAGACTCCTAATCTCTAGGGCTGTGAGAAAACAGATCTCTGTTGTTCAAGACAGCAAGTCATGGTGCTGTGTTATGGTAACCCTAGCAAACTATAATACTGCCATTCAACAGGTTTTTTTAAGCTCTCCCCCTGAAGTTTCTCTTAAATCATTTGCTGCTCTGTACTCAATTCAGTATCCTTCTTGGTTACAACACATTGTCTCAGCTTAACTCCTACTGTGGGCAGGGCAAGGAGTACTGCGAGGATATAAAAATGGGTGGTGTGGTCGCCTCACAGGAAAAGCTCCTCCCAGGAAAGAGATGCTTCTTCGCTCCAGCTGGAGCCCCTGCTGTGTACTGAGCATGCACATAGCTGCTTCTGGGCCAAAATGTCTCCTATGACCCTCACAAGCAACCTTGTATAACAGGTGCTGTTTACAGATGAGAAAACTGAGACTCAGAGGGGTGAGGTCAACCTGCCCAAGGTCACACAGCACTAAGGGGGAGGAAGGAGTGGAATTCAAGACTCCTGATTTCAAGTTCAGTTCCCCTATAGATGAGCCAGACCTCCGCTAGGAGGACCTTGACATGCACTGGCATTCACATTGCATAAGACACTTTAAGCAGCCTAGCGCTGATGTAAAGTACACAGGAGGATGTGTGTCAACCAGACGCAAATTCCATGCCATTGCATACAAGGGACTTGAGCATCCCACAGCTTTTGGTAACTACGGTGGATCTGGGAACAAATGCACTGGGAATACCAAGGGAGAACTGTAATGATAATAATAACAGGCAATGTAGTGGTCTCCTGGCTAAGCACAGACATCCCCTTCCATGCTCATAAGAACCCAGTGAAGTGGGCTTGACTGATCTTCCTTGACAGAGAAGGAACAGGTGTAGAGAAGCTAATTGGCTTCCCTCCAAGGATCTCAGCTAGAGAGTGAGAGAATCCCACTTGGGCTAACTCTAAAGCCAGAGCTGTCTTCTAGGATGCTCTCTTTCAGGGGGAAAAATCTCTTGGCCCACGGTCAAGGTTCTTGTGCCCCAGCTCTGCCACTTTGCTGCTGTAGGTCAATGGGTGGGCAGTTCCCCCCAGCAAGGGCATCCTCAAATCCTCCCCTATGAAATAGGAGGGTTTTATCACACAGCCACAGAGGTCCCTTCCACCTGAGACCCTCTGTAACTCTGAGATCTCAGGTCTTTCAGACATCCCTGCCTCAGTTCCTACTGAAGGGGATATAAGGTCATGGAGGAGTGGGGAGGAGGGAGAAGAAGGCCATTTCAGGCCCTCCAACTTCAGGATGTCCACTAGCTGTGGAACCTCAGCCAGGGGAATATGAGCAGAGGTGAGAGGATGTGGGGATGAAAGGGGGAATTTAGGTCAACAATCTGGTTTCTTTCAGGAGGCTAAAAAAAAAATTAAAAGCTAAAAGTTGAAGCTGGTCCTTTTTTTTTGTTTGTTTTGTTTTCCCTTCCATGGTTTAATGGCTGATATCAAAGCCACAGAGAAATGCTTGAGAGAGCAATCCTATGGAAAGCTTTTATCTGTCTAGAGGAGGGTGATTAAAACAGACAGATTCGGGTTAAGTATACCCATGGCCCCTGCACTTGGTTCATTGGTGGGGGAGGACCACCAGGGTGACCCTGGAGGACTCAGCAGCACCAGGCAGGTGCCCGAGGGACTTCAGCATCCCCATTCTTCCAGGCCAGCGTACCTTGGCTCAAAGGACAGTGCTTAGGCTCAGTGGAAGGAGAAGGCTTGGAAGAAATCACACTTGGCTAGAGGCTTCTCCACACTCTGCTGAGTTCTGGTTGTCTCTCCCTCTGGGTGTGAGAGGCTGGGATATCAAGAGTGACCCTTTGGGGCAATTCACAAGGTCAAGGTCAGCTCAGCATCTCCTATGTTGATCCCATGGGTGGGGCTAGGTCTAGGTGGAGCAGTGTGACCCGCATCCATGGTGGTGCCTGTGTCTGCTCCCTGACTGTGGTCTTTCTCCCTGCTGGGAACCATCACCCGAAAAGTCCCTGATATTATCAGTCTGCTCACTTCTTCTTCTTCTTTTTTTTTTTTACACTAGCCTTGTGACCTTGGATGAGCTCATTCAACTCTCTGAGGCGGTTTTCCCATTTGTATTCCAGGGATTAAACAGTCTCATTCTGTATAGTTCACAGGTCTTTTTTTTTTTTTTTTTTGAGAGAGAGAGAAAGGAGATAAATGGATGCATATTTCCTTGTAAACTATTTAAGGCCATTTGGATGTAAGGCAAGGTGAACAAGAGTATGTCTAAGGGTTCCTAAAAATCCATTTTCTGTATTAATACACAGTCTTACATAACACACTGGGGATGGCAAAGTGCTTTTAGGGGCTCAAGGCGCAGCCCTGTTTCCCTCTGGATTGTGACTCTCCAGGCTGCCTCCTTCACTCACATGAAAGCAAGCTCTGTGAATATAGCACGGTCAGAGTTCTAGAGACCAGCAAACACTCATTCAGGTGCTGGCTCTGCCGTGCATGAGCGTGACACTTGGAAAGTCAGAGCATCTCTCTCGTAGAATTAGTCTTCTCATCTGTAAAATAGGGATGATGCGATCTACCTCTGCTGGTTGGAGGGGGAACTAATAAGATAATAAACGTATCCACGTATCCCGACTTGGCACATGGGCACAGGCGATGGTTGGATGGCATCACCTACTCGATGGACATGAGTTTGAGGAAGCTCCGGGAGTTGGTGATGGACCGGGAGGCCTGGCGTGCTGCAGTTCAAGGGGTAGCAAAGAGTCGGACATGACTGAGCAACTGAACTGAAGCATTTGTACTGTGGACTGATCTGTTGGAATCCCAGCTCTGCTGCATGTTAGCTTGTAGCCTTGGGCAAAATCCCTTCACCTCCCTGATAGTTTTCTCAACTGTAAACTGATAATAACAGTACTTAAGGCACAGTGACATTTTGAGGATTTAGTTAGAGAATACAAATACTCATCTGCATAGCACGTGATAAATGTCAGCTATGCTGTTTAATCAGTATTAATGATAAACGTCTGTGCCTTTTCCTCCAAATTGGGACCATTTCCCCCCTTCTGTGTAGTTAAACTTTATCCTTTCTGAGGCTGTTCTCTGAAAGAGAGAGACCTGTTCATCACTCTCTTTTTCACACGTTGTCATTGAAATTGGTTCATAAGGGCTTTAAAAAAGGAAGTGGGAGGGGGAGAGGGAGAAGACGATAAGGAAGAAAGAGAGGGAGGCAGGGTTGGAGGGGAAGAGGAGTCAGGATGAAGAGGAGGGGAAGAGGAGTCAGGATGAAGAGGAGGGGAAGAGGAGTCAGGAGGAAGAGGAGGGGAAGAGGAGTCAGGAGGAAGAGGAGGGGAAGAGGAGTCAGGATGAAGAGGAGGGGAAGAGGAGTCAGGAGGAAGAGGAGGGGAAGAGGAGTCAGGAGGAAGAGGAGGGGAAGGGAGGAGGAGGAGGAGCTACATGTTTTCCTTTGTTCACCCTTAGAAGTTGCCCCCCGTGGACGCAGGTGCTGACACTAGAGCTGCCCCACAGAAGAGCACTGACCTTTGGTCTTTTTGATGAAGATCCACTAACTTCAGAGATAATCACATTGCGTCTCAGAAAACCCTCAAGCCAAAGCCCCCTGCCACCCACACTCTTCACAGAAGCCCCAAGCTCACCCTTCACATTCACAGAATCAGGCACAGTCAGGACTGGAGGCTCCCTCAACAATCATTCAACAACCTTTAACACCCAACCTCCTGTCTGAATCACCTGTACATCTCTACAAGTGACCATGTATCTCCAGAATCAGACAACTTCTGAACCCCTGAAGAACAAGGCCTTTGCACCTTGGGGCATTTCTCGGTGCTCACCAGTACGCTCTGTCGTGTCTGACTCATTTCAACCCCATGGATTGTAGCCCACCAGACCCCTTTGTCCATGGGATTTCCCAGGCAAGAATACTGGAGTGGATTGCCACTTCTTATTCCACCCAGGGAGAAGCATTAGCAAGCGGATGAGCAAGTGGATTCTTGACTACTAGCACCACCTGGGAAGCCCAGTGCTCACGCAGAGTGAGCCAGAATCCTCCCCTTTCCTCTCCACACAGTGGTGCGGGATCTGGGCTGCAGGAACCCACAGAGTTATTCAGTGCGCTTTACCCAAGGGAGCCCTAGAGCTGTCTGAGGCTTTTCTCTGTGTTATCCTTGGCTCTTCTTTTGCCTAAATCAACATCCTCAAGTCCTTTCTGATTTATTAATCTGTCCATTCACCAGTTCCTTCAACACACAGTCACCAGGCATCCACTGTATCGGGCCCCGGCTGGACGTTCAAATATGAAGATACACCCTCTGCTGAGAGACCTGCTGATCCTTAACGCTAGTGCCAGTCCTTCTGTTAAGGCAACACAGATACAATAAGAGTTGATACTATGCAATTAGGAAGATCTATTATCACCACGTCTGCCTCCTTCCATTATCCCTAGGATCTGATTTGTTCTAATGGCTCTCCAAGCCGCATGAACCTCCTGAGAAACAAACAGAGCCACCACTGATGGTGCGCCATGTACAAGACCAGACCTTTATGTGTATCATCTCACTGAATTACTATACCTACTCTACGGGATAAGTTCTCTTAGTCCCAGCTTATGGGTAAGGAAACTGAAGCTCAGAGTTGGACTGACTGGGCAAAGGTCAACAACAACACAAACAGGATTCGGTGCCAGCTCTCTGATTCCAAAGCCAGATGCTTAGCCAATGCCTTAAGTTTTCTATGGCTAAATATAAGCAGAAATTATTTTTTACTTAATACTTATTTTCTCATATACTCAACGTTTTACTGTTCCTTATGTTAATTACACAGTCTGTCGGTGATAACAAGACAAGAAGCATTCTTAAGACTCCTTGAAGTTTTAACGTGTACAAAGGACCTTAATTACTTCATTCACTTCTCCCAAGAACTCTCTAAGACATTACGTTCACAATTCACACAAATGGGGAAAATGAGGCTCTGAGAAGGTAAACAGTATACATCTCTTTACATCTCTGCATTTAGAGCCTTAGGAGGCTGCTGAGGACCTAAGTACTCAATCAACATTTGTTGAACAGATGAATGAGCAAGTGAATGAATGAATGAATGAACAAATGAAATAAAAACCCAATACCTGTGAAGAGACTCAACTGGAGGATTCTGAGGTTTGGACTCATCTTTGTAGTACTGGAGTAAGAATCCTGACTTGGAGGCAGGGCAGGCATCCTGGTGACAATGAGTAAGCCCCTCTGTCTCCAGGGCCTCAAATGTCTATCCATTGAGTAGGAGGTTGGCATTGGTGGGCACTAGGTTGATTGCGTAAAATACTGAGAAGAGCAACCAGAGGTCAGGAAAGACGCTTGCTGTGCGACTAAGCTGTGTGACCCGAGGCAAGTCGTGCTTTCTCTGGCCTCCTTTTCTCAACTCTGAAAGAAGATCGTGGCGAAATCGCTTCTGGGGCTTTTCTTCAAATGTAGGGAGATTTCTAAATTGGGAGTGATGAGACATGAACTTGTGTCCTGATTCGCCACTAAGGTACTATTGATCTGCTGCAAATTCCATCTGGGGTGGCGTCATGGCTTTCATGGACCCTGGAGGCTGTTTCTTTCTCCCTAAATATATATATTTCATGACTGCATTGGTATAAAGATGTAATAATCTTTATATATACATATGAAGGGTGTAAAGGGTATATATATAAAGATAATATAAATCTTTATATTACATATTTAAATATATATAATGAAGGGTGGTTTCATTATCATATATGTATTATTATACTAGCTTTTTTCTTCTGATTAAAAAAAAATTAAGCCATTTTTATGGGCCTCTTAAAAGTGCTGTGGACCTCAGGCATTGTGTCAACTGCAGCTAATGGATGAGTCGGCCTTGGGTCCATCTCGAAGTAGACGGGTCTTCATCCACAGAATAGCATTGGAGGAGGCATTGAGTGCCTGCTGCCTGCCAATCCAGGGAGCTCGTAGGGATACAGTGGATTCCCACACGACGAGGCCAGTGATGTGACTTTCCTAACCGGCGGAGGCCCACAACAAGGTATGTGAAAACACACGCTAGACAGTGTGGGCTGCGTTCTGGACACAAAAGCTCCTCTGGGGCGAGCCTGCTGTCGCCTCACCCTGGCGCGCATAGCTAGGGGCGATCCTTTCGGGGAGTGAGAAGGCAACCAGAGACGAGACAGGGATATGGCCAGACAGGCAGATCCCTGCTTTGCTGGGCTGGGGCATCTGGAATCACTCCCCAAAGCGGGGGTCGGGGTGGGGGCAGTGGGACTGGATGTTTGTCGAGCACGTGCCGTGTGCCAGGCACCGTGCGTGGCTCCTTGAGCGGAGTAGCTCAGGTTCCCTTCACCATACCCCAGCACTGTTTCCTCCACTTACAGATGAGAGAACTGACACTCGGACAAGCCCAAGCCGGAGTAATTCGCTGGCAAATGACAGAGGTGGGGTTCAAACCCAAACAATCGGTCTCGAGGGCTCACGTTCCTAAGTTCTGAATTATGCTGGCCAGTCAGGGGAAAGCTGACCACATGAGGACAAAGGAGAGTTTTTAATTATAACTAAATAAAGCATAATAGAGTAAGTTCTAGTGGAGGTATAAGCCAAAGAGCTCAGCGGAGGGAACACTTGATTCAGACAAGGAGGCTCCGGGAAGTTTCCTTGGATGAATGACATAACTAAGCTTGCACGAGGAATTTGGTGGGAGAGGAGGGGTAGGGGGTGGGAGGCTGGGCAGACCAGCTTTCTAGCAGTCAAGAGCTGTGGTCACTGGAAGGCGACTCTGGAGATGGAGAAGACATCTGCTTTTGATGGCACTGAGGGAGCTCGTAGAGGGAAATGGCATAGCTAGATTGTGCAGGGTGGTGAACGCCAGGTGAAGAGATTTGAAGTTTATTCCATAGACAATAGGGACTCTTTGGTGGGTTTTCAGAAACAGAGTTCATCGGGGTAGGGATCATCAGCTAGGGATTTCATGATGCTGTTACTGATAGAGTCACAGAGCTGAAAGAACCAGGACTCCTTTCTCCGGACACCCTGTCCATTGCAATCCCGAGCCCTTCAGCCTTAAAGACTTATAATGAAAGGCATGGGATGTAAGCAAAAATTTTGAAAAGAGGGCTGATACACTTTTCAAATATGAGTTTTCTATTGTTTAAATATCCACTAAAAAATCATAAATTATGACTCAACTCAAAAGAACTCTTTAAAACTCCAGATGGGTAAGTGGTATTTAATTGTTCACTAGGACTTCAGAATTTAAATTTTATTCCAC
>NW_011494611.1:868464-888906 GCF_000754665.1 Bison bison bison
GGTGGAGAATGATCTAGCTCAGCTTTGAGCTTGCTCTCTAGCTGACCTTGATCAAATATCATCTACCTTCTGGGGCTTGGTCCTCTCATTTACTGAACTAGGAGAGGGTGGGGAGTTGAATCTCTGAGTTGTTCCCTATCTGATCATCCATCACACACACTCTTGAGGTGCAGTGTTGTATCACCTGGGACTTCATACTCTGAGTACTTAGCCTGGGACCTGAAACAGATTAGAGCCAATGTATAATCACTGAATGTACGAAATGAACTGAGCTTTTAATTCAGGCGCCTGTGGAATCTTTAGTGGATTTTTAAACAGAAGGTTTGAAATAGGTGATCTTTTTTTTTTTTTAAACAAAAAAGCATAAAAATAAGCAGATCAATAACACAGACAGGCTAGTGTTTCCTCTCTAGCTGTAAAAGGTGCTGAGGAACTCAAAGACTCTGGAGTAGAGAAAAGACTGAGGGGAGGAGGCCAAGGACCCTGGAAGGTCAAAGGGGAAACCAAATGTGAAAGAAGTAAATGCTAGAGAGGATGTGGAGAGAAGGGAACCTCCTCCACGGTTGGTGGGAATGTAAACTGGTGCAGCCACTATGGAGAACGGTGTGAAGTTTCCTTAAAAAACTAAAAATAGAGCTGCCATACGACCCTGCGATCCCACTCCTGGGCAGATACCTGGAGGAAACCATAATCCAAAAAGATCCATGCGTCCAAATGTTGATTACAGCAATATTTACAATAGCCAGGGCATGGAAGCAACCTAAATGTCCATAATAGAGGAGTGGATAAAGATATGGTGTATGTATGTATATATATATATATATATACAGTAGAATACTATTCAGCCATAAAAGCAGCAAAACCGTGCCATCTCCAGAGATGTGGATAGAACCTGCAGACTGTCAACCAGAGTGAAGTAAGTCAGGAAGAGAAAAACAAATAGTATAACATCGCTTATACGAGGAACCTAGAGAAATGTTACAGATGAACTCACTTGCAAAGCAGAAACAGAGACACAGATGTAGAGAATGAATTTATGGATACCAAGGGGGAGAGGGGAGTGGGATGAATTGGGAGACTGGAATTGACATATAAACACTAACATGTATAACGTGAAAAGTAAAAGTGTTAGTCGCTCAGTCGTGTCCGACTCTTTGCGACCCTATTGACTGTAGCCCGCCAGGCTCCTCTGTCCATGGATCTCTCCAGGCAAGAATACTGGAGTGGGCTGCCATGCCCTCTTCCAGGGGATCTTCCTGACCCAGGGCCTACGTATAACACAGATAACTGATGAGAACCGACTGCACGGCACAGGGAACTCTACTCAGTGCTCTGTGGTGACCTAAGTGGGAAGGCAATCTACTATTTAAAACAGAGGGGGGTACATGTATAAGTGATTCACTTTGCTATACAGCAGAAGCCAACACAACATTGTAAAGCAACTATACTCCAATACATTAAAAAATTTCAAAACCTGAGAAAGCATGGGGGTGGCAGTAGTGTTCTATGAACACCAGATAATTCTGTTTCATCAGACGAGTCCACGTAAGACAACAGTTCTCAACCAGTGAACATGTGGTAATGTTCCTATAGACATTTTTGATCAACGCAGCTAGGGAAGGGAGGCTGCTTCTGCTTCTTGTGGGCAGAGGCCAGGGATGCTGCTACGCATTCTAGAGTGCCTGGGACAAACGCCCACAACAGAGAATCACCCTTTCCAATATCTCCACTGTGCTGAGGTTGAGGATCCCTGATATGAGGAACTAGGAAATGTTATGGTAGAAAATAATGCTTGGGGAGGAAGTTGAATGTGATGCTAAGGAATTCTAGCCTGACCTAGAGGGTTTGTAGTGGGATGTAGTGAACTCTGGGACTAATTCTATATAGTACTTGACCTTCGGGAAGTCACTTAACTTTCCCATACCCCTCAGCTCTCTCAATCTGGAATACTGGGGTTATAAGAGTATCTATTTCAGAGGGTCCTTGTGAAGATTAAAGAGTTAATACACACAAAGTCCTCAGAACAGCGTCTGGCACTATTATGTGCTAAATATGTTAGCTATTATCCTTACCATGTGTAGGTAATAGGGAGCTACAGTAGACTCAAGTTTGAGAGAGTAACAAAAGAATCGCTTCGGCTGCTGCTAACACTAGAAAAATGATCTAGAGCTGCGTGATCACCGTGTGACTGTTACATCCACTCAATGAATAATCCTCGTTCAATCAGCTTCTGCTTCAGATGACATGGCAAGCGGGATGTGTGTGGGTCTGTGTCGCTGTTCTCTAGCCACTCCCTGTCGGGCTCTATTTTCCAGATATCCCAAGCCCACATCCAACTGCCTCTTCAGTCCAGGACCCTCACGGTTTTAATGAATAAGTGGAAGAAGACAGAGGAAGGCAGATGGAAAGATGGAAAGGCAGAAAGCCTTCCACGAAAGCGGCTGCCAGTGACACACACCGCTCACAGGGATTCCAAGGGCAGAGCTGGGGGCGTGTTCTAGAGGATTGTTCGAGCTTCTGATACTGTTCTCTAGGAGCCCTTGTTTGTAAACAGATATTCTGCTGATGCTGGGCTTTGTAAGGGCAGACAGAGTCTGGTGGGGGTGGGGGTGGGTAGCGGAGAGTGTTGAAGAAAAAGGCAGGTTGTGTCCGCGAGCCTTAGACCATGTGTTTGTTGTTGAGAATACAAAGACCTCACTGTATTAAATGAAAATGCTTGTTTTACAAGGCGAGTGGGAATATGATAGGTACATGTTGAAAATGCTTCGGAAACTGAAACAACTTCATGCCACGAGGGCTTCCTCCAACATCATGCATCCAGGCGCACACACGGATTGTGAAGTCTTGGGGGCAAAAGACAGTCCCAGAAGCTAAGTGACCATCAGCTCCCTTCTCTGCCCACTCTATGCAGCCAGCCCTTTCCCCACCAGCCCTGCCTCGATTTCACATTCTCTACTGGGTTCCCACCACCTGCTGACCCAAGGTAGAAGCCGTTATTGATCTAAAATACTGGAGTTGATAAAGGGGCCTCCATTCATCTAGACCCGGATCCAGAGCACTGCTGGGAATACTTAAAACCATGTCCCTAAGCAGGACAAGCACTTGAATTTTTTTTCAAAGTAGTTTTCAACTTCTGAAGTGAGATTTTCTAACTGTGCTCTAGTAGAAGTGAACGGTTCAGTGGAGGTTTCTCAGATTTTTGTCAAGGACTCACAGTGGTGTGAGGACAAGAACTGGAGTCTCCTAACTCTTGTCCTCGGAGAAGGCAATGGCAACCCACTCCAGTACTCTTGCCTGGAAAATCCCATGGATGGAGGAGCCTGGTGGGCTGCCGTCTCTGGGATCGCACAGAGTCGGACACGACTGAATTGACTTAGCAGCAGCAGCAGCAACTCTTGTCCTAGCTCTAGCATGAGAAAAGTGAAAACAGTGAAAGTGTTAGTCACTCAGTTGTGTCTGACTCTTTTTGGCCCCATGGACTGTAGCCTGCCAGGCTCCTCTGTCCATGGAATTCTCCAGGCAAGAATGCTGGAGTGGGTAGACATTCCCTTCTCCTAGGGATGTTCCCAACCCAGAGATGGAACCCAGGTCTCCCACACTGCAGGCAGACGCTTTACTATGTGAGTCACCAGGGAAGCAGAGAGCCTGGTAAATAGGCTACATGGATGGAAGGATACATTGGTGAGGGCATGGACTGATGGAAGGGTGGAAAGATCAATGTATGGAGGAGGGATGAAGGGAGGGTGGGAGGGAGGGAAGGAGGGTAGGTGGGTGGATGTTGGGTGATGCCTGGATGGATGGAAGAGTAGATGGATATTTGGATTCACAGATGCCTGGGTAAAGTCCACAGTGAATAATTACGATAAGGACCACCTCAGGCCACTTTGGAAGTGAACTTGCCTAGTTTAAAACTCAAAGAAACTCAGAGAACAGAGTTTGAATAAACAAAGTTGTAGATTATATTTCTAAGGAATAAACGAACTTCTCCTCAGAGGGAAAAAAAGTCCCCAATTCTATTTACTCCAACAAGGGTACAGATGAAGGAAAGTGCAATTCCTCAGTCTGATATGACAACTCAGCATCAACATTCTCATTTTCACAGATCTCCTAGAGTGTTCAGATTTGAGAGCTGGGACCAGGCTTCAGGAAATGACCCCTTAGGTCTCCTTCTTTTAGGCATTTAAGTCATCATTTGGGGGCCATAGACCCCTTTTAGAAAGTGACGAAAACTCTCAACCCGCTCTCCAGAACAATGGGCACAGTCTCAAAGTTCTACAGAAAATGTCTTGAGGACAAGTGTCTTCAAGTCCTCCTGGAGCAAAATGCAAGGAACCCCTCTTCCCCCTATTGGTTTAAAATATTAGTGCTATTCAGATATTTTAGTTGGTACTGGTATTAGCAAGGAAACAAGTGGTAATGATATTCACCAAAATATTAAGTAATAACTAAACAATGAACTAAGCAATAACATCAATAGTGAATTCACACCACGACAGTGGTATAATCGACATTCTACTCTTGGTCTCGTATGATTCATTTTCCACATAGAGGTCAAACTGATCTTTGGAAAACAAACACCAGACCTTGTAACTTCCTTGGTTGAAACTCTGATAACTTTCTAGTTCATCTAGATCAAAATCCACATTCCACAACCTGGGCTACCTTTAGCTTCAGAAACATAGGTCTCGTAATGGCTTGACTCTCTGCTTCTTCAACCTGCTAAATCTTCTTTGTCCTGCCTCAAGGTCTGTGCACTAGCTCTTCTGTCTCTTTCTTTTTCTCTCTGGAACTCTATTTGTCTTTTCATACAGCTTGTTCCTCCTCATCTGTCATTCAAGCTTCAGCTTGGCCACCTGCATCGATGTCCTTCTACTCTGGTCATTCTCCACAGCATCCATTTTCATTGCTTGTCACTGTATAAGCCCTTACAACTGATTCCCTATGTATGGTCTTTCTCTCCTCACAAGAATACTAAGTCCACGAGGGCAGGGAACTGTTCTGTCTTTAAGCATTGCACCTCTAAGAGTATTGGGCACATACTACATTTTTATTGACTCTATGGAGATGCATAGAGGGTTTTGGGGAAGCTCTGGTGTGTGGTTTAACCTCTCCCATTCTTGGGACTTTAGATTTCCCAGCTATAAAAGGATAGTTTGGGTCCTACTCAACTATAGGAATCAATGATCTAAAATCTCTATGACCAAGTTCAAGTGAGCTGGGCTCAAATCCCAGAAAAATATGACTAGATAGAACAATGGTCAGGAGAACTGGACTCTTGTCCTTCTCTGTCTCTGAGTTGGAGCAGAACTTGGAATCTTTTCCCTGCCTCCTCTGGCCATCAGATTCTCTCCACCTGTGAACTGAAGAGACCAGATCAGAAGTGCTGCAAATTTATGGCATTCATGCATCCAGAAGTCCATTCACGTATCTGCCAAACCCCAGCAATGTGCCAGCCCTGGGAAGGTGTGCTGAGATGGCAGGCATGCTTCTCGCCCTCACGCTGCGTTCACATCCTCTGGGAGGTCTCCAGGGCACAGGGGAGGCTTGCAGAGCACATCCTCACCATTGCAGCTGGTTCTTTAGCAGCTCTCTCCAGGGACAGGATAGGAGAAACTGAGAGAAAGCCTGGGGGAGAAGGACTGAAAGCCAATAGAATGATATACTGGCTCAACAGAAAGAAAGGAGGCTTAGTAACAGGGGAAAGGTGGCAGGAATATATACAGGGATTGGGTCAGCTCAGAGGAACCAGAGCCGTGTCGAATGGCTGTCATTCACAAACACGTTTGCTCTCATTGCCTGGCCCTTCGAAGGCTCATCATCATTTCTCAAAGCACCTTTCCTTTCAGACGTCCTCTTTTCTCCCTTATGCGGAGCCATCTCCAGTTCATTTCACAAAGTCGACTGAGCACCACCAGCATGGCTGGCGCTGTGTGACAGGTAGGAATAAAGCAGCGATAACGACAGAAATGGTCTCCGCTCAGATGGAGCCTGGAAACAAGTGGAGAAAGACAAGTACGAAGGCATCACAAGAGCATGACAAACGCAGTATGGAGCTGTTGGGTTTGATTCGGGTGGTGATAGACTGAATCGTCGAATCATTTCCTAGTGTCATATTCCTAAAAGCTACTCTAGGTCAATGTCCTTAGCGGAGACATGAATCAAAGAGTGTTTACTGTTCTACTTTAACTTACAGTTCGACGCTTAAAACGTCATGCATGGTACACATCCTTATGCAGGGCAAGGCGCACATTCCACACGCACTCCACCTACTTCACGAATCCCCAACCCTTCTAGGGGGAAGGGACCTTTTTCAGCCCCCCAAATCTCAGAGTACTTTCTAGCCCCCATAACAAACATAGATGTGCAACAACACAGTTTTTCTGCTTCTGAGCTTTTCCAGGACTCTATTAATTGCTTAGTTATAGCAGTTACCATGATGTCATGTAGCTGTTTACCAGTCTGCTTCCGCCACCAGGACTGGGAGTTCCCCAAGGGATGGAACTGTGCCCTGTTCTTTTTAATCTGCATCTCCTAGCTCGGTGTGTAAGACGCAAAGACGTAAAGGTTGCTCAGTAACCAAATAGATGGGTGGATGGATGGAAGGAAGGAAGAAAAGAAGGGAAGCTTACCTCTCTGAATAAACTGCCATTTCCCATTCAACTTTGCAGAATGTCTAGGACAGAGGTTTGGCATGTAAGAAATACTTAAGTTAATAAACAGCTGTATGACATTTCTAATAAGCTCACTAACGTGAACCCACAGATGTATCCATCATCTGACACTGTAAAGGAAAACAAAGTGTCTGGTGGAAAAAGCACTGATCTGGGTGGGAGTCACGAGATCCCAGTTCCAGTTTCAATTTTGCTACCAGTTTGTGCACTTAACCTCACTCAACTCAGTTTAACAAGTTAACTTGCCTAGATCTCCGTTTCTTCATCTAAAAACCGAGCAGATTTTATAAAGCAGACTCTATTGTCTTGGGAAAGGGAAGAACAAGATATCATATTTGCTGCTAGCAGATCAGCTCTAATCAGCCCAGTGGGGTTTTTTGTAAAGGAGTAATCCTGTGAACTCACTACTGGCTCTACAGAGGCTTAATCAGCTCCAATGACAGCACATCACAAACCAGCCTCGTTACTCCAGAGTCGTTCTTCTGCTCAGAACCCCTGGTTCTCACAGCATACCACCTACATCGGGCCCAAACTGGCTCTGAATGTATCAGGTCCCTCCTCAGATGGTGAGAGGGTCGCCGTCTCTGCTGAGCATGTTCCTGGGGGAACACTTCTTAGGCCCTGATTCCCAAAAGTGAAAGGGGCTCAGTCATGCCTGATTCTTTGCGATCCCATGGACTATAGTCGGTGGAATTCTCCAGGCCAGAATACTGCAGTGGATAGCCTATCCCTTCTCCAGCAGATCTTCCTAACCCAGGAATCGAATCGGGGTCTCCTGCGTTGCATGCGGATTCTTTACCAGCTGAGCTATCAAGGAAGCCTGATTCCCAAAAGAGGAATCCAGAAACATGTTTGGCAGAGCGAATCTTTGAAAGTTTATTAGCTCCTGGTAGACTATGTAAAAGTGGGAAATGCTCTGGTAGACATCAATGGCCTTTTTGTTCAAAAGTTACTGGCAAATAAAATATATTCTGAACAACAAAGAGATTTCTTAGCCAATCTCTTTAAAGTCTTATAATGTTCATTCCAGTTTTTCTTCCATCTCTCTCTCCCTCTATTCCTTCTCTTTTGTCCTTCTCTTTAGTCTCTGTAGATGGTTGCATTAGCCACTGGGGGTAGCCTCATCCATCCAGCCAGCCAGCTAGGCAGCCATCTATATAGCATTCACATATATTCATCCTTTCACGGAACATTTACTGAACAGTTACTGTATTCCAAACAATGCACTAGGCCCTATGGATAGAGAGAAAATTAAACTGGCCTCAGCTCCAGTTCCACGACCCTTAAGCCGTGAGGCCTTCAGCAAATCATGTCACTTTCTAAACCAAACTCCGAGGGTCCGGTGCGCAGCCCTCGGCACAGGGCCAGCACACAGTCAGTGCTCGTTATGAGCTGGCGGCTTTTATTACTGTTATTACCGCTGAGAATGCGTCTCCTCCCTCAAGGGTATATAAACAGCGGATAGAGGATTCCAGACCCCAAGGTCACCCCAAGGGCTCACAAGATCAAGGCCAGCCGACGGGAGGCCCGCCAATCACAAAGGAGGGAAAACCCAGGCAACAGATATGACAGCTAGGACACCCGAGGCCCAGCAAGGACCTGCGAGGGGAGGCCAGGGTGGAAACCGGAGAAGACAGCAAAGCTTGGGATTACGTGCTGCTGTGCACACACAAAACAAACGCTTCGCAAATGGGCAAAGGACAGAGTGGGAAAGACCAAGGTTAGTCTGGGGCTTGGATTAGAAAGGCCGAGATGTGAGTGAAGGAGGTGTCGACTACACTGTCCCTCCCCCAGCCCGTGTTTGGGAAGGCCAGATTATCTTTTCTTTTCCCTTCTGACTTCTTTGCTCAAGGGGAAATGGAATTAACCACTGTGTAATGTTTCTGAGTGTGACGCACGGGCCAGGTCATGTGTTTTGGTTACGTAATGCAACATGCCTGAGGTTCCCAAGCTCTTTCTCCCAGAATCATTAGAAGTGTAGCTGGTTCCTTTATCCACTCATGCATTCATTAAACAAAAAATCTCTGTATTTCCTTATAAGCGAGGCGTGCGGCCAGGCAGTAGAGAAGCTGAGAGGACCCCTAATTTGCACAGGATAAAACGTGATAAAGAATTCCAGGTGTTTTGATAAATGTGTGCAGAGCATATCGAGACAGATGCATAAGACAGGTGGCAAACAAGCGGTATTTGGGGAAGAGTCAGAAAGGGTTTCCCAGAAGAGGAACATTGAGCAGAATCCTCTAGATGCTTAAGCGCTCTGCAACACGGTGCCTGCAACATTTCTATGTGGGGATAGAAAGGTATGTCAAGGATCTAGGGGATCTAGGAGGTATGTCAAGTAAAGAAAATGATGGGGAAAAGCCTATGGCATTTATCTGGGGGACTGTAAATAACTGAAGTGCTATTGAAGGGCCTCTAGCTAGAGGCAGTAGAGGCAGATTAGCACTGTAGCAAGATTTGACTGCGGAAAGCTGAAGGACAGGTTGAAGGAGGTGTTGGAGTTGAGGCTCAGAGAAGTGGGCACTTACAATTCTAAGGGAAGAGTCAAAGCAAGAGATGAAGAAAGCCTAAGCTAAGAAAGGGGAAGGAAGGTTGGCTATAAACATGTTAAAAAGGCAGGACAGACAGGATAAATATGCTTCTGCTGCTAAGTCACTTCAGTCGTGTCCGACTCTGTGCGACCCCAGAGACGGCAGCCCACCAGGCTCCCCCGTCCCTGGGATTCTCCAGGCAAGAACACTGGAGTGGGTTGACATTTGGTGGGTGACATATCTAGGGCAGGTGACACTAGATGAGGACAGAAGGAATTTTGGAAGAAAGAGGATTCAGCTTTGGACATGTTGAGTTTGAAATGCAGGCTGACATTTTCAATAGACAGCTGGATCTGTGAGTCCAGAGTCCAGCAGAATCTGGAGATAAATGATGCTCCTCAGCAGAGAGATGGTACTTTGATAGGGAAGGATGCAAAGCAAGGAGGGAAGCAGACCTAGCCCTGGCCTAAGACTCAGAAGACAGAGGATCTTACCCTGAATGGTCACTGGTTTGGACAAGTCACTGTTTCTACCACCCCTTGGTTTCTCATCCTGGGAACGAATGGCTCTGATGCTGACTCTCAAACCCCTGGGTTCTCTGCACTTATGGGAATGTTTCTTCACCAGAGTAGAGGATGCCTTCCTTCCTTACATTTTATGTGTACTGCGCATCTCTTAGAGCAAGGCCACCTTGTTCCTGATTGGCCTGTTATCAGCTCTTTCTCTGTACTCTTACCAGCCTCTGTAGCCAAAAGATCTCCAGTTTCATTGGGGGAAATAAACCCCTCTTTACAAACATATCTGGTGATATTCTGCTCAGCTGTATTTCTTGTTTATAGAGCAAAAAGAATTAAGAAGAAGTGGATGTGGGACAGATGCAGGAATAGCTTCTTGCCTACAAAGGTGGTAGGTACAGGTTAGACCACCAGTCTCTTAAAGGCAAAACAGCAGATCAGGGATCCGTAACAAGTTCTATGCTCCCCCACCCATATACTTGGCCTCCCAGATGACTCAGTGCTAAAGAAGCTACATCCAATGCAGGAGATGCAGGTTCAATCCCTGGGTTCAGAAGATCCCCTGGGGAAAGACATGGCAACGCACTCCAGTATTCTTACCTGGGAAATCCCATGAACAGGAGCCCAGTGGGCTACAGTCCAAGGGGTCACAAAAAGAGCTGGACATGACTGAACCACTAAACAACGACCCACGCACTTCGATCCCAAGCTGCGATCCAGCACCTCCTAGAGTTTCTGTCTCTGTTTCCTCCAAATGGACTGGAACCTGGGACCCTCTCAGGTTTTCCAAAACTGAAACAGGGCCATCTCTCCTACTCTTCCATGGTCCCTGGGTTTGTGACAAGTAATACTGGAAAACATTCTCTTTCTCTTGTTGGAAGAAAAATCTGGGGATGACAGTGCTGGGGATTCCCAGAAGGAGAATAGACTAACAGATGGCTACAGACTCCCGAGTTCTAGTATTTTAATCATGAAGTGATGTGATTAAAGTGATAAGCATGACCAAAAGGCCAGTGGTCTACGCCAGTGTCCAGCCACTTGCCTGGAATGGCTTTTGTACAGTAAGAAATTATGAAACCTGAGTATTCTAGCCATAAGCCAAGATGTGATCTCACTGAAAAGGTCACTTGGCGAGTTTTTTAAAAAATATATTTACAGCAGCTATTATTAGCAATATCATTCATGTGATGGCTTCCAGCTCTCGGGAAGTACCAATATTCCCTACATAATGTCTTCAGTCAGTCTTTGATGCAGATTCTACCCGTCGGTACTCTGCTTGTGGACAGGAGGCTTTTTGAGGAGACATTAAAGCATACATGTCCATGAGAGAGCCACATTCTCAGTTGGGGTCGGCCAGTGATACCTGAGCAAGAAGGGGCGCCATGTCCTTTTTCAAGGACGAGTGTAGCTGGCAAAGAGGAGCAGTGTGGGCAAGACTTAGTCCCCGAGGGGCACAAGCGCCACCTGGTGGAGGAAGCCTCACTCAAAAAGGAGGAGCACGGGAACGACTGCCAGCACTGATCGTGAGGATCACGGGGCCCCAGGGGACCTCTGCTGCACAGGCCTGTAGGCCAAAGACAGACAAGGATGAGCTTCTCCTCACCCCCACTGTTCGGATGAGGAAAATGGGCCCCAAGAAGGAAAGTGCGTTACCCAAAGTCACACAGCAAGCTGAGGACTGCGCTGGTCTGGACCTGACCCCCGCCCTCCACCCCCTGCCCTTAGCCCCTTGTGCTTCCTTCTCCAAACCCCACAGCCTCCTCCAGCCAACCCCCCTCTGCTCTGAGGCCTCTGGTCCAGAGTGACTTCTCATCACTGCCTCCCTCCTCTTCCTGCCACCCCAGCCCCACGCAACTCCCTCTTCCTATTTTGTCTATGTTCATAAACATTCACCCAACATGATGAGGTGAGTTTCCTTACTCATTCGTCTTCTGCCTCCTCTTCCTTCTCACTTCTCACCCCCGACTCCAGAATATAAACTCCCTGAGGTCAGAGATATCTTCTTTTGTTCCTTGCTTTGTACTGACAGCCTAAAACTGTGCCTGGCATGCAGAAGAAACTCACTGAATACTTGTTGAATACTTGGGCAGGGAGGGACATGTCCTACTCTGCTCCTTGTTTTTAATCTGCTTTTCTTAGAGTCTGTACAATGAGCCCATGCTGCTTCTGTGACAGGAAATGATAAAGTGTTTATTCTCTTTGTCCTTCATGTTAGTTTTTGTTTTATGTGAAGACGACAGGAACAAGCCTTTCCTGAGTGGGGAGGGAGGGAAAGGCAATTCCTAGCTCTGCCAAAGGAGATAAACATGTCTAATTTATAGAGTTATTGAGAGAATTAGAAATGGCGTGTAGCAAGGACCGGACACACACAAGACCCACACGAGTTAGCGTTTACTGGGTGCTTCCCCGTGGTCTAGATTCCATTACTAAGCGTTTTCCACATGGAGGCCCAGTTAATCTTCAAAACAACCCTATGAAGTGGGAGCCAGTATCATCCGCATTTCACGGAGGGGAAAAGTGGCGCTTGGTGATATTAAGTAACTTGCCCTAGGTCACACAACTGGCAGGCTGGAGAACCAGCCAGTCACACTCAGGCGGCCTGACTCGAGTTCTACCGTCAATCATTACAAAATACGTCCTCAGTAAACATATGCTCCTTCCTCCCGTTTCCTGAGGGTGTCAGCTCTTTCTTAGTCAACTATAGTTTATCCTCCTCCTCCATCCCCACCAGGCTCTAGAAGGTTCTAGAAGGCTTCCAGGGCCATGGGAGATGCAGAGAAAGAAGGAGCCAAAAAATAAATAAAGAAATAAAGAAACAGGGGTAGGTGGAAACGTGAATGAGTGTGTGTGTGTGTGTGTGTGCGCGCGTGCCTGTGTGTGAATGGTCACAGTGTGTTTTGGGCTGTCACAATGATTAGGAGATTCTAGGGGATTCTTATGCACAAAACCAAGGATGTAAAATGCTTCCCAATGCTGGGGATGGTTCCATACAGCAAGGAATGCCCTCACGGACATTTCTAATTGCTCTGCAAGGCTCCACCTGCCCCTCCTGTCTCTTGTCTTCCTCGAAAGCTCTCCAGGACGGCCAGTCACCTGGGTTCACAGGTGTATAGGAAGAAGGGCCGAGGGAGCTCCCATGTCTGCACCCTGACTTTCAGTTACTCTCTGTGTGACCTTGGGAGAGTCCCTAACCCGCTCCAAGTTGCTGAAATGCAGTTGGAAACCTGTCAGCTCACAGATCACACAGGAATCTAAGACTTCAGCTCCTCCTGTGGCTCTCCAACTCTTTTAAACTTTTTATGATGGAATTCTTCAATCAGGCACAGGAGGACAGACAAAACCTGCATTGAAGCCCGTTGTTTTCTGTCATCTGGCTTCAGCGATCATCAGTCTGCCAATCTTCTTTCATCTACCCCTCTTCCCCCCAACATCCTAATTTTTTTTTTCCTGGAACACTTTAAACAAACAAAATAGACATAACGTCATTTTATCCATAAATACTTCAGTACGCATTTCTAACAGAATAGATCTTTAAAAATGTATAATCACAATACCGGCATCATGACTAACAAAGTTAACAATGTCAGCCCGTGTCCACTTGAATTCTGTCACTGAGAAACTCACACAGTCCTTCAAAGGAAGTCTTGTAGAATCACACAATTCAGGCAGTATAGGGGAAGGGAAGGTGCAGGACTCAGAATGGTTTGCTTCCCTTCATCTCTTCCCTGCTGCTGCTGCTGCTGCTAAGTCACTTCAGTCGTGTCCGACTCTGTGCGACCCCATGGACAGCAGCCCACCAGGCTCCCCCATCCCTGGGATTTTCCAGGCAAGAACACTGGAGTGGGTTGCCATTTCCTTCTCCATCACCTCTCCTCAGGGCATTCCTAAGATTGTGGAAATCTTAGGATTTCCAGTGTGAAAGCCCCTGTTTCATTGCTACCCAGCTACGCACGCTGAGAACACTGAAGCAGAGAGGAGCAGTTAAGTTGTCTGGGTCACACGGCAAGTGAGGCAGACCTGTTAATTCCAACATCAAAGGATTCCAGTGAGGTCACACATAGGGAAAGGTTTGCTAACTCAATCACTGTTTATTGTTGGAGTGTGAAGAATGATGATAAAGGTGCCTTTCCAGGAACAACGTGGATCTTACAAAGCACTCACATCTCTCACTTTCTGGATCCTCCAACCAGTGTGGACCTATGGACTAGATTCTGATCTCAGCCGAGAGCTTCTCCTGCCATTGTCTCACCTGGTTCTCGTGACAACATGTGAGATGGGGGTGTTGACTGTAACCACACCTGCAACTCTCTCCCCAGAGGCTCCAGGTCACACAGCTCAGAGGAGGCCAAGCTGGGACTTGAGTCCAGAGTTCCTGGCTCTCAGTTCCAGGTTTTCAAAGGAGCTAAAGGGCCAAGACCCACAAGTCAGGTCTGAGTTGAATGTTTCTAGTAAGTGCATCAAGGCATGAAGCAGAGTCCTCAGCGCAGCAAGAAAAAAAGATAAAAGAGACACTGAGGGAAAGGAAATCAAATTCCAGAGACGGGGCAGCAGGTGAGGGGAGAAGCAGGCACTTACTGAATTCTTAAGCCCTGGACCAGCCATAGGTAGATGAGGCTCAGGCTGCTTGTATAGGGGGTCCTCCTACCTGGGGTCCCTGGGGGTCTTCTCTCTCATCTAAGACACCCTACAGCCAGTGCTGGTTTCAGAGTGATCATAAGGTGAGGGGATTTGGGATGATAGGAACACTTGCCTTCTTTCAGGAAGGACTAGCCCTGGGCAAAGTGGGGAATGCCTTAGCTGGGGTTCCTTCCCTCCTTCCACCTCTTATTCCTCAGAAAAAAAATACACCTCACTGCTCAAGCATGGTGAGAGGTCCATTTGAACTCAGATGTGTGGCACTCCATGTATTATCCCCTTTGTGAAGGAGTGTTTGCTCTTTAAAGGAGGTACCAGAAGGTGAGAATGTGGCTTCACATACAGGACCAGATTTGAAAAAAATGGAATGTCAGTGTGCGTGTGAATGTACACACACACACATACACACACCCTGCCCCTAGGAACCACAGTGGAATTGGGAATGGAAAGGGGGTCCCTTCTGATGGTAATTCAGAACTGGAACAGCTGAACTTCTCTAAAAGCTCTGCCACCGACCAGCTGGGTAAGCAGGAAGCCCTACTCCCTACCCCTGCCCGAGGCCTCAGTTTCTCCACCTGCAGAGCAGGGAGACATCAAGCAGGATCAGCGGTTCTTCTGATGTGGTGGCCCTTCCACATCTCCTGAGAAGGTTTCGAAAAACACCGCTGCCCAGGCCAGTGCCAGACCGTCGACCTCTGAATCCCTGGGAGGCAGCTGGGCAGCAGGAGGTTTTAAAAGCTGGTGATTTTCAGTGCTACGAAATGGGAGCAACTCAACCAAATCACCTCCCAGGCCACCTTGAGAGGGGTAGCTTATGGATACAGTTCAGTTCTCAGCTCCCGTGTGATGCTGGCCCTCAATTTCCCTCTTTCTCCATGGGCTGCTGGACACAGTCCATGCGTGGCTGACCATGCAAAACCCACGTTCCTGAGCCCTCCACCTCTTAGCCTCCAGTTTGCCCTCCTCGGTATAGTGGGGCGAGGGTGATGCAGCCTCCGTCACCCGATCTGTCCACGTGAAGTGCTGGCTGGGGCAACGTGAAAGTCAGGGGAGTGTCTGGGGAAGGAGTGAGAGGCATGTGACCACAGAGCTGTGACCGGGATGCACTGTGGCCACTGTCGGGCTTCTGTTCCTGAGGGTGTATTCTCCCTCTGGGTGCTAACTGGCTTTCCTAGTCATTGGTCCTGTGCTGGTGGCCCTCCTCTGGCCCTTATCACCAAGGAGTCATCCAAGTAGGTCAAAGAAGAGGAAATCAAAGTGCAAGGAAGGGATCTGAAGGGGCCCAACTGTTTGTTCCCCAAGATACACTGTCTACTCTAGACAGACTCCCCAGCCACTCCAGCAGGGAAGCCCGAACATGGCATAAACGGGCTGAAGGCAAGGTGACGAATTAGGAAAGGCAAGAGGGTTACTTACTGGATCCAGCTACCACTCACAGCCATTGACTGAGTCCCCAGGACGAGCTGGTTCTGTGCCAGGTACTTTCTGCCTGCCTATTTCCCTGCATTATCCTGATACCACTATGCCCGTTTTACAGAAGAGGAAGCCAAAGGGACAGAAAGACAAAGTGACCTGACTCAAACCACACAGGAAGTCATTGGCAACAGAAATCCCAAGCCCTGTCTGTCTGATAGATAGTTTGGTGGGAAAAGAAAAAAAAAAAAAAACCAAAACACCCAGATATGCGAGTCACATCCAGAGTTCCAAGGAGATTTAGATTCACGTTTTATCCCATTTCATCTGCAGGAATACAGTTAGCACACAGAGGGGCAGAAAGGAGTTGTCCGCAGCAGGTCTAAAGAAGTAAAGGGGGTCATTCCTTCTCTCTCCAAAAGTACTGCTGAAGAAGAAGCGGACACTTGCAGCTCAAGGTCATACCTGGGCTCTGTCCACTTTGGACTAAGTAGCTTCCACCCTCTGAGACTTTGTTTCCTCATTTGGAAAACAGAGGTGACAATGCCCACCTTGCAGGGTGGCTGTGAGGGTGAAACTGGCAGACACAAGGCAAGCACCTAGCTCAGTGCCTGGCACCTGGGAGGCACCCAGGAAGAGTCACTTTCCTTCCTGCCACTAAGTATCCTCAGTCCACAAAGCCAAGGCTCTTTTGGGATTGAGTGGGTTGTGGGAAGTGTGGGCTGCAGAAGGGTGGAAATAAAGGTCTCTTCTAGGTAGCCTGTCAACTCAATAGTCCAACATTTAGAACAAAGGAAAGAAGCATGGCAGGAGGAGGTGCTGGAGGGGATTCAGGTAAATCCTTTCCTTCTTGTGAGCAGGGATTCTGGGTCACTAAGGCATGGGGGCGGGAGGAGGTAGCCGTACTTGTGGGGTCCACATTTCACTTATCTAGCAGGTCAGAGAAACTTTAACAAGATTAACTGCTGCTCGGGGCCTCTGCTCCTTGGAGCAAATTGAGTCTTGTTTTCTTTTTCTTCCCCTTCTTTCTCTTTCTGTCAAACTGGAGAGGTATGGTGGGGGAGGGCAGGTGGGGATGAGGGGCAGGGATCTGGATCCTGCCTGGTACGCTATAAAGGCAAAAAGATGTGTCAACAAGCCCCCCTCACCCCCAGACTTGAAAGGGAACCCCAACTGCCATGCCCCAAGTGGCTGGGTGGTGGGTCTGTGAAGGGTGGGAGGTGACGGTGTTTCTCGGACGGGTTTTCTCAGCAGGATAGTGGGTAAGGCCTGGGAATGGACAGGACCAGGCTCAAATCCTAGTTCCTGCCACAGGGGACCCCTCCCCTGGCTGCATCTATCTCCCTGTTTGGCCTAAGAGACAAGATCAGGCCTGGGGGACCTCCGAGGACCCTTTTCACAACAGCCTTAAAGGACTCTTCAACCCTCAGACCATCCACCGTGGGTGGGCCATTCAGAGACTCCGGCACACAGGCACTTTCTAACTTTAGCTCTGCTTTTGCCTGCATAAGCCTTTTCATTTTTATTAATACTCACACACATATATATGTGGGCTTCCCTGGTGGATCAGATGATAAAGAATTTGCCTGCACCATGAGAGACCCAGGTTCAATTCCTGGGTTGGGGAGATCCCCTGGAGGAGGGCATGGCAACCCACTCTGGTATTCTTGCCTGGGAAATCCCAAGGACACATGAGCCTGGAGAGTTACAGTCCATGGGGTTGCAAAGAGTTGGACACAACTGAGCAACCGACACACACACATATGTACAGACATGTGTGTGTGTGTGTGTGTGTGTGTGTATATATATATATATATATATATTCCCCCCCACCCACTGCCACTTCCCTTTTGGAAAAAATAAAAGGCATGTTTTCTGAGCTTTAGGAACAAACTGCTCCTTCACTCTTCTCTGCCTCTCTGAGCGCCTGTCTGAACTGGTGTCAGTGAAGTTTGAACCGGGGTAGAAATAGCATCCCAGGCGGATCTGGGAGCATGGCCCGCCTCCCAGCAGCGGCGAGGCCTGCCTCTGCCAGACGACAGACCCGGTTAACAGCACCATAAAATTAGACCTTTACGAAACCCAATTGAATCCTGCAGCAAAGAGTGATGTAAGGCAGCCTGGCCTGACAGCGAGGCAGCAACCCTCTGCCTGAAATAGCAGTGAGGTCCCTGCTGGGAGATGCCTGCTCTCTTAAGATAGGTGACCAGGGATTCCTAGGAAAGTGGCGACGCCCCGCCAGAGAGCGCCAGCAGAGGTCAGGTGGCCAACCAGGCACCCCAGGTCGCTGCGGGAGGACGTGGCTTGACACCCTCGTCCAAATTGCCCACCTCAGCCGGCCCTGCCTCTCCCAGCCTGAACTGACACGGAGGAAGGAGCTGCAAAAGTGTTTCTGCAAAGAACCTCTGTTTGTTTGCGTTTTAATTCAAGGAGAAGCAGGTTCTTTTCAGTCCCACAGCCTGTACCGTGTGGAGGATACGCAGAATGAGTCTTTTCTGGCTCAAGGCCAGGTGTTTACACACCGTCAAATCTGGCTCAGATTCAACTAGGGGAGGGGGAAAAAAATCCACTAGAATCCTAGGGAGAAAAGCTCTGAGCTTTCTGGGGCTACACAGCAGCAGTGACTTTTTTTTTCTTTCTCGTTTTGAGAGGAATGTTATTTCCACACATAAAATGGACCAGGCATTTTATACAAGCAATAATAACCTAACGTCCCCCAACCAATTAAAGTATTTTACTGCACAATCTTTGTGTGAGAGAGTGAATGAGTGCTCAAGAGAGTATGTGTGTCAAGAGGGGGCTCCTTGTCTGAATTGCAGACATTTATAAAGCAGGCTCCTGTGGAATCTCAGGTGCTATATGTACGTGTTTGTTTGTTTTGAAAAAGTGCATTTACTACCTTTTCATTGATGATACCTCTATAACCCTGGGCTCTCCACTCTGGAGGAGAAGGTTTCCAAACCCCTGTACCATAGGTATAGACTAGGAAAAAATCAGATCTACTCATTAAAAAAAAAAAAAAAAATCTCCAAGTAGCAGGCTCTGTGTTTTTCCTGTGTTCCGAAAGAGAAGTAAACATACCACAGCCCTGAATTATAAGCATCAGCATTACTATTATGAGTACCGTCTCTTCTCTACTCTACATTATAAACCCCTCTGGCTGACTGGGGCTTGGGGGCTAAAACTGAATGAGCTCAGTTTCCCTCTCCTTCCTGAGACGCAAAAAAAAAAGAAAGAAAAAGAAAAAAATAGCATATGATGACGTCAGGCATGGGGGAAAGTCACTTTGTAGCTCTCGGTTTGGGATTTGGTAGCGGGAGAGCGGAGCTTTGCGGTATGTGCTTACTTAGTACGGCAGCAGAGTTTGGGTCCCCGAAACGGGCTTGATGTAAATAGGACAGAGTTAGCAACATTTGAGAAGGTCCATGACACGACAGAAAGAAGCCGGACTGCCCGGAGAACTCAGAGCTCTCTCCCTTCTAAGAAAGTGTGTGTAAGGGGGTGGGATCGCAAAACGCCTCCAACACGTTTCCTGGCTGCATCGATGGGGGAACCCCTACTCTCACTCTGAGCCATCCGAGGACGGGGCAAGATTGTTTGTGCAGGGAGGGAATCTCCCAGCCAGCAGAGGCAAAACTTTCCTCCTCTCCTCCAGCGCCGCCCCCTCCCTTTCGGCCCCCCAGTTTTATTAAAGACATTGCCACAGATTCATTAAGAGGGGGGAAAATGGATGCTGGAGGATTTCTAAGGTTTGCAACCCTCGCGAAGTGTCCGGTTTCACTGTGGGTTTTGCTATGGAAAGGGGAGGGTGTGAGGAGGGGAACCTAAATTCATTACGGGCTTGTAAAAGTCCCAAATGAGAAAAGCGCCCCGTTTCGCAGCCTAGTCCCGGGAAGACTGGCTGGGTGTGCAGGCGGAAAGTCTCACCCCAGCTCCGAATGACAGGCAAGGGGCTTGAAAAGAGAGAACACGGGACGGCAGTGTGCGTGCGTGTCTGTGGGTGGCTGGGGGTAGGGGGTTCATCCCAGAGGCAGGCAGCAAGTACAGAGCAACTTTGGGGCACTTCAAGTACTTTTAAGTCCTGAGGATCACAGCAAGCTTGTAGGCTTTCAGGGTAACTGGGGCTAAGTAAAGGGGGGGTGGGGGTGGGGGTCATCTCCATTAAAAAGCCAAAGAAATCAATGGTCCCTAGCTTCTATTCGCATGCATCCCAACTGGGTCGTCCTCCCCACCATCCCGAACAGAGACAGTCCACCTGAACATCCAAAACACGATTCTTGTGCACAAGGCTTCCCGAGACCAGCCCTCATCAACTGCGGTCTGGGGTGGCCGGGAGCGCTCCCTGCGTTCTTCCGGAGGGGCTAGGCAGAGACACCTTCCGAGCGCGCCCATTCGGCAGATGGGGCAAAGTGAGGCTCGCGGCTCGTCCTGGAGCCTCTGAGCCGCCAGCTGAGCGGCGGCTCCTGCACAGACACACCCTCCAGCCCCCCGACCATCCCGCCACCCGCGCCCAGGCACCCGCGCGCCCCTGGGGCCGCGGGGCCGGTGCAGCGCCCGCCCGGGAGCCCTTGCCTACCTGTGATCACCGCCGGAGAGCTCTGGCCCCCCTCTGCTCGCAGCCACACTTGCAGCGTGAACGCGTCCCGGGGCAGCTCGAGGTCGGCTCGCAGGCGCAGC
>NW_011494611.1:889531-889710 GCF_000754665.1 Bison bison bison
TCTTCACCCTTCTTGGGCGAGCCCCCCCTTCCACTTGCTTTTTTCTTTTCTTTCTCGCTTTCCTCCTCAAGGTGTGTGCTCCACTCCCCCCACCTTTGAAAAAATACAGCCCAACTCCTCCTGGTTGGCAATTAATTTCTCTCTCCGCTCCTTTATCTGCCTTATTCCCCCCTCTAACA
>NW_011494611.1:889810-893957 GCF_000754665.1 Bison bison bison
CCTCCCCTCCCTCCTTCTTCACAAAATGAAAGGAAAGAGGGGGGAAAAATCCCTCAGAAGATGAGTAAACAAGCGTATGCTAATCTGCTCCCGAGCGCTCCACCTCCCCAATTGAATGAGTCCTAGTTAAAACTGCGGGGATCATGACTAATCAATCAGTTTGGAGAGGCCGAGCTACCCAGCCGTCCTCCACCTTCCCGTTTGCCTCCTTCTCTCCGCTTCTCCACCCCCTCCTTTTTTTTTTTTTTTTTAAGAAGACAATCTTAAAGTAACAATTTAATGAAATTCTGTACACACCCCCTTATGGTCCTCCCAGCTCTCCTCATTCCTGCTCAAAACACACATTCCTGTTTTTGTTTTGTTTTGCTTGCTTTTTTTTTCCCCCTCCTTCACACCCCCCCTCCCATCTTTTTATTTTTATTTTTTTTCCTACTGGAGGGGAGAAAAATCTCTCTTCTCTCAGGATCCCCTTTGCACTTTGCTGGTCAACCTCATCCTTCTCTATAGCACATAAAGAGTCTTGAAACTTGATTCTCAGATTTTTTTTTTTTTTTTGGTAATGCTCTTTCTCCCTCTTTCATTCTCCTTTCTCACCCTCACTTCTCTCCCTCCTTCCACTCCGTATCTCTCTCCCTCTCCCTCTTTCCCCTCTTCTTTCCCTTCTCTTGCCTTCCCTCTCCTTTTCCCTCTTGGAATCCCCTTAAAGTTATGCAGTGGTGAAGGTCTCCCCCTCTTTCCTGAGCCGCGGTGCTGGCTTCAGTTAGTCCAAATGTTGTCCCAAAGTCCTCAAGGAATCATCAGAAGCAACTAGAAAAGGCATTTGCTTTCCCGAAGCTGTAGACTCAGCACAACTAGGTCTCTGAATACTCCTGAATACTTTTAAATTTGTTAGAAATTTGTTAGAAATTATTTCAGCTTTATATAAAAAATTAAAAAAAAAACACCTATCATTTTGTCTTTTTCTTTTTTTCCATCTAAGAAATTCAGGTCCTTCTGACACTGTTAAAGTCTCAGGTAAGGATCTGACCATTTGCTGCTTTGTAGATCTGTTTTGAACTGGGACATATATGTAATTTTTTTTTTTTCTTTTTTTTTTCCCCCCTCTTTGTAGAACTCAAAAGCTCCCCCTTATGGCAAAACAGTTGTGTTTTTTTTTTTTTTCCCCTTCCAAGTGTTAAATAAGTTAAAGTGAGTTAGCAGTGGTATATTAAAATTATTAGTTACTGGCTTGTTCAAATAGAACAGTGATAAAAATATGCTGTGTGAGGCTTGCATGTGGATAGTGAGCTGGAAGCCTGCGGGGAGATTAACTTGACTTTGCTCCCGTGTCTCCTGTCCTCAGGGCTACCATGGATCCTGCCTAAGAGCTGGGGTCATTCCTGCTTGCTTCGGGAGGGTGAACACTAGTGGAGAGTATGTGCTGGTTGAAGTATGAGGATTTGTAGGATGAGCAAATGACTCAGATATCCCCCATAAAAGCTGGCATGTGGTGTGCAGGGATTATGGCACTGTTCTGAAGACGGGAGATCCCAGATTCAGATCTTCTTGCTTTGGGAAGAACTTGTCATATAGTCTTAGGCTCAGAATGGATGAAATCAGCTTCTCCAGTTATAAAATGGAAATGGCATTATATCATAAATGTATTTCCAGAAACAATGCCATGGAGAAGGAATTTGCCTAGGCAAACCTTTCACTTTCGGCACCTCCAAGTCAAGTATAAAAGTCATGAAGTTGGCATTTAATAATGATACTAATAAGACCTATGTTGAACTCCATAAATTATATCCTACAGAATCCCTCTCTTTTCTCAACAGAAATTGGAACCTGACTACTAATTCATTTCGATTATGGCTATTAGGCATTTGGAAACTGTATTCCTTCCAAGGGCTTCTAAGTCATTGCATACAATACGTTTTGAATATTCCTAGACTTCTGGGACTTTGTCAACTCTCCCACCAAAGCTCAAAATGTGGGACTTACAATTCTAAGTCTCATTCACCCCAACGTGTATCAGTGCCATGCCCACACCCAGGCACTTTGATAACCTGCACTTCTGAGCCTTTAAAACGGGATATGTATTTCACAAATGTGCTTTGAGGTTAAAAGACGCTTTGGGGTATAAAATATTTTGTAAGCTATAAAAATGCTATATTAACCCATTTATTCTACTGTTATTGTCAAGGACCAAGTACTTTTTAGGTTCTTAAAGATAAGCAAACATCTGGGAGGCCAAGTCACCATTCCTGTCCTGTGATGGGCATGAGGGGAAGGGATAAAGAGATCCGAGTCTCATAGCTCTTTGAGCTTCTGGAACTTAGCCCCTAAATGTGTTTAAAATGTGTTTAAAAGACTTTTCATTGGTCTTTTCATGGAACATACATTTATTATTCTATCCCACCTGTCTTGAAGCCACACATACTTTTATGGATGTATGTATCAATGTACACATGTATGTGTTTGTTTTTAACTGAGTGATTAGAACTGGATGAATTGTAACGCTTGGTTCATGACCCACCCTTATCATTGGCCTATGCATGCCATTCTTATTTATGTATATGTAACAAATAATATGTCAAATACTACCATCCCTCTTTTACTCCATCCCTTGATCACTCATGGATTTGGCCCGTCTCCTTTTATCATTTATGGTCAAAGAGCAATCATCTGAGAGTTAGGAGACCTGAGTTCTGACTCTGTGTCAATTCTTTGACCTAAGTTTGCTCCTATGTAAAATTAAAATTCAGGAGATTCCTAAGATCACTTCCAAATCTGAAGTGTAATGGAGTCCCCATATTTTTGGAACATGGCAGCAATTCCCATCTAAATACCCCATATTTGGTCAATTCCCTCCTAACCTAGAAATAGCCCTTCGTTTATGAGGATTTTCATTCTAAAAACGACTTTGATAGAAGACCTGTTCCTCCACTCTTAGGATATACTCCTTTAATATTTTATTTGGTAATAACTAGAAGTAGGGTTCGGAGAAGGCAATGGCACCCCACTCCAGTACTCTTGCCTGGAAAATCCCACGGACAGGGGAGCCTGGTGGGCTGCCGTCTACGGGGTCGCACAGAGTCGGACACGACTGAAGTGACTTAGCAGCAGCAGCAAAAGCAGGCTATTTTACCAGGGAGTTGTAAGGTGCATACTCAATAAATGTAAGGTGTTATTAGAATTGTTGCTTTTGTTCAGTCGCTAAGTAGTGTCCAAATCTGTGTGATCCCATGGACTGCACCTTCCAGGCTCCCCAGTCTTTCACTATCTCTCAGAGTTTGCTCACACTCATTGATTCGATATTTAGAGTTGTCCTTTAGCAAAGGTAGGATGTGAATCCAGTTTCTTGCCCAAAGCTTACATTCTAGTAAACCTCACTTGGGCAGCCAGTAAGCTTCAATGTCTCTTTACTGGAAGTCAGGACGGCAGCCTGTGAGAGGTGTGCTGAAGTTTGGGAAGGGCTTGAAGGAGTGTGTCTGGTTCAGAGGACTCATCTCAGAGTCACACCCTCGTGGGTTCCTGCGGCCTTCAGCAAGTCACTTCATTTCTCTGATGTCAGTGATCTTATCATGGAGCTGTCCTGAGGATGCTGTGCCATCTGACGCATTGTGGAAGCTCAATCAACCAGCTCCCTGTCTTCCTTTCTGGGAATCTACATTTTATGGCTCTCTGAGCTTTGGTCGTCTTTTATCTACACACTGAGCTCTACCTCCTTCTTGCTCCATACCAGAAGGGTTATTCTTATCTTAGAATTCCAAAGCAAGCATTGCCTGTCTGGTAGAATCCAGAACTTCATAAGATAGGATTCTGCTTTGTTCCTGGGGTCCTATTTATGTGTTTTGTTGGTTTGTTTGTTGACAAGACTGGATCCCATCTAGGCAAGGCTCTTCAAGGGCCAGTTCTGTCCCCATGCCCTTCCCTACCAGCCTGAAGGGCTCCCTCCTCTGGGCTCTCATAAAACTTCCTCTGAATTTCTCTGAGTATTTTCCCAAAGCCAACCATCAGGCTTAATTATATATCTGCTTGTCCCTGCTTTTCATGTGGGACAGTCTGTTGCCTTCATATTTGTGTTTGCCCTAATGCCTGGTTCAACACTTTGCATAAAATTATAGCTGCTCGTTCAGAATGTGTGTGTGCGTGTGTGTGTGTATAG
>NW_011494611.1:894057-906488 GCF_000754665.1 Bison bison bison
GGTTTCCCAGGTGGTATTAGTGATAAAGAATCTGCCTGTCAATGCAGAAGACATAAGAAATGCGAGTTTGATCCCTGGGTTGAAAAGATCACCTGGAGAAGGAAATAGCAAACCGCTCCAGTATTCTTGCCTGGAAAATTCCATGGACAGAGGAGCCTGGTGGGCTACAGTCCATAGGGTTGCAAAGATTCAGACACAACTGAGCCACTTAGGACATGTTTGTGCTCACACACACACATTTATAGAGATTGATTTGTAAATCTATAAATTCACGTGCATGTATAGATGTACGTATGCATTTTTGCTTCTCTATGCTTGTTTACTTTTTGCTATGATGCTAATCGGTGCTGTGACTATATCAGGCTCCTAATAGATGCGTGGTTTCTTTATTTTCCCAGTCTCCTCTTTCCCAGGTGATGCATCCAGGGATACACAGAGTACTGAAGTCCACTGGCTGCCCAAGGGAGGTTTACTAGAAAGAATTCAGGCTTTGGGAAAGAAAGTGAATCCACATCCTACCTTTGCTAAAGAACAATTCTAATCACGCCTTACATTTAGTGACTATACTCTGTGTTCCAAGCAATGTTTAAATGCTTTTTAGAGGAATGATGCCATCTAATCCTCGGAACAAGCCTACAGAGGAAGTCTAAAAATCATCCCATTTTACAGGAGAAAAAACCCAAATCCTGAATCACATAGACTAAATCTGGACCTAGCACTGTGTGTTCTAGCTCTGGGGGCCGGGAAGAATCACTTAACCTTTTGAATCTCATTTTTCATTTTCACACATTTCATGGGGTTATCTGGGAGATGAAATGAGACAGTGGGGATGGGTATCATGTTGCATAGTGATGAGTACACATGTCAGTGGGTGTTGCAGAAACATTAGCTTCTTTACTTCCTCCTGTACAGTAGTTTAATTATATTAATTTAACACATGTACTCAAGTTGACAATCGTAAGATTCATGCCAGATAATAATTCATCTGCATTAAGCACCAGCTCTGTGTTAGGCATTGTAGTCAGCTTTTAACTTTTCACAAAACTAGGAGGTAGGTTTGAACCTAATCTATCTGAATTGCTCAGTAGTTTTCTGCCTATCCTTCTGTCTTCTTAAATCATGTTAAAAAGTAAATTTTATTTTCAGCCCTGAGTATTTTTTTTTTAGCATCTCCAAGCTCCATCTGAAAAAAAAAATGAATCTCATGTTTTAATAATTGCCTGTTCGCGACTTCTCTTGTGGCCCACTGGTTAAGAATTAGCCTTCCAATGCAGGGAACATGGGTTTGATCCCTGGTTGGTGAACTAAGATCCCACATGCCAAGGGGGATCTAAGCCCGTAAGTTGTAACTACTGAGCCCACACACCACAACTAGAGAAGCCTGCGTAATGCAATGAAGACCCAGCACGGCCAAAAAAGTTTTTTTAAGTAAATAAAAAGAATTGCCTGTTCTACAAAGCCTCAAAGAAAAGAGAGCCAGGGATCATGCTGTTATGCCTGAGATGAGGATGGGTAGATGGGGCTTAGGGACCACTCTGGCTAGAGGTGGAGCTGGCAAGCTCCAAATGTTTTCCTCTGTATTTTCTGAAACTTTGTGTCCCCAGGTGGGAGGCCCTGGAATGAAGTGGAGTCCTCCTCTAGTCTTCCTGCAGTTTTATGACTAGGAAGCTGAAATAGCAACTTCTAAACTCCAACCCCTGTCCCTGGCTCATGACAAGGAATTTCATTTTATTCACCTCCGCTGTGTAAGGCATTACTTAAGCTGAGATTTTTAGTTGAAGGTTGAAGAAGGAAATGGCACCCCACTCCAGTACTTTTGCCTGGAAAATCCCATGGATGGAGGATCCTGGTAGGCTACAGTTCATGGGGTTGCAAAGAGTCGGATACGACTGAGCGACTTCACTTTGACTTATCACTGCTTGACACTGCTTTTTTTATTTGTGGAAAAATATCTAATTTTATGAATTTTGTTTTATCTTTTATTCTCTTCAGTAAAATAATAATTAGCTAGAATTCGCTATGAGAGATAAGCTACTATCTTGAGTGGTTGTATAGACTATTTTGTTTCATCCTCAAAACTACAACCTGTAGTTTTTCTTATTTCCATTTTGCAAATTAAAAAAAAAAGTGAAGCTGGATAAAGTTGGTTGGCTTTTATGACATTTGAACCCAAGTCTGTCTCACTTCAAAGTCCACATTCTTAACTGCTTGGTGGTGTCTACTCCAAGCTAACTTTAATCATTGTATGTTTTAAACTGTAGTCAGAATTATCTCCATAATCTTAAGGAAATGGAAGCTTTGTGAAAAATCATAAATAGGAAATGGTGGGTATTTTCTTCATTTGGTATGTTTCACCTTTTTTTTTTTATTGTTGTTGTAGTTGAATGGAAAATAAAATGTGTGATGACCTTTCCTCTTAATTCCAGAACAAATGTATCTTGTGGCTTATTTGAGAAGAGGCCTTGAGTCACATAATGGGCAATGCTTTCAATTCTGTTTCTTTTCGAGAAATTGCAGAATCACATCCAATCAGCCACTTTTTATATCAGCTGAGGTTGAAGGCATGCAATTAATTGTTGTTCAATGAAGAAGACCTTTTCATGCGAAGCTAATCCAACAATGCTTTCTGATGAAATCAGTCTCTATCAATTAAGATTAGCATTACTTGTTGAGTGCTTTCTGTATGCCATGCATGGACCTGAGGACATGTATTCTGACTACTCAATTAGGTTGGTTGTACTCTGCTTGTTTTAATTGATGAGGAAACCCAAGTTCAGAAAGGGGGAGCAGTTTACACCAAATCATCTGGCTAGCAGGTATGTGTTCAAACCAAACTCAGTCTCCGTGTTTTTCTCGAGCCTAGTGGAAATGTGACCTTCTCCATGACGTTATTCTTTATTAAACATTAAAAGAAGTAATTCCCAGAGAATTCTTTAGTTTTGTTTCCTGTCCTGTGTCCTTGGATGTGTGTCCTCGTATGGCCTTCCGTGGCAGATCTTAAGCTGACTGAAGATGAGCCTGAGTTTTCTGCCTTTTGAGATCCTCCATGCGGCTAACACTCTATGGTTTACGCTGAACAGGGGATCAGTGAACACTGGGTGGACTCTGGAGCCCTCCGTAATTCCTGCCTCTGAGTGACTTCCAGAATAACGCCCTGCTTCTTTCATTCTACCTCAGCTTGAGTCCTTCACATTCTGTGGGTTGTTGGTTTTGTTGTTATTTTTGTTTGCCTGTACCTTTTATTCATTTTAATTTTTATTGGAGTGTATTTGATTTACAATGTTGTGTTAGTTTCAGGTGTATAGATGTGTGTGTGTGTGTGTCCACTTTCTTCCCATGTACACCATTACAGAGCATGAATAGATTTCCCTGTGCTACACAGTAGGTCCTTTCTTAGTTATCTGTTTTATATATAGCAGTGTGTGTATGTCAATCCTTTCAACTCATCCTGCTCCCTACTTCCCCCCAGTAACCATAAGTTTGTTCTCTATATCTACGGCTCTTTCTGTTTTTAATTAAGTTCATCTGTACCTACCTTTTTACATGGACAGACTTACAGACTGATTGAGTGAAGCCTGTGAGAGACAAATATGTGATACTGCTTATACATGAAGTCCTTCACATTCTTACAACCCAGTTGAAGAATGCTGTAGCTCTTTCAGGAAACCTTACTTGTGCCCTCCACCAATCAGAGTTAAGCTCCTCCTCCTCTGAGCCTCTCCTGTCTCATTTTCAAGCACTATCATGCATTACCTTGTATTGCTGCTCACCTTGTCATGTGGACATAACCCTACCTCCATGGTATATAGGGTGATGTTGGTATGTGTTGCATCAGCCCACTGACATACATATACGTTTAAATTAAAAAGTGCATTGCTCAATTGTTTCAGTCGTGTCCAATTCTTTGCAACCCTATGGACTGTAGCCCACCAGGCTCCTCTGTCCATAGGATTGTCCAGGCAAGAATATTGGAGTGAGTTGCCATGAACTCTTCCAGGGGATCTTCCCAACCCAGGGATTGAACCTACATCTCCCGCTTCTCCTGCATTGCAGGTGGATTCCTTACCACCTGAGTCATCAGGGAAGCCCCCATAAGTGCATTCAGGTCAGTTCAGTTCATACAGCCTGTTAAACCTAGCACTGTCACTTTGCAGATGAAGCTACAGAAGGGAAGGGATTCTCCCAAAGTCTCACACATCTAAAGCATCCCAAAGAAATAATTTTCTGGTTTTCTCATCCCATATTTTCCCAACAATTCTTTTTGTTTTATAGGGGGGGAGGTAAGATGATGATGATAATTTACTTAGTCATCCAACAATTGTTTATCTATTATCAATTATGTGCCTGGCACTGTGCCAAGGTCTGGCTAGCTGTCTAATACAATTTTTCATTCTCAAACTATTACTTTTGTCTGTCTCTAAAGTTTATTGTTTGTTTATATGTGGTGAGTGCTTACATATAGCATCATTTAATCTTTGTAAGACTTCCAAGAAGCAGGTAATATGACTACTTCCATTTTATAGAAAAGAAAAAGAGAACACTCATGAATTTGTAATGGCCAAAAACCAGGTATGCTTGCCTCCAAAACTCAGCACTCAGGAGAAACGACCTCAAGGAGAAATTTAAAAGTTCCTTTCAGACAACTGGAGATCTACCATGCAGCACCCCAAGTCTGTCCTTGAATCCACAGATACAGAGACCCCTCCATGGCCAGTCTTCCACAGTGAAGTCAATGGGAAGCACCACTGAAACAAGCATTGAGAGAGAAGACCACTCCATCCTAAGAGAATACAGACCATCGCCTGACTTGGGCCACAAATGAAAGCATAAACTTTGAACAGTTAATAGATCCTAACAACGATGACAGTTTTAGACAATGGCCCTAGGATATGTGAAGAACTTTATGTTTTTCAGAAAAAAATGTGCGTATAAAGTTAGCGTGCAGTGTCCTGTTGAGAAATGGGCAGTTTGTGCTTGGACTTGTTTCTCTGGTGCTCAGAAAGGTCCACGGGGTAGACAAACATGATCAAAGAGTTCTGACGGGAGTCCTGTCTGGGCTGTGTTCTCATGTTTGCCACTGAATTTCTGTGTTGCCTTAGACAAATCCTTTTCCTTTCCTTTTGAGAATCTGTGAAAACGTTAGAGGTAGAGAATTACCTAGCCCTCAGGCTGAAAGCCCACAGATATGCGCTGCAACAGCCATTCTCTGGGACCGTTATCCATTCCCTTCTCTCGGGCCAATGTTCATTCTGATTGGCTGATATCTGTGGCCTACCGTCGCTACTCCGTGTTGGTAATTTACATCTGATCTTAGAGGGTTGACGCTCATCATCCTGATCTCAATGGGAATCCCGCTAAGACCTCTGGATGATGTTCCCCTTAAGAATCCTTTCCACTCAATTCTTCCCTCATTCTCATCAGCACTGTGGAGTCATTCCACATTGCTGTTGGCACAGTTCAGAGTGGTGGGCTATCTCTTGAAGTCCAACGGGCTGTAAGGTGAGAAGTGGGTCTCTGGATAGCAGCCATACCCAGACAGCCAGGTGTGAACCCACCAAAAGGTCTCAGCATCTTTCTGAAACTGTTGGGACCATTCTACACATGTGTTCTCAAAGGCAGTATTAACTTATCTTTATGTTCTGCATCATTACGCTCATCATTCTAAGGAGAGACGAATAAGCACTTTCAGTCCAGAAAGATGAACAGGAAACCACCAGGTGAATGGCTACTGGGTAAAGTCACTCAGCGTCTCCATATGAAGCCAGTTAACAATCCCTTAGGAGAGAGCAACAAGGTTAGAGAGAAGTGAAGAGCACCCGCACTGGACCCACATTGGCTGGGTGTACATCTCAACTGTGTAACTGTGTGTTATTGTTGTTTAGTAGCTAAGTACTGTCCGACTCTTGGTGACCCCGTGGGCTGTGGCCCACCAGGTTCCTATGTCTACAGGATTTCCCAGGCAAGAATACTGAAGAGGGTTCGTCATGTCTTTTTCTGACCCAGGGATCGAACTTGTGTCTCCTGCATTGACAGGTGAATAGTTTAACATTGAATCAGGGAAGCCCGTGTGACTGTGTTACAGGAGATTAACCTGTTGGGTTCTCTCACCAGTAAAATGAGGGCAGTAAGAGTAAGATCTATCCTTTAGGATTTCTGTGAGGATTAAAGGAGTCAATATATATTAAGCGGACAGGGCTTGTCTGGTGCAGATTAAGAACTTAAGTAATGCAAGCTATTCTTATTTTTGTAATATTTCTACGAAGCTTCCCTACTCCTTGGCAGCATCCCAGATAAAATTGAACGTGGCATTCTCTTACTAGTTTAAGAACTGTTTATCAGTCACTCACTGGGTACAGGCACCAGACTAAGTGCCAAGGATTCAGCTATGACCCATGACTTCATGAACTTATCTGTCCAATAACAGCACTAAGGAACACACATTGGAAATCACAGGTGCTGCGTCCTGTCTATCTGTTTGTTAACCTGCTCAGTCCTCACAAGGACGTCCTGAGTTAGGTACTAGTGTCTTCACTTTACAGAGGGAGAAAGTGAGATCCAGAAAGGATAACAATTATCCACATCATTAGAATATGATGAAGTCACAATTCAAACTTAGGCAGCTTGGGTCCGAAACCTAGTCTTCATCGACTTGGCCACATATCTCATTGGAAAGGCAAAATATTAAATAACTGAAAATAAAAAAAAAAGAATCAAATGTGATAGAGGTGTGTTGGGTTGGTGACCCCTGGGGGAGGAGATCAGGAGAGCCCAGGGCAAGCAGATTGGACTGAGTCGGGGACTTCCCTGATGGTCCAGTGGCTAAAAATGCACACTCTAATGCAGGGGGCCCTGGTTCGATCCCTGGCCAAGGAACTAGACCCCACACTAAAGATCCCCACACTGCAATGAAGGTTGAAGATCCCACATGCTGCACCAGGGCCTAACGCAGCCAAAACAAAAACAACAAAAAACCAACAAACGCACAAAAAAGCCAAATAGGAAATGAGTCAAAGGGATTTTTGTATTGTTTGGCTTCTAGTCTTACAACAGAGATATATCTGTGCATGAATTTTCAGATATTGAGAAGAGAAAAATATGTAAAGGTGAATTAGCCACATAGACTCTGCACCATGTCCACTTCAGACCTTGCAAAATGGTTTTCTCTTCCATCCTCCGGAGCCTGGGGTCTTCCTGCAAGGTGGGTGGAACAGCAGGATCTCTACCATTTCCACTTTAGAGATGAAGCGCTTGACACTCAGGGGTTCCGGTGACTGGCGGGTTTAAATAGCTAAGAGGTGGTGAGCCTGCGGTTTCTCTGTGCACCTTGATTTTTGAGCTTCCTTCACCTTGGCTGGCCAACGCGAGTACCCACTGCTGTTAGACAATCAAACACGAGGAGGAGGACTGTGACGAGGATGATGACACAACAGTTAAGATTTCTAGAGTGTTTGCTGAGACACTGCGTCCTGCTGAGTCTGAACTCCTGAAATCTTCTCAATGCCCATTGTAGTCATACTTTCTGAATGGGGAGCCTGAGGCTTCCCAGGAGAGGATAACCGACTCACTGGAGGCTGGGTGGGGGTTTTAGCCAAAGTCACTGACCTGAAGATGCTGCTCTGTAATTTCTCTCCACTAAGGCTTGTGTTGTTAGCCATGAGAAGGAGAAAGTAGACCTCCATCGCCTCACCTCCAAGGCCAACTTCCGAGGAAAAGTGCTTGGAACACCTGAGCCCCTGTCCCACCGTTATTCTTCTGACAGTCACTCTAACCATCTGGCCCTCAGTTGCACCATCTGGGAAATGGAAATAACAATGCCTCCTTCACTTTAAAGTGGGCTTATGAAACCGATCTGATCCGATATACCCACAGTGCCTGCTCAAGGGAGTGTCTCCTGCAGAAGCAGCTTTGCAGTCATATGAATGCCCTCTCTTGCCAAGCAGGATGCAAGGATCCGAAGAAGGTTCCTGTCTTGGAAACAGGCTCTGGAGCATGACAAGTATGGGTTTAATTCCTGGCTCTGTCCCTTACAAGATGCATGCCCCTGGGCAAATGACCTCACCACTCCTTGGGTCTCTGTTTCCTCATCTGGAAATAGGCTTAGATTTGCCTGCTTCGCAGGGTTGCGAAGCACGAATGAGACAGTACACTAAAGCCCCTGGCCCGGAGCCCGGCCCGGAGTACGTGCTCAGTGATGTGGCTGTCGGCCTTAGGTGTCTATCTCACGCCGCAACCAGCCTGCTGCCAACGCGCTGAACCATGGAATGATAGACGGAGCATTACACAACTTGTAAAGGAGCAATTCCAACCACAGATAAGTGTTCCAAGGGATCCCAAATGGACTCATTCATTCTCAAGTCTATAGTTCATGAGGGAATTAAGAGAAATGATATTCTTTCTTTTCATTGGAAAATTTTGGGTTTTTTTCTCTTATCTCTCTCTCTCTCTTTTTTTTAGATGTCAGACTCCTGAGGGACTAGGCAACCTAGAACTTGATGCAAATAATATATAATTTCTGCATTTCCAGCTGTCTTCTCTGTACCACATCTGGTGTGTCTACCATGCCGGGCAAACAGAAAAGAAACCAAGACACCCCCTTAGTGAGTGAACTTGAGTTGTGAACTTGATTTGTCCACTAACAGGGCTCCCAAACTCTCTGCCCAGGTACCATGTGCTATGCATGCTAAGTCACTTCAGTCATGTCCGACTGTTTGCAACCCTATGGGTTGTAGCTTGCCAGGCTCCTCTGTCCAAGGAATTCTCCAGGCAAGAATACTGGAGTGGGTTGCTATTTCCTTCTCCAGGTGACCATCCTGATCCAGAGATCAGTCCTGCCTCTCTTTATGTTTCCTGCATTGGCAGGCAGATTCTTTACCACTAGCGCCACCTGGGAGGGTGCCGGGCAGGCTACAGTCCATAGCATTGCAAAGAGTCAGACACTTTGCACTGAAGTGACCTTGCATGCATGCATAGGCCTCAGAGCTATATATTCGTGATCTCACTAGTATGAAAATTTGGTTGTTCTCAGGAAATTTCTCTGAACATTGCCTTAAGCTGTTTTACTATTCTATCATTGTTGAGCGAGATACAACTGAGTTAATAAAACCCATGGAAGCAGATGTCAAGGAAGGCAGAACTAGAAAGAAACTTATCCTGTCCAATAGCTCCCATGCCCACTTTAGATAATCAAAAGTCGAGAAAGAAGGGAAATGTCAACAAACCATCGGTTTTACTGAGACAAGATCCTACAAAAAGTGCCCAGTCCACTCTACTGAAATTCCTGTGGACAGTGCCAGGCAGCTGTATCTTTTTTTTTTTTTGGAGTATGCTCATGAAGCACTTTTAAAGCCTAGAAATGTTGTCAGGATCATGAACAAGCCCAACTGGTAGTCACTCATAATAATGACACTACAAGGAAGTCCACGACCCTTGCAAATTGTGTGGTTCCCATCCAAGGAGTCACACATCTCGACAACACAGAAGAAAGGTCACCACATAGAGTAACATGCCACTTAAAGAAGCGTTCATTAGTATTCCTTGTCCTTGCAGAATGACTGTTATGCCCTTCACATTTTTCTCAATGAACAGTCACCTGCTCAGAGAGACTACATGTGGGTATTCCAACTCTCACCCCATCCCGCTAAAATTCTGAGCTCATCATGTATTTTGCTGTTGTTGCTTTTCTGGATTAATAAGCTCCTAACAACACCTTTATTTCCTGGGGGGACAGAAGACTGACAGCTCCAGATGGTGATCCACTGAAAGCTGGATTTGTTCCTTGCATCCTTCTCCTTCATGACTGTAGGGGCTCTGGTGGAACAAAGCACCAGTGGCTTGCAACTCCCACAGAGGAAGACGGAAGGGCTGGCTATTGCCCACCTGACCACCGTCTGAACTCTGATGGGGCGAGTGAAGATTTTGTTAGAGACGGGCATCTCTCCCTTCATGTATGCCCTTATCCCACAGAAATATCAAAGGGGCTATATCTCTTGTTGAAGAAATGCGGTGTTCATGGTGTGGCTCCTGTTAGGCATGCTGCCCATGTCCACAGGTGGCACGGGAAAATGAAAAATCTCACCTCACTTGATTATTCTTCAGATCTCCATGATGACAGTACTTATATACTCTAATTAGCAGGCTCCCTGTCCGGACATGGTGAGCTACTTGAAGAAAGAGAGTAAATCTTAAAATTTGCTTGGTTTTATCTTTGGCTCAATGCTCAGTGCCTGGAATTTCTTATAAAATGAAAAAAAGCCCAGGAATGAATATATACATTTGCTGATATTTTTTTAACATCAAAGGGTAATTTGGGCAGTTTCAGCTCTTCATTTAAAAACACTGTATATCAGGCAACTGGGAACACAGTCTTTGCCCTCAAAGACTTCACAATGTAGAGAGAAAGAGAGTTTTGTAAAGAAAGGAGTGTAATGAAGCATTAAAACTGCACCCGTGGAGGTGCAAGTGGAGTATTGGAAGTTCTCAAGGGGTAAATGGTTAATTCTAACTTAGACGAGGAGTGAAGAGAGCAAAGGTTAGGAAAAGTTTGAATGAGGAAGAAAACACAAGTTTAAACATGTACAGAGAGGGCTGACATTTCCAGGCAGAGGGAATAGCATGTGCAAAGATCCTGCGGAAGATCTCAGACAAAGCATTAGCAATGCGCTATCGGCTTGGCTGACCAGGGCATAGTTGACCAGTTGATCAGAAGCCCTTATGGGATGTTCACCAAGCTTGAACTTGACCATGAGGCCAATGGGAGATAAAGAATGGTTTCATACAGGGACTGGTATTATGAGATTTGCATTTTAAAAGGATCGCTCTGGCTACAGTTTGAAGAATATTGTGGATGCTGGAGGTGAAGAGACAAGACTAGATACCAAAGGACTAATGTAAGAGATGATGAGATCTGAATACAGGTCATGCCTGGGCGGAGGATGATAAAAATTTATTTAGGAAGTAAAATGAATAGGACGTGGTGATGGGAGAAGGATGAGACAGAAGGAAGAGTTGCAGAAAAATTTTTTTTTTTTTAAAGAAACTTTGGAAGTAGATCAGGTACACTGGAGAGTCAAGAGGAAATCGGCCTTCATCCTTGCTGGTGGCCTGCGATGAAATATTCTTGGTCGGGAAGCTGAGGTCAGGCCAGGGTCGGGGTGGCCTCTTCATCCCGTCCGTGGGGTGGGTATTGTTCTTCAGTGTCAGTGGCTGCTAGCCTCACGTGGACACACTTTCTATGGTCTAGAACCAGAATCAAATTCACAGATTTTATTTACAACAAGGTGCTGTAAATAGGAGATCCTCAGGCATTTATAGGCTTCCCCCAGTTCAGGAATTCCCCTTAAAACATTCCTTATCCAGGAAGTCATCTGGCTTCCTTAAATACTTCTAATGACAGAAGCTCAACAACTTATAAGATCATCCTGTGCAAATCTGGGAAAGTTTAATGGTGGATATTAACCCCAATAAATCGCTTGTCAGTTTATAAGATGCTGTTGCCTATATTAAGTCCTATTAGGTCCACTATCAACATTCCAGGTGGGTTATGAGGTTTACTCAAGGTCACATCCCCAGGCAGTGGTGGTACCAGGTCTGAAACCCGAGAAAGATGCCTCGATCCTCTGTTGCTGTGAGCACGTGTGTGTCATAGCGCTTAAACATCACATCTCCTGACTTTGTGTCAGTTTTCCTCCGTTTCACTGTAACCACCTTAAGCACAAGAATTCTATTTTATAGCTGTTCCTCTCATGCCTTTTTGAGGGATTGGCCCAAAATATAAAGGTGTATAGTAAATATTTGTTGAAAAACAACAAAAGAGTATCTTATGATTCAAACATTTTTGTTGAAAAGATAAAGTCTAAAATGGTCTTCCCTGAAACTTTTGATCACAACTTTACTCTCTAAAGTCTTCAAGGAGAAAAATCTATCTTTCACCTGAGATGCTCCAATCACGCCATGTGAATCCAGCCCGTAGCTTTTACATATGGTTTCCAATTCTCCCTCCCGGTCAGAAACTTTCCTTTTTCCCTTTGCTGGTTCTCCTTTTTAAAATGTTACTAATTAATAGTGGGTGCAACAAATAGATCCCCCACCACAACCAGCTGTTCCCTGATTAAAAAAGCCTTGCCCATGTGTACAAGCCCTTGATGATTTCAAGAGACCAGAGGAGAATTGTCACGGCAGCAGGGCTTCGGTGCCTGACCTTCAGGCAGGCCTCACTGGTGCCAAACCACGTGCATGAAAACAAAACCGAGATGAGTCAGTTGCCCAGATGTTTTGTTGTTAGGTCACCAAGGATCTGGGTGACTGGAGGCTTCGATGCCAGAGTTTGTGTGGCCGTGTTTAGCCATGGCTTCGAAGTGAACACAAGCCCGGCACAGCAAAGACTGATTCCAGAGCTGATGGGAGCCAACACAGAAGGAGAGGGTTAGAGTGGA
>NW_011494611.1:906588-923649 GCF_000754665.1 Bison bison bison
GGTTAGAGTGGAGGGGAATTAGGCTCTCCGGAGATCAGGGGTGGGGGACAGTGCAGGATGTTCCAGAGTGGTTGATACTAGGGGGCTCACATGCTCTTGGGTTGTCATTCTTAGAAGGAAAGTCACAGCACCAGACATTTTCTGAGTACTGACTCTGTGCTAGAGGCCCTGGGACATGCGAGGAGCAAGTGGTGGATGAGACAGTCGTGGTAGGGGCACGTGCGTAGCTTAGTATTTAGGGGAGACAAAGGACATGAGGATGCCTTCAGTTCAGTTCAGTTCAGTCGCTCAGTCATGTCCGACTCTTTGCCACCCCATGAATCGCAGCACACCAGGCCTCCCTGTCCATCACCAACTCCCGGAGTTCACTCAGACTCATGTCCATCGAGTCAGTGATGCCATCCAGCCATCTCATCCTCTGTCGTCCCCTTCTCCTCCTGCCCCCAATCCCTTCCAGCATCAGAGTCTTTTCCAATGAGTCAACTCTTCACATGAGGTGGCCAAAGTACTGGAGTTTCAGCTTTAGCATCATTCCTTCCAAAGAAATCCCAGAGAATGCCTTAGGATACGTGTTTTAGTAGGGAGGTGCAGGACACGGAGGGTTCTCAGAGGAAGGTCATCCATCTAATCTAGATGTGTGTGTGTGCATAGGTGTGAATCAGAGGGCCCCCCAGAAGTCTTCCTGGAGGAAGTGAAATCTAAGCCAAGGCTTGAAGGATGAGAAGGATTTAGCCAGACTGTGTCACCATCTAAGGAACAGTATGCTGGAAGCCTAGAGGCGGGGGAGGTGAGCTCATGAGAGCTTCACCAGGAGGAGAAGCTGGGTCACGAGGGTGGGGGTGGAGTGGCAAGAGGCAAAGCAGGAGAAGTGGACGAGGACCGGATGCTGTCAGAACCCGCGGGTCCTGGTGACACCAGCGAGCCGTGGAGTGGCATGGATCTGCCTCATGCAGAGGCTTGTGCTGGGTAGAGACGAGAGTGGCTGAGGAAGGACAGGGTGGGACGCAGGAGGTCAGTCGGGAGGCTGCTGCAGGAATTCGGATGGAAAATGACGAGAGACCTGAGTGCCTCCCAAGTGGCACTGACCATGCGTTTTCCATTCTACCTCAGTCTCTCCCAACTTCCTTTAGATCTACCATTTTCACTGCCTCCTAATCCTTCCTGTGTCACTGCACGGAGGACAACTCCAGGCATCACAACAGATGACCACAATTCAGTTGGTGAATGGAAGAAACTAGCTGTGGGCCTCCAAACTGGAAATTCTCATCATTTCTCTCCTTTTTTCTCTCTCTCTTTCCCAATTTCTTCATGTGCATCTCTCTTCCCCTTCTCCCACCCTCCCACCCCCCTTCCTGTTTCTCTTTCCTGTTCTATGAACAATTCTGGGGAAAAAAAAGAAAAAATCAGAAAGCATCATTGCACCCACCAAGTGGATTTATTTTTAACTTGGAATTTGTTTTCACCGTTCCCTCATCCCCACTGCAAGTGCATATACAGACCTGATTTCATGACCTCCCTGTGAAATCACATCATCCCAGAATTGGAAGGCGCTTTAAAGATCACTGAATCCCACCTCTACAATAGTTTTAATCGTGATTGTATTAAATGACTACCAGGTATCAGGCATAGTTCTAAGTGCTTTCTGCAATGTTACAGTTTAATCTGTATAACAACCCTACAATCGCATACTATTATGATACCCATTTTATAAGGAGAAAGCTGAAGCACAGAAAAGGGTCAGAAGAACTCAGCCAAGAACACACAGCAGTGAGTAGTAGAGCTGGGCACACACGCCTGTGGTTTGGTTTGGAGGTCTGTTCTCCCAAAGAGCTGTCAACCAGGACAACGTTGGAGACTGAGTTCCTTCAATGCCATCCCCAACCAACGGGTTTTCAGTTCTTCAGTGTATTTAATGACAGGAAGGCTGGACATAAACTGTGTTTTTCCTCTTCCCAAAACACAAAGCTGGAATTTATTAAAATGCCCCCCATGGCGATGGTTGAATGCTAACGTCCCTCTTCCCCTTGGGCATGTGTGGTTTGGGTTACAGACTCCAGGGAACACCATCCTCGGTGTCATCCATTGATCCACCACCCCCTTTGTAACTCTCTTCCTCAGGCTTGGACGATTTCTTGGGAACACCAGGCTGGCTTATGTTCCCCACCTTGGTGTTCTAACGAATCCTTTAATTTTCTTATCACATAGTTATACAACTGCCTGAATACTTGAATTTCCCTTTCTGGTCTTGGGGCACAGCTAAGTTCACCATCTCTGGACCCAGTGATCTCAAAGATCCTCTCCACATTTAAAATCTGTGGGAAAGCCAGGCCCTGGTTATTGGACAAAATCAGGAGCAAATTATTATCTACTGACAGTTTTTCCCCTGAAGAATAAACATTTTCTAAACGCACATTTAAAAATTACCTTTGCGACTTCCCTGGTGGCTCATTGGTAAAGAATCCTTCTGCCAATGTAGGAGACACGGATTCAGTCCCTGGTCCAGGAAAATGCCAAGGAGCAACTGAGTCCGTGAACCATAACTACTGAGCCTGTGCTCTGCAGCCCAGGCGCTCCGACTACTGAGCGTGTGTGCTCAGTACATCTGTGCTCCATAGAGCCCATTCAGAGCTTCACAGAGCCCTGGCCTGCTGCACTCCGTGGGGTCACAGAGTTGGACACGACTGAGAGACTGAACTGAACTGGTAGAGTCCATGCTCCCAACAAGAGAAGCCATGACAGGGAGACGCCTGCTCATTGTCCATGCAGCAACAGAGATCCAGCATGGTTAAAAATAAACAAATTATAAAAATTATCTTCGAAGGCATCACTTAAAGAAATCTTTGACAGACAGTCAGAATTCACCTGGAGAAATGAAGAGATCATCTTGTTTAATTGCTAAGGCCCTGGCTAGTCCCTAGTCTGACATGATGCCCTCAGCAGATAAATAAATGTAGTGAGATGCATGATATCGGACATGCAAGCCCACTTAGGAATGAGTAAGGAAAGGAAGTCCTCTGGGAGACCTATAAGCACTTTTGGGGCTAACCGCAGGCAGGACTCCAACAGAAATTTTTCTTCCAACATATGGTCCAAAATCTGCAAGACCAGATGGACTTATAAGAAGAAATCAGAGTGAAATCCCCAAAGCCGTTCATGCATTCAAGAGTAAAGGCAGGAATGAGATCTCAGATGTGAGGTCACATGACACCTCGCCTGCAGTAGGCATTCGGCAAGATGGTGACATACATGGGGAAAGGGAGGATGCCAGTTTCTGTAGGAGAAACACGCAGATGTGTGTGAAGGAGGCCTGCATATAATGCACAGCTGGACCACCTCTCCCAAGCATCCCCAAAGGAAGGGAACTAACATTTGTGGCCACCTATGGCATATCACACACTTTCTGTTTTGTCACCTCATTGACTATGCATATGACTCTGTAATGTGTTCATTTGCCAAGTAAGTCTCCAAGTAAGGCTCAGAGAGTTGAAGTTATTTGCCTCAAATCACAGAGCAGTTTGTATCCAGGACACCTGGCTCTAGTTCAGGGCTCTTTCTGTGGCACTTGGGTTGCTCTACTTTCCTGTATTTCTGTTCCTGGCATTTGTTTCTGACCTAACCTCCCATTTATTCCCTTGGCTCGTCTTCTGGTGCCATGTCAGCAGGCACAAGGTTCCTGGAGTCCTACTCTGCAGCAAACATCCTCTCTGGTTTCCAACCGAGAGTGGTCCAGCCAGGTCTCTGGGCTGGTTCCTTCTCCCACTCTTTGAAGATGTCTGAGCTCCTGGTCTCTTGCCAAGTATAAGGAAGACTTCTGGCAGAGTGTCTGTGTACCTGAGGCCCTTCGAGTGTGACCGCAAGGCAAGGAGAGTGATGGAATTTCCCTGATGCAGCAGAATGAAATGAACAAGGCCCAATTTTGTCTCCTGGATGTATAACATGATCTCACAGACCTTTTGCCATTTTGGGTTTGATGAAGAATAGAACTGGTCTCTGTTTCTACATGAGCCAGAAGAGGATAGGTAAATCCTTTTCCAAGGGGAGAAATGTAGCTGAGAAGTAATCCAGAGGAAGGTGGGGTGATGACGGTGGCTGACAGGTTGGATAGGCTGGAAATTTACCCCAGAACTCTGAAGTGGATTTGGATTTTGCCTCTTCCTTACACAGCATAGAACTTTAAAATGTGATCAGATATGCACAACCCAAAATGTACCGTTTTAGCCGTTTTTAAATGTATGGTCCTGTGGCATTAAGTGCATTGGCGTTGTTGTACAACCATCACCAGCATCTACCTCCAGGACTTTTTATTTTCTGCACTGACACTCAGTATCTATTAAACAGTAGCTTCTCAGCTTCTCCTCCTCTGGCCCCTGGCAACCACCATTCTCCTTTTTGTCTTTATGAATTTGATGACTCTAGGCACCTCATCTAGGTGGAATCATTCCGTATTTATCCTTTTGTGGGTGGCCTGTTTCACTCGGCATAATGTCCTCAAGGTTCGTCTCTCCTGTAACATATATCAGAATGCCCTTCCTTTTAAGATGAAATACTATCTCTTTGTGTGTGTATATATATTCTATCTTGTTGATCCATTCGTCTGTCAATGGATACTTGGGTTGTTTTGGTGATTGTGAATAACGCTGCTTACAATATGAATATGCAAATATTATAAAATTGTTTAATCATCACTGATATATATTGTTTGAAAATTAGTAGCTTACATTATACAGCCCAAAGAGCAGCCCCCTGAATATATGACAATGAGTGAAATCATTTTTAGCATAAAATAAAATCGAATGTTGCCAAGAGGATTTTGGGCAATTTGTCTTCCCCATTGTAACAGAAGTCTTTTTGTACAAAAAAAACCCCAAAAAACCAAAACATACCCTTTCCTTCTTTTAAAAATATTCCCAACTGCACGTTAGTTTCAGAGTAAGATACAAATTCCTTAACATGGCATGCCTTGTTGTTCATTTGCTCAGTCATTGTCAGACTCTTTGTGACCCTGTGGACCGCAGCACACCAGGTCTCCCTGTCCATCACCGTCTCCTGGAGTTTGCTCAAACTCATGTCCATTGAGTTGGTGAGGCCATCCAACCATCTCGTCCTCTGTCATCCCCTTCTCCTCCTGCCTTCAATCTTTCCCAGCATCAGGGTCTTTTCCAATGAGTCAGTTCTTCGCGTCAGGTGGCCAAAGGATTGGAGCTTCAGCTTCAGCATCAGTCCCTTCCAATGAATATTCAGGACTGATTTCCTTTAGGATGGACTGGTTAATCTCCTTGCTCTTCAAGGGACTCTCGAGAGTTTTCTCCAGCACCCCAGTTCACACCACAGTTCGAAGGCATCAATTCTTCAGCACTCAGCCTTTTTTTATTGTCCAGCTCTCACACGACTATGGGAAAAACCATAGCATTGACTGTAGGGACTTTTGTAGGCATGCCTGGTTCCAGACAAACTTTCCATCCACATTTGCTCTCAGTCCATCCATCCTTCAGCCCCCATGAAACAAACTGTACATGCTGCTGCTGCTGCTAAATTGGTTCAATTGTGTCCAACTCTGTGCAACCCCATAGATGGCAGCTCACCAGGCTCCCCCATCCCTGGGATTCTCCAGGCAAGAATACTGGAGTGGGTTGCCATTTCCTTCTCCAGTGCATGAAAGTGAAAAGTGAAAGTGAAGACGGTCAGTTGTGTCCGACTCTTAGGGACCCCATGGACTGCAGCCTACCAGGCTTCTCCGTCCATGGGATTTTCCAGGCAAGAGTACTGGAGTGGGGTGCCATTGCCTTCTCTGAACTGTATATGGAGCACGACCTTTCCTGATGCCTCGGGGCTCCTCACTTCCTCTTCCCTTCGCCTACGAGAGTCCCACACTATAGCACTTATGACACAGAATGGTACAGGGGTCTCTTTCCACAGCATTTCTCTATGAGCTACTAGAGGGTGAGTATCATATCTTGTTCATTTCTATCATACCTACATTTAACATAGAAGGAACTTCTGTTTTCAAGTGAGTGAATAAATGAAGGTTTGAATCTCTTTCCGTAGGTAAAACAGGATTTGAACATCTTGATTGGACTTGATGAAGCATCTTGATTTGCTGTACAAATCTCTTTCAAGACACAGTACAAAAGGGTATACAAGTCTTCGACATAGCTGAAGCCTGGGGATTTTTATTTGAGGGGTCAGATAAGAACTGGAAATCCCGTAAGTTTTTCTTTTTCTAGTGTACAAGCAGTAGGATTAGGTCACAGTAACTGTACCCTGATCTTGAATCTAAATTAGAATGAGAGGGTGTAGCAATTCCTGAAGAGCTGCAGTGTGTTCTCTGAGATGGTCTTCCCTGTGGGCCTTTCATAATCCCATAAAACAGGAATCACTGAAAGAGAATTTCGTCGTGGCAGAAGACTGAAGGTCATGTGACAAGTGCTCCCTGGGCTTTGGTTCACTCATTGATAAAATGAGGATGTTGGCCCAGGACTCTGAAGTGCTCCAGCTTCTAGCCAATTTGGCAGGGCTCTCCCAGCACAACATCTTCGGTCTAAGTACTTCCTAAGGCTGTCTCAAACAACTTTTATGGTTAGCGTTTTTTTTTTCCTGGGCACTAGACTTTCTAGAATATGTACCCATCAGTTAATTGTGCTTTCCTGATGCCCACATAGGTGTATTTCCTTGTCTCCCTGAGTCCGTAGACATTTGTTTCCTCTGAGCTCCCTTCTCTCTAAGCTAAATGATCTGTTCCTTCTTTTTTTATAATATTTGGACTCTTTCTTAGGTTGCACATGTCCCACCTGTTCCTTCCATCTTAAAGTGTGGTACCAAGAGTGGGTCCCAAGACTCCAAGAGAAATTAACCTAGTACATTTAAGAGCTTGATTTTGCTGTCTTTGTGCAGAAGGACGGGTCAGTTACATCTGCTGAGATTTCATCCAGAAGCTGGGAGTAACTTGAATTTTAAGATCTGTGTTACTTGAGAGAAGAATCCAAAGTTCTAAGAGGGGAAAACCTGGCGCAAGAGATGGAGGAACATCAAGGATCACTTCATGGAGTCTTCTTGAATGAGTTCTGTGTCTTGTATTAGTCTTCTATCACTGCTGTGAAAAAAAAACAAAAAGCTAATCCATCAGTGGCTTACAAAACCACACTGTACCATCTCCCAGTTCTCTATGTCTGAAGTCCAGTTTGGCATGGCTGAGGCTCACTAAAAGTCCAGTGGGCCCTGTTTAAGGTCTCACAATGTGGAAATTCAGAGGTCAGCACGGCTGTGCTCTTTCTCAGGTGTCTAGGCTGAGAATCCACTTCCAGCCTGATTTGAGTTCCTAAAAAAATGCAGTTACATGTGGTCATAAGATAGACATTGCTGGGACTTTGTGTTTCTACTGTAGTGGGTACAGGTTTGATCCCTGGGGAACTTAAGATCCCACAAGCTCTGAGCAGTGTGGCCAGGGTCGGGAAGTGGAAGAGATGGAAGTGGCTCTTTCCTTCTTGGGCTTCCCTTGTGGCTCAGATGGTAAAAGAATCTACCTGTAATGCAGCAGACCTGGGTTCGATCCCTGGGTCAGGAAGATCCCCTGGAGAAGGGAATGGCTAGCCACTCCAGTATTCTTGCCTGGAGAATCCCATGGACAGTGAAGCTTGGGCAGCTACAGTCCTTGTTGGCTCCCAGTTTGGGAGGATGGTGGGAGATGATGTTGAGGGTTTAGGCAAGGGTCCAATTGTGCCTTGCAGATATTTGGATTCTATTCTAAGTTCAGTGGAAAAAAGTAAACACCACCTCATTTGTGTTTGTAGACATCACTCTGGACTCTATTTGGGGAATGAATTGTAGGAACACAAGAGCTAAAGCAGGAACATTAATTCAAAATTGACTACAGTGGTCTGGGCAAAAGATCATGGTGTCTAACAGTCCAGTGATGGACTCCCAACAGCTAATCTTTCAAGCAGGGCAGGTCGAGTTTTGTGGCACCATTTGAGAACTTCAGGATCAACTTATTTAGTCTTTGAAGTTAGAGCTCTAAAGAACAGTCAGTACAACTTTGCATTTCAGAGCCAAGTAGGCAAAAAAGAAAAAATTAAACTCCAACTTGGAGTAACTTGTCCACGTTCAGCGAGGAAGTTGGGGTACAGCTGTGTTTAGAACCTGTGTTTAGAACCTTGCTTCCTAGCCCAGTGCTCCCTTTACTGCCCTGACAGGCTCAGGCTTGCTCCTTGTATTTCACAAGTTCATTGCTTGTGATATGAAATTGCTCATGAAATTCAGAGGCTTTTTTTTTTCTTGGCTGACAGAAGGAAGACATGCCGTTCTTGATGCTGAGGGTTGTGACAGGTGAAATAAAAGTATGGGTCAAAGGGAAAGAGGGCCCGTCTGTAGGTATCAGGGAAATTAAAGCTTCCTAGAGACACGCAAACATGACCATGACTGACTGACTTCGACGCCACTGGGAAAAGGAAGTGAAAGTGTTAGTCACCAGTCATGTCCGACTCTTTGTGACCCCATGGACTGTAGCCTGCCGGGCTCCTCTGTCCATGGAATTCTCCAGCAAGAATCCTGGAGTGGGTTGCCAGGTCCTTCTCTGGGGGATCTTCCCGACCCAGAGATGGAACCCAGTTTTCCTGCATTGCAGGAAGATTTTTGGCATCTGAGCCACCAAGGAAGCTCAGTAGGATAACTTTGGCATTGTGGAACTGGTCCCTTAGGAGGTACCAAGAATGGACTCCTGGAAGGTCAAAACTTCTCCTATATAGCTGGCAAAATCATAAGGCAAGATGCAGGCACAAAACCACTGTTTATTATTATCCTGCTAATGTAGAATTATTAAGAAAATGTGATAAAGTACATATGAAATCAATATATGATAGTGGCCAAAAATAGTCATGACACCCGCTCTTAGTGGTAACAATGTGGTTTTGCATAATGCAACCTTCTTTAACTTTAATCTTCACAATCACCTTTGCTAATTCTTAATCGATTTAATATTACTATGTCTGTGTAATTCCTTAAAAGTCATATCTGTGTGTATGTATAGGATAAATTCATGTGGTGATGGTGGTTTAGTTACTAAGCTGTGTCCTACTCTTGCAAACCCCATGAACTGTAGCCCGCCAGGCTCCTTTGTCCATGGATTCTCCAGGACAGAATATTGGAGTGGGTTGTCATTTCCTTCTCCAGGGGATCTTCCCAACCCAGGGATCAAACCCAGGTCTCCTGTGTTGTAGCATATTCTTTACTATGCGAGCCGCCGGAGGCATCTAATACTCATGTATATCAATTATATTTACACTTATTTCTTTCTTCTGTTGTGAATTCTTGGTTTAGCCTAAGGGGAATTTTGCCTTGTCTGTACATGCCTAATGAAGTTATAGATTTGGTAGACCCATAGGCATCTATTTGCATTAATTAATTTATATGAGAGCTTTGTGTTTTATCTTTTTCTTTCTTGATGAGTGAGCAGGTTGGCACCCTGGTGAATATGGGAAAGAGAGAGACATGGAAAAAGGAGACAGGGAGAAGGGAGAAAAGTAGAGAATGGAAGAACAGAATGGACCAGAGGTCATCTGCTTCCTAATAGTACCGTAGGCTAGTTCTGTAAGCAGATCTCTGGGGAAAAGGTGGAGAGGGGAGGGGAATACAGAAGATGGAAAGTAGCGTATGATACATCTTTCTCAGATGGGTTCTGACGCTTTGGAGAGAACTGTTGGTGTCAAGAACTTAAACAACGTTTCCATGAACGATTCATGAGACATAACTCACAGTAAATAAACTAGCTATAACTATATAACAAACCACTTCAAAACAGTGGTGGTTTTAAATAAACATATGTTATTTTTCACAAGTCTCCGAGTTGATTGGGAAGCTCTTACAATCTTCACGGGACTCAAGTGATCAGTTGAGTGTTTGCAAAGCTGCAATAGTCTTAGCTGGGCCAACTGCCTCTGCTTCTCACGTCTCCTCCTCTAGCAGTCTGCTCCAGGCGTGTTCTTGCAGGCACTTGCTTATGTCAAGTCTGTCGTTATCTTCTGGGTCGAAGTCAGTCACATGGCCCAACCCAGAGTCAGTGGGTTTACCATGAAAGGACACAGATGCAGTGAGGAGTGAAAGCTTTGCAGTCAATCTATTGCATACAAGCAAACTCCCTTCAGGCCTCAAATGATGAGGCGTGGGGAGTTGAAGAGTGGCGTGTCCGCCTCATCTCTAGCTGGAACACCACTTGGCTCTGATGTAAGGTGTACTGTAGACAAAACAGCAGGGTTTGGCAACTCCAGGAGCTCCTCCTACTTATTGCTGAGAAGGTGGTGAAAGCATGTGATGAGTCAGTTACTCCAGGAGCAGCGCGTCCCTGGTGACCCACCTTGGGCATCTTGTGAAACGAGTCTGAGGGACCCTGGGATACACCGTCTGCAGTGGGAGCACACTGTTCCCATTCGAGGTCATGAATGCCACGTCAATGGCGAGCGACCATCCCAAGTGACTTTGTGCAGAAGATACCAACGAAGGGACCAGAAGGGAGGAACAGGAGTTAACTCACTACGGAGCATATGTTGATACTAAAAATAACTAGAAAGAGACTTCAGCTAGATGCCACAGGGTCCTACAATTATGCAGGTGGAAGCTTGCAAGAGCAAAATTTGGGTGTTCATGATTTATAAAGGTTCATGAAATGCAAAATACATTATAACCTCCATTTCCTACCAATTATGATAAGATTTCTCTTTTGGAATTAGGAAGGTTTAATCTCATCAACTTGGCGTGGACACCTAGTGGTTTTTTATTCACAAATTTTTGCAGAAAGAGGCATGGAAGAGCAGGAAAATATTCTACACTGGCATCAGGCAGACCTGAATTAGCATCTTAATTTTATTTCACCTCTAAGTGGTGTTTAACATTGGCAAATTGCTTAATCTCTCTATGCCTCTGTTTCTCATCTGTAAAATGGGGGTAATCACAGCTTTGTTTTGAGGTTAGAGGAAGGATTAACAATAAAGCATACAAAATATCTGACACATCACAGGTGTACTAATAAATGTACTTGTTTTCATCATTGAATATTTATTGCATGTCAACTAGAGGCCAGGCATGGTCTTACATGTTATAAATTCAAAACCAGTCAAAGGTCCCAGCACCTCACATAGGGATTCAGAGAATAAACAAATGAGTAATGATATGTCTGTCTCCCCCTAAATAGCAATGTATTTCCTTTTTGGCTGTGCCACGTGGCACGTGGGATCTTAGTTCCCTGACCTTGTATTGAACCTGTGCCCCCTGCATTGGAAGCACAGAGTCTTAACCACTGGACTGCCTCAGTGTGTTCCTTGTGGCCACAGTTGGTGCTGCATTCCTTTTAGACCTGTATCTCCAGCATGTAGCACAGAGCTTCTTGATGAATGTCTTTTCAGCTGAATTGTCTGATAACTTAGAACTATGGTCTTACCATAATTAACATAGTGAAGTGAAAGTCACTTAGCTGTGTCCGACTCTGTGACCCCATGGAATAGTCCATGGCATTCTCCAAGCCAGAATACTGGAGTGGGTAGCCTTTCCCTTCTCCAGGGGATCTTCCCAACCCAGGGATCAAACCCAGGTCTCCCACATTGCAGGTGGATTCTTTACCAGGCAGGTGAGCCACCAGGGAAGCCCTAGTTAACATAGACTGTCCCACAAATCAGCTGCTCAATACAGTCTGGAAAAGTGATCAAGGGAAAGAATGGGGGTGGGGAAAGGAAGAAGAAAGAAAAGAAGCGGGGATGGGAAGCAGGAGGAAGGGAGGAAAGAAAGGAGGAAAAATAAAAGAGACTGAAGAGATCATGTTGATGTATGGCAGAAGCCAACACAATATTGTAAAGAAATTATCCTTCAATTAAAAATAAATACTTTAAAAAAAAGAGAGAGAGACTGAAAAGAAACAAAGGGATATAGAAAAGAAAAGTTTCCTTTTTTCATCTTTCTGACCAGAATTCTTGAACACTTGGTCTAGAGAAGTACCACTGCCCACTTCTGATGGGGATGCAGCTACAGGAGTCAATGGGCAAGCACGAAGCCATAATCATGGCCCTGGGAAAGCAGGGGAGGTAGGGGAGACTCTCCAAGTCTCCAGTTTTCTCTCTTCTCAGAATGAAGTTGCCTTTTTTCCTTCTATTTTTTTGAACCCTCTGATTGACAGCTGACCCCACCCCCACCCCGCCCCCAGGACTCATGTGTGCTCACCTCAGATACCAAGCTCTCCGGAGTCCTTCTCTCTCAACACCAAGCACAAGGGTAATTTATCTTCTTCCGGCCCCACCCCTCCAGGGAGCTCCCATCTCCCACTCGCCTCACTCCCTGCTATACCTTCACCTCTCACCACCCTACCCTTGCCCCCCTCAGCTCTGGCTCCTACCCTTCAGTTGTCAGAACGTGCAGAAATGAATTGATTTGGGAAAATATAATTCAAGGGGGGCTGCAGTAAATCAAAACATTCCATTCATTCTGCCCCAGGTTTCAAAGAGAACATGGAGTATTCAAAAAAAAAAAAAATGAGCAGGGTTGGGTGGGGGAAGGAGAATTAGAGGAAGAAGAGGAGATTTGAAAAGTTGGATTTAGGGTTCATGTATTAGAAATTTTGCCTGTGCACTTCTTGGGGCAACGTCACCACATGAAATAAATACTGCCTTGAGCTTTCAATGAAACTATTGCCATATGTTGTGGGGCTGGAAAGTTACCTTCCTCCTTCTCTGTACCCCCTAACTCCCATCCTACCCGCATCCCACTGATTCACTTAAGGCTCTGATTAAGTTTGGTGAAATCCATGTCTTTGCCATCACTTCCCTATATGTTACAGTTGGACTGGAGAGGAGCGGTTTGCTGCCAACAAGCAGAGGACTGGGGTACCCTCTACTTGCTGGATGCCAAAGGTACAGGAGTTCAGATACTTGCAAGGGTTCTTGCCTGCCTGTGTAAGAACACTGGGTAACTCCCCCAAGGTCTGAGACTGCCTTGAAAAAGCCAGCAAACAAAATCTGTCCTAGATGGAATAGTGGAAGTTGCAGGGAGGTGGGTTTCAATAAGAGGGAAAAACAGGAATCTTCACGGCAATTAGAAATATCTTAAAATAAAGCAGACATCTCTGGGAGGTAGAAGCTTTCTTTAATGTGTCATGTTTAAGCACATGTGTCGAGAAGTCGTGGAGGGAAATTATAAATTGCATGAGGGCTTGACCTAGATCTATGGTTTATAAACTTTTATGGCTGTGGAAACCTTACTGGTTGTTGATTGATGTTTAATCACACTATACTGGAATCCCCAGCATATACTTAGAAAAAGTAGCAATGGATTTTTTTTCTGGGAAATGATTTCATATTTACATTGACTGATTAATAGAAAAATCAAGAAATTTGGAGCTATGCTATGGTGACACAGTATTGATAAAGTCCTGACTGACAGAGATATGCAGATATTTATAACAATGTTAAAAAAACAAAGCTTGCCTCAGGGATTCTGGATATTTTGTAATTAGCTGAGATGACTAGCAATATTGTAAACAAAGTTCTGAACCAAAAGCAATAAACATGTGTAGAGTCCAAAACCATGGGAGTTCTATGGCACATCATTTATAAACAACTGCTTTGTATACCTGTGAGCTCTCGCTCACCTCTGAAATTGTGCCCTCTTAGGATTTTGCCAATACCAAAGAAAGGAAGATTTCGCATCTATGGGATAGACTAAATGAATCCTATATTTTTTTAAGAGTGTGCAGGAGAGTATGTTCATGGAGCTAAGTCATATTTAGGAAATTACTCCCTCCCAACTGCTTGTGGGGACAGGTAATCTTTTGTAAAACTAAGGCTGAGAAGGAAATTAGTCTAACATAACTGATGAAGGTAGGCAGTGCTGTCAATACGCACTATCAGAGATAAAACAGAACCTCAGGCACTTCCCTGGTGGTCCGGGGGCTAAGACTCAGGACTCCCAATGCAGGGGGCCTGGGTTCGATCCCTGGTCGGGGAACTAGATTCCGCATGCTATAACTAAAGGTCTCGCAAGCCACGACAAAGATCCAGCATGCTGCAACTAAGACGTGTTGCAGCCAGACAGACAAACAAAACATAATCTCAGTTATGTTCAGGATCCTCAGAAACAGACCCTGAGGTAAGACTTGGAGTGTAAGGAGTTTATTTGGGAGGCAATTTGAGGAAATACTAGTTGATGCATATTTCAAAGAAAGGAGAGAGACCAATAAGTAAGTTACCACTGTGCTTGGGCAACTGGGATTATTTTTTATACCACCAGGGGACTCTGGGAGTCAGTTTTGAACATGAACCAAAAATTATCCACTGGTATCTACTTCACTCATTAGCATGGCTACTTTCAAAAACAAAACAGAAATACATGTTAAGAATGCAGAGAAATTGGACACTTTGCTCACTGTTGAGGGAGTGTAAAAAGTGGAAAGTACTATGGTGATTCCTTAAAAACCTAAAAATGGAATTGCCATCTGATTCAGAAATTGTACTTCTTTATTTATATCCAAAAGAATGGAAAACAGGGATCCAGATAGTTATCTGCACCTTCATGGTCATAACAGCATTATTCACAATTGTCTACAAGTGGAAGCAATCCAAATGTCCACCTGCAGATAAAGAAAACAGGGCATATGTATGATGAGGTATTACTCAGCCTTTAAAAACGAAGGGAACCCTGCCATTTACGATGAACCTGGAGGACATTAAGCTAAGTGAAATAAGCCAGACATAGAAAGACATGTCTGTAATGATCTCGTTTATATGTGGGGTTTAAATGGCCAAAATGCACAGAAGCCAAGAGTAGAATGGTGGTTACCAGGGGCTGGGGGAGGGGGAAATGGAGAAGTGATGGTCAAAAGGTACAAAATTTCAGTTATATAAGTAATAAATTCTGGAGATCTACTATATAGCATAGATCCTATGGTTAACAATACAGTGTTGTACTCCTAACATTTCTAAGAGGGTAGATTTTATGTTACATGTTATCAACATAAGAATAATAATAATATAATAGTAATAATCATACGGAGGGAAACTTTGGGAGGAGATGATTGTGGTTTTTTTTTTTTCTTTTTTTTTTTTTCTTGTGACAAAAGTCACATAATAGTGATGCGTATGTTTATGGCTTTGATGGCTGTGATGATTTCATGGCTGTATACTTATCCTCAAACTCAATGAGTTGTATTACACTAAATTTGTACAACTTTTACATGTCAATCATCCCTCAATAAAGTGTTTTTTAAAAAACTAGTTATGTAGTCTTCCCTGGTAGCTCAGCTGGTAAAGAATATGCCTGCAATGCAGGAGTCCACGGTTCAATTCCTGGGTCGGGAAGATCCCCTGGAGAAGGGAAAGGCTACCCACTCCAGTGTTCTGGCCTGGAGAAATCCACAGACTGTATAGTCCATGGGGTCACAAAGAGTCAGACACGAATGAGCGACTTTCACTTCACTATGTAGTGTTAGGACCAATTTTATACTTCTCTGAGCCTTGGTGCTTTCTTCTATAAAGTTGGTATGATAGTACCTAAAGTAGGTACTTGTCATGTGCTCTGCTGTTGATATAAACTGGTTCCCAATCTTATGGGCTTCACTGTGAGTCTAGAGGGAAGTGGGGAAGCCGATATGGGGATGTGCATCCTCTTAGGTGTCCTGGTGTGGAGGGCTTCACCTGGTTCTGGCTGACTGGATGCTCCTGCCTTGAAGTTTGGAGGTTGAGTGAATGGTTATGAAGGAATGAGAGAGAATGGATGCTCAGGTGAGGCAGAAATGTCTAGGAGAGAGTCTGCATCCATCGGTGGTGCAGGCTCGCATAGGACTCTATGGCTGCTGCTCAGAAATCGTCTGATGCTTGAGACAAGCAGAGGGATCATGTTGCTGATCTAAGTCCTGCATGTGAGAGTTCTTGTGGGGATCAAATGAAATTAGTTATGTAAGGCATTCTGTATAGCTTCTGGCAGGGACTCATATGGTTTCTTTCCCTCCTTGACCAAGCAGAAACTCTTTAGAACTGCAGACTCTGATTGCTGAGTTCAGGCTGATGACTTTTTCTCCATCTTGCGTCCAACCATCTTGCCCTCTTTCTCATGTATACTTCACGTACTCTCCCAGGAAAACAAAAAGGTGAACGCTCACAGATTTAATTCTATTCAGAAGGAGGCACAGAACAATGACTGTTTAGTTTGGTTGTAGTTTACTGACATCATCTATCACAGGAGACTTTGTTCTTTTTTCTCTTTAGTTTCTTGCCAGTAGATACATCTTTTCTTCCCCCCCTCCTAATGAAATTCTATGTAGAACTCCAATATATGAATTAAAAGTTCTTGCTACTTTGAATATTGGAGAAGGAAATGGCAACCCACTCTGGTGTTCTTGCCTTGAGAATCCCAGGGACGAGGAAGCGTGGTGGGCTGCCGTCTCTGGGGTCGCACAGAGTCGGACACCGCTGAAGTGACTTAGCAGTAGCAGCAGCAGCTACTTTGAATATGCTTCACAATATATTTTCCCCTTGCCAAGAACAACTTTCTGTTTTGCAAAGATGGGCTCAATAAAGGACAGAAATGCTATGGACCTAACAGAAGCAGAAGATATTAAGAAGAGGTGGCAAGAATACACAGAAGAACTGTACAAAAAAGATCTTCACGACCCAGATAATCACAATGGTGTGATCACTGACCTAGAGCCAGACATCCTGGAATGTGAAGTCAAGTGGGCCTTAGAAAGCATTATTACGAACAAAGCTAGTGGAGGTTATGGAATTCCAGTTGAGCTATTTCAAATCCTGAAAGATGATGCTGTGAAAATGCTGCACTCAATATGCCAGCAAATTTGGAAAACTAAACAATGGCCACAGGACTGGAAAAGGTCAGTTTTCATTCCAATCCCAAAGAAAGGCAATGCCAAAGAATGCTCAAACTACCGCACAATTGCACTCATCTCACATGCTAGTAAAGTAATGCTCAAAATTCTCCAAGCCAGGCTTTAGCAATATGTGAACTGTGAACTTCCTGATGTTCAATCTGGTTTTAGAAAAGGCAGAGGAACCAGAGATCAAATTGCCAACGTCCGCT
>NW_011494611.1:923749-930519 GCF_000754665.1 Bison bison bison
CTCACCTGCCTCTTGAGAAACCTGTATGCAGGTCAGGAAGCAACAGTTAGAACTGGACATGGAACAGCAGACTGGTTCCAAATAGGAAAAGGAGTATGTCAAGGCTGTATATTGTCACCCTGCTTATTTAACTTATATGCAGAGTACATCACGAGAAACACTGGGCTGGAAGAAGCACAAGCTGGAATCAAGATTGCCAGGAGAAATATCAATAACCTCAGACATGCAGATGACACCACCCTTATGGCAGAAAGTGAAGATAAACTAAAAAGCCTCTTGATGAAAGTGAAAGTGGAGAGTGAAAAAGTTGGCTTAAAGCTCAACATTCAGAAAACGAAGATCATGGCATCTGGTCCCATCACTTCATGGGAAATAGATGGGGAAACAGTGGAAACAGTGTCAGACTTTATTTTTCTGGGCTCCAAAATCACTGCAGATGGTGACTGCAGCCATGAAATTAAAAGACGCTTACTCCTTGGAAGGAAAGTTACGATCAACCTAGATAGCATATTGAAAAGCTGAGACACTACTTTGCCAACAAAGGTCTAGTCAAGGCTATGGTTTTTCCAGTGGGCATGTATGGATGTGAGAGTTGGACTGTGAAGAAAGCTGAGCACCGAAGAATTGATGTTTTTGAATTGTGGTGTTGGAGAAGACTCTTGAGAGTCCCTTGGACTGCAAGGAGATCCAACCAGTCCATTCTGAAGGAGATCAGCCCTGGGATTTCTTTGGAAGGACTGATGCTGAAGCTGAAACTCCAGTACTTTGCCCACCTCATGCGCAGAGCTGACTCATTGGAAAAGACTCTGATGTTGGGAGGGATTGGGGGTAGGAAGAGAAGGGGACAACAGAGGATGAGATGGCTGGATGGCATCACTGATTCGATGGACATGAGTCTGAGTGAACTCTGGGAGTTGGTGATGGACATGGAGGTGTGGCGTGTTGTGATTCATGGGGTTGCAAAGAGTTGGACATGACTGAGTGACTGAACTGAACTGAACTGAATTAGTGACCTGTCTTATCCCACTTCTTTGGTTCTTCATCTAGATAAACACATTTGTATCATTATTGTCATCTTCACACTTCAGTTCAGTTCCATCATTCAGTCATGTCTGACTCTTTGTGACCCCATGGACTGCAGCATGCCAGGCCTCCTTGTGCATCACCAACTCCTGGAGTTTACTCAAACTCATGGCCATCGAGTCAGTAATTCCATCCAACCATCTCATCCTCTGTCGTCCTCTTCTCCTCCTGCCCTCAAGCTTTCCCAGCATCAGGGTCTTTTCAAATGTCAGTTCTTCACATCAGGTGGCCGAAGTGTTGGAGTTTAGGCTTCAGTATCAGTCCTTCCAATGAATATTCAGGACTGATTTCCTTTAGGATAGACTAGTTGGATCTCCTTGCAGTCCAAGAGACTCTCAAGAGTCTTCAACACCACACTTTAAAAGCATCAATTCTTTGGCCCTCAGCTTTCTTTATAGTCCAACTCTCATATACGTACATGACTACTAGAAAAACCATAGCTTTGACTAGACAGACATTTGTCAGCAAAGTACTGTCTCTGCTTTTTAGTATTCTGTCTAGGTTGGTCATAACTTTTCTTCCAAAGAGCAAGAATTCTTAATTTCATGGCTGCAGTCACCATCTACAGTGATTTTGGAGCCCCCCCAAATAAAGTCTGTCACTATTTCCATTGTTTCCTCACCTATTTGTCATGAAGTGATGGGACCGGATGCCATGATATTAGTTTTCTGAATGTTGAGTTTTAAGCCAACTTTTCACTCTCCTCTTTCACTCTCATCAAGAGGCTCTTTAGTTCATCAGGGTGATATCATCTGCATATCTGAGGTTATTGATATTTCTCCCAGCAATCTTGATTCCAGCTTGTGCTTTCTCCAGTCCAGCATTTTTGATGATGTACTCTGCATATTAAGTTAAATAAGCAGGGTGACAATATACAGCCTTGACATACTCCTTTCCCGATTTGGAACCAGTCTGTTGTTCCAAGTCCAGTTCTAACTGTTGCTTCCTAACCTGCATACAGATTTGTCAAGAGTCAGGTCAGGTGTCTGGTATTCCAGTCTCTTTAAGAATTTTCCATAATTTGTTGTGATCCACACAGTCAAGGTTTTGGCATAGTCAATAAAGCAGAAATAGATGTTTTTCTGGAACTCTCTTGCTTTTTCGATAATCCAGCGGATGTTGGCAATTTGATCTCTGGTTCCTCTGCCTTTTCTAAATCCAGCTTGAACATCTGGAATTTCATGATTCACATACTGCTGAAGCCTGGCTTGGAGAATTTTGAGCATTACTTTGCTAGCGTGTGCTGCTGCTTCCAAGTCGCTTCGGTCCTGTCCGACTCTGTGCGACCCCATAGATGGCAGCCCACCAGGCTCCCCCGTCCCTGGGATTCTCCAGGCAAGAACACTGGAGTGGGTTGCCATTTCCTTCTCCAATGCATGAAAGTGAGAATTGAAAGTGAGGTTGCTCAGTCATGTCCGACTCTTCGTGACCCCATGGACTGTAGCCTACCAGGCTCCTCCATCCATGGGATTTTCCAGGCAAGAGCACTGGAGTGGGGTGTCATTGCCTTCTCCTGCTAGTGTGTGAGATGAGTGTGATTGTGCAGCACTGCAACATTATATATAATACCTAGGTGGCATTCAGTGAAGATTTATCGAAGGCAAAGGCCCACTGTTGACAGGAAATAGTGCTCTTACCCTTAGTTTAGTTACCAGTACATTTTAATCCAAAGAACACAAAACCTTTATGACAGCTGGGCACAGGGACTAGGGAACTGCTGAGATGAAAGGAAGACAGTAGTTTGTGGTCTGACAGAAGCAGGAAATAACAGTATTTTTATTTATTTCCCTAATGGTGAATGATGCTGAACTTCTTTTCATGTGCTTATTTGCCTCTGTATATTCAATTTGGTGGGGCAACTGAGAGAATTTTTTGTCATCTTCTAATAGAATGGCTTGTTTCCTTCTCTTCATGTTTAAAGTATTTTTTATATATTCTGGGCACAAATTCCTTGTTAGATGATTGATTTGCAAATATTGTCTCCTAGTTTACAGCCTGTCTTTTCATCTCTTAATAGTGTCTTTAACATTTTTAATTTATATGAAGTCTAAATTTAACTTATTTTTTTCTTGTACGGATTATACTTTTGGAATCACACTTAAGAATTCTTCCCTTGACTTAGGTAACAGAGATTTCCCCCTATATATTCTTTTCAGAGATTTATAGTTGCATTTAGATCTATGATCCGAGTTAATTTTTGTGTAAGATGTGAGGTTTGCTTCAAGGCTCCTCCCTCCCTCCCTTTCTCTTTTTCCTTCCTATACCAAATTGTTCCAGAACCATTTGTTGAAAAGGATATCTTTTCTCTGAAATTGCTGTTCCACTTGTTTCCAAAAGGAGTTGAGCATATTTGAGTTGATCAGTTTCTAGTTTCTCTATTCTGTTCTATTGATCAGTATGGCTATCCTCCCATCAGCACTACAATTCATAATATAACCATAAATGAAGTTTCAAAATCAAGTAATGTAATTTCTCCAACTTGATTCTTTTTTTTTTTTTTTCCATCATTTTAGCTATTCTAGTTACTTGGGCTTTTCACATAAATTTTGGAATCAGCTTGTCTGTATCTACAAAAATCTTCACAAGATTTGATAGAAATTGCATTCAACACAGATCAATTTGGGATGTACTGACATTTTTACTTTGCGGAATTTTCCAGTCTATGAATATAGTATGTTTCTCCATTGAAGGCATTTTAAAAAAATTTATTTTACAAGAGTTTTTTAGATTCCAGCTATGTATTAGAAGACATCCTGTGCATGGTTTGTTAGATTTATACCTGAAAGTTCAGATTTTTTAGAACTATTAAAATAATATTATGTTTTTAATTTGGGTTTCTAATTAATCATTGCTAGACTATAGAAATATGATTTTTTTTTTCTGTTGACTTTGTATTCTGCAACCTTGCTAAACTCATCTAAGTTCTAGAAGTTCTTTTGTAGAGTCATTGGGATTTTCTTCATAGACAATTATTTTGATTTTTTTTAATGTCCTCATTTATTAAATTTCTTAGGAAAGTGAGGATTGAATAGGGCCTGATGCCATCACTATGAATAACCCCTTAAAGGATCAGAAAAATAAGATTCAGGGTCTTGGGGTTCATATAGCAGAAAAAGACAGCTATCAAGATTGGGAGAAATAACTAAGAAACTAGAATACTTTCCATTTAGAGTGTACATGAGAAAAAGAATTAAGATCAATAACACCTCAATTCATTAAAAAATTGTAAAAACCAATAAAGAAAATTCTAGCTTTTATGATGGGCATATTATATTCAATGTTCTGGTTTTTAGGTTGGGTCATGAGGCAAGGAATTATGACACTGCATTTAAATATTACAACCTAAAGCCATTGAAGTTTATTGCTCTCAGAGAGAACACAATATTTAGTACTGCACTGTTGTTAACTCTTAATTGCAACCTTAGATTTAAAAATGTGTCTTAGTATATTAAAGAGATGTATTACAAATAATATGGATTCAAGTCTGTTCTGAAGACCGTGTTCCAGTCCTTACTGAATGACCTTGAGTGAGTTACTTGGTCTCTGCATCTCAGTTTGTTTATTTGAAAAATTGGAATGGTCTGCAAACTATTTCATTTTATGTATGTGTGTGTGTATATATATATATATATATTCCACATTCACATATTTTATATATATGTGTGTGTGTATATATATATATATTTCATAGATGCTTGGGAAGCAATGAGATTAAATGTCACTGTCACAATTTTACAAATGAAAGTCCCTTGACAAGAGGATTGAGTGATGACCTTGCTCAAGATCACACTACAGATAATGAATCAAGTAGAGACTTGGATCTAAAAGCTCTTGAACTCTCAAGCCCATGTGTTTATTAAGTTATGGAAAGTTCCAAGTGACAAAATCAGGACGCTAACAGAGTCTGGTGGGGTTGCAGAGGGGAGAGGAAGGCAGCCCGCACCACAGGGCCACAGACTAGCCTTTCAGGAGGGACAATTATCTGCCAGGAGAAACTTACTGATATATTGCAATTATCTTGTAAATGTGACCTTTAACAGTGGGACAATACAAAGTTGCCTCAGTGCATTTAAAAAACAAGTATTATCCATGTGTTTTAATTTAAGGATCAAATTGAAGAGATAGAATTGAGTTTTTAATTAGAGCTTCTCCCAGCTACTTAGAAAATTTTCCACTGAAATAGAATGATGATAGATAAGTATCTAGGAGAAATAAGAAAATGAAAACTTCATTGTTTCCTTCAAGAAGTAGACAAGGGGCTAAATTAAGACACACTGAAACCACCTTCAATTTTTTTCTCCCATATCTTAAGGAGAAAAGAAAGCAAGTGAATGAATAGTGTATGCAGCCAGTAATCGTATCAAGGAGGTGCCGATCTCATCTTGAAGATAAAGCTCAACGAGGTGAATGGTCTTCTTTCCAGTTGCATGACCAGCAAACATAACTTGGTACTCAATTCCAGGCTCCCATGATTCCAAAGATTTGCTCCATCCAGTGCTTCATACTGCTTCTCAAAGAGTAAACGATGCTTCTTTCAATTTTGATTCTGAGGCGTGACTTACTAATATTGCAAAGGCATTGTATAATGGATACGCTGTGTGGCATTATCACCACTGCCAAAGCCAGCGAATCATTAACATCTTCAGCTGGGTGGTGTGACTGTTCCTGCCATGGTTATCTTGTCCGCTTTCCATTCAGAGTTTTGGATTAAATATTCATTCACCATTAAAATATTAATGCAGCCTCACTGTTTCTGTAACAAATATTAAATCCTTATGGCCTTTCCAGGCAATGCGTAAGTTGTGCATTTCATATCCCCGAGGAAACTGCTCGCCTGCTGGCCCCTCGTGTTCACAGTTCTGTGCACGCCTCTTGCTTGGGAGAGTCTGGGAGGGCGCAAGAGGGAAGAGGCAAATGATCTGTCCACCAAGCCCCTGCCCAGTCACTTCCTTTCCTCTTACTCGGGGCTAATGCTGTCTTGTCTCTGGTCCAAGGAATGCACCAATTGGCAATTCAGGAAGCCAGCAGAATAGAGAAAAGCAAGATCACTGTGATAAAAACACACTGTTAACACTAAACTAGAAATCAAATATTTCAGGAAAGATAATTTCATCCTTCTTCATTATCCTGACCTTACTCACTTTTTTTCCTCTGGAAATGGATCTTTTTTGTTGTTGTTTCAGTTTTTCAGTTTTACTATTATTATTATTTAGGACACACCATTCACATTCACATTTTGGGGAAAGGAAACAATTCATACTGAGAAAGGGCTCTCTTTGTAGTCTCAAAAAGTTTTCTTCACAAATATGGTGCTCAGAATTATCTGGGAGCTTTTGTCAAAATGCACATTCCATGGCATACTAAATCAGAATTTGACTTTGGCTATGTTTTTAAGAGCTAAGATTACAATACATTTCAATCTGAGATGCCTCAGCTTGAATATTGGGTTAACGAGGCTTTGACTTCAGACTCTGCATTCAGATGTTTATATCTTTCCTTTTCTCCTTTGCTCTTCACTTCTCTTCTTTTCACAGTTATCGATAAAGGACAGAAATGGTATGGACCTAACAGAAGCAGAAGATATTAAGAAGAGATGGCGAGAATACACAGAAGAACTGTACAAAAAAGATCTTCATGACCAAGATAATCATGATGGTGTGATCACTGACCTAGAGCCAGACATCCTG
>NW_011494611.1:930919-932225 GCF_000754665.1 Bison bison bison
AGTGGAGAGTGAAAAAGTTGGCTTAAAGCTCAACATTCAGAAAACGAAGATCATGGCATCTGGTCCCATCACTTCATGGGAAATAGATGGGGAAAAAGTGGAAATGGTGTCAGACTTTATTTTTCTGGGCTCCACAATCACTGCAGATGGTGACTGCAGCCATGAAATTAAAAGGCGCTTACTCCTTGGAAGGAAAGTTATGACCAACCTAGATAGCATATTGAAAAGCAGAAACATTACTTTGCCAACAAAGGTTCATCTAGTCAAGGCTATGGTTTTTCCAGTGGGCATGTATGGATGTGAGAGTTGGACTGTGAAGAAGGCTGAGTGCCGAAGAATTGATGCTTTTGAACTGTGGTGTTGGAGAAGACTCTTGAGAGTCCCTTGGACTGCAAGGAGATCCAACCAGTCCATTCTGAAGATCAGCCCTGGGATGTCTTTGGAAGGAATGATGCTGAAGCTGAAACTCCAGTACTATGGCCACCTCATGCGAAGAGTTGACTCATTGGAAAAGACTCTGATGCTGGGAGGGATTGGGGGCAAGAGGAGAAGGGGACGACAGAGGATGAGATGGCTGAATGGCATCACTGACTCAATGGACATGAGTCTCAGTGATCTCCCGGAGTTGGTGATGGACAGGGAGGCCTGATGTGCTGTGATTCACAACTGAGCGACTGATCTGATCTGACTTCAGACAGATTGGGGGTTAGAATTTTGGCTCCACTCTTTATTTATTCTGGGGATCTGGGCAATTTGGTTTTGTAGTTTCCTTATAGATAAAAGTGAGAATAATAATTCTGATTTCAATCAAGACACTAATCTTAACTGTCACCTCCAAAAGCTTCCTTTTGCCCCTTTGTGATCTGTCATTATTGTTGTTTTAAAGATGTTTAAAATGCTTGAAAAATATGATTTTTGACCATTTGGTGATATGCATGGCACATCAGTTCAGTTCCATTCAGTCGCTCAGTCGTGTCTGACCCTTTGTGACCCCATGAATTGCAGCACATCAGGCCTCCCTGTCCATCACCAACTCCCAGAGTTCACTGAGACTCACGTCGATCGAATCAGTGATGCCATCCAGCCATCTCATCCTCTGTCATCCCCTTCTCCTCCTGCCCCCAATTCCTCCCAGCATCAGAGTCTTTTCCAATGAGTCAACTCTTCGCATGAGGTGGCCATAGTACTGGAGTTTCAGCTTCAGCATCAGTCCTTTCAAAGAAATCCCAGGGCTGATCTCCTTCAGAATGGACTGGTTGGATCTCCTTGCAGTCCAAGGGACTCTCAAGAGTCATCTCCAATACCA
>NW_011494611.1:932325-940486 GCF_000754665.1 Bison bison bison
CAGCCTTCTTCACAGTCCAACTCTCACATCCATACATGACCACAGGAAAAACCATAGCCTTGACTAGATGAACCTTTGTTGGCAAAGTAATGTTTCTGCTTTTGAATATGCTATCTAGGTTGGTCATCACTTTCCTTCCAAGGAGTAAGCGTCTTTTAATTTCATGGCTGCAGTCACCATCTGCTGTGATTTTGGAGCCCAAAACATAAACAATCAACAAATAAGATATCTTTACTGATAGCATCAAATTCATATGAAAATAGGTTGGCCAACCCCAACCTGTATACGGGAAAATTATACTAGTAAGTCTGGTTAAGCTCCTTCTTTATCACTGCAAAGTTAACCCCAGGATCAGAGGAACTTAAGCTTCTGTATAGCAAAGTGAAAGTGGAAGTCACTCTGTCATGTCCGACTCTTTGTGACCCCAGGGACTACACAGTCCATGGAGTTCTCCGGGCCAGAATACTGGAGTGGGTAGCCTTTCCCTCCTCCAGGGGATCTTCCCAACCCAGGGATCAAACGCACTCTAGGCAGATTCTTCACCAGCTGAGCCACAAGGGAAGCCCAAGAATAGTGAAGTGGGTAGGTTATCCCTTCTCCAGGGGATTTTCAGGAAACTATAAACAAGACTAAAAGACAACCCTCAGAATGGGAGAAAATAATTGCAAGTGAAGCAACTAACAAAGGATAAATATCCAAAATGCACAAGTAGCCCATGAAACTCAATATCAGAAAAAGAAACAACCCAATCAAAAAACGGGTGGAAGACCTAAACAGACATTTCTCCAAAGAAGATGTACAGATGGCACATGAAAAGATGCTCAACATCGCTCATCACTAGGGAAATGCAAATTAAAACTACTGTGAGGTATCACCTCACATCAGTCAGAAGGACTGTCTTCAAAAAATCTACAGACAATAAATGCTGCAGAGGGTGTGGAGAAAAGGAGACCCTCTTGCACTGTTGCTGGGAATGTAAATTGATACAGCCACTATGGAGAACAGTATGGGGATTTCTTAAAAATCTAGGAATAAAACTACCATATGATGCAGCAATCCCACTATGGGCATTTACCCTGAGAAAGTTGTAATTCAAAAAGACACATGTACCCAATGTTCACTGCAGCATTATTTACAATAGCTAGAACATGAAAGCAACCTAAATATCCATCAACAGATGATGTATACAGAAGTTTTGGTATATATATGAAATAGAATATTACTCAGCCATTAAAAAGGAATGGATTTGAGTCAGTTGAACTGAGGTGGATGAACTTAGAGCCTATTATACGGAGTGAAGTAAGTCAGAAAAAGAAAAGTTTCATATATTAATGCATATGTATGTAATCTAGGAAAAATGGTTCTGATGAACCTATTTGCAGGGCAGGAATAGAGAATGAACATATGGACACAGTGGGGGAAGGAGAGAGTAAGATGAACTGAAACGGTAGCATGGACATATATACACTACCCATGTGTAAAATAGACAGTGAGTGGGAAGTTGCTGTATAACTCAGGGAGCTCAGCCCAGTGCTCTATGATGACCTAGAGGGGTGAGAAGATGGGATGTGGGAGAGAGGCTCAGGAGGGAGGGGATATGTGTATACTCATGGCTGATTTACACTAGCCTATGGCAGAAATGAATGCAATATTATAAAGCAATCATCCTCCAATTAAAATTTAAAAAGTAAAATAATGAAAAAGGAACATACAAGAAGGGACAAGGGAATTTCAAAGGCATAGTTCAAGGAAGCCTAATTGGAAGTCTCCAATATGTTCTCTATAAGGCTTCTGATTTTCAGAATTAACTCATCCTGGGGGAAGAGAGAGTTTCTCTCTGGCAGACTGTGAAGAGGGCTGATTTACTGGAGGATTAATTGTGGCTACTTCATCTCTCTGTAAGTTGATCTTGTGGCCCAGCCCCACCCCCACCCCACCCTTGGCTCACTGAGTTTTGGTACTCTACCCTAGCGCCATTGGAATTCCCCTAGGAGTTTTGAGGAAAAAGTCCTAGAGGTATAGAATTCTATAGCTGTAAGGTAAAATATACCTAGGTATTTCATAGCAGGTAGATGGGGAAAAGATGGAAACAGTGACAGATTTTATTTTCTTGGGCTCCAAAATCACTGCAGATGGTAACTGCTGCCATCAATCCAGGGACTGAACCTGGGTCTCCTGCACTGCAGGCAGATTCTTTACCATCTGAGCACTAGGGGAGCCCATGACAAACCTAGACGATGTATTAAAAAGCAGAGACATCACTTTGCTGACAAGGGTCTGCATAGTCAAAGCTATGGTTTTACCAGTAGTTGTATGGATGTGACAGTTGGACCATAAAGAAGGCTGAGTGCCAAAGAATTGATGCTTTTGAATTGTAATACTGGAAAAGACTTGAGATGTCCTTGGACTGCAAGGAGATCAAATCAGTCAATTTTAAGGGATATTACCTGAATATTCATTGGAAGGACTGACGCTGAAACTCCAATACTTTGGCCACCTGATGCAAAGAGCCAAATCACTGGAAAAGACCCTAATAATGGGAAAGATTCAGAGGAAGAGGAGAAGTGGGTGACAGAGGATGAGATTGTTGGATGGTATCACCGACTCAATGAACATAAGTTTGACCAAACTCAGGGAGGTGGTGAAAGGCAGGAAAGCCTGGCATGCTGCAATCTATGGGGTCACAAAGAACCAGGCATGACTTAGTGACTGAACAACAACAGGGCTGTAGGGTCAAATATACCTAGGCAGAAATCTTGACTCTGTAACCTACCAGCTAATTAGAACTGGACAAGTCTTTTGACTTCTCAAATTCTTAGTTTCTGTACATTAAAATTAAGAACCATATTATCTTTTATGTTATGTTTAAAAGAGGAGACACATGTAAAACATTAATTGTACCCTATTATTACTCTCATTTCTAATTCTTTTCTTTTGGTGAATACTTGATATTTTTTTATCTTTCCTGAGAAATTCACCAAAATAATTTCTATAGTTTATCCTTTCCTCTTCATTGTATCCTCCCCTGAGACCATCCGTCCTACAAGCGCTCCTTAACTTGTTGACTTCTCTGGGAATGAAGGAGCCTGGTAGGCTACAGTCCACAGGGTCGCAAAGAGTCAAACACGACTGAGCGACTACACTTTCACTTTCTTTCACTTTCTGGGAATATAGAGGATGCTGTAAGCCAGATTACAAATATTGTAAATTTTCAAAAAACATACAGACTATATAAAATGTTTCCCAAAATTGTTTGGCCACTGAACCCTTTCATTTATTAAGCAGTTTCTCCTAGTGGAACACCTCACATAATACTCGTGTCTGGCAGACCCTTATATACAGTTGGAAGAAGAGTGGGCTTTGGAGAATGAGAGGAAAGAGCTCAGCTCTTGCCTATGCCATTCAGGAGCCGTGTTACTTTTACTTCTCTGAGCCTCCTTATTTCATGTGTAACAGCCCCAAGGTTTGAAATGCACAAAGTAAGACCTGTGCCTGTGTGCTCAGTCAGTCATGTCTGACTCTTTGTGACCCTGTGGGCTGTAGCCCTCTAGGCTCCTCTGTCCATGGGGTTTTTCAAGCAAGAGTACTGGAGCGGATTGCCATTTCCTTCTTCAGGGGCTGACCCATGGATTGAACTCATGTCTCCTGTGTTTCCTGAATTGGCAGGCAGATTCTATACCACTGTGCCAACTGAGAAGCCCCAAAGCTGGTACATGGTAGGAATATGATCAGTTAAACCATCATCAGTTTTCTTGACAGGATCTAACAAGGATTTTACTTCTACAATAGTCTTTGGTTCTTTGAGATTCTATAGGGTAAATTTTTATGACATTAGCTTTTGGAGTGAATCAGGCAGTACTGATTTAATTTTAAAATATGCATGTGTCTTGACTTCTCCAATCATCCTTAAGAAAGACACCTCCAAAAATATTTGCATATAATTACTTTCACAAATATATCAGTACATTGGATCACTGTGTATGATATCTCACATTAAAAATAACCTCCGTATCTATCACTAGAGGACATGTTATCAAAATGAAATAGAACAAAACAAAACAGAGCTTTTCACTGAGTAATTTGATGTGGTCATTAAAAAGAATGATATTGATCTGACGGTATAGACATGGTAAGATTCTTCATGGCTGTTTTCCAGTGTCTGTAGCATAGGGCCTGACTCATTGCAGGCTATCACTAAATATTTTTGAAATACAATGAATCAATGTCACAATTTATTTCTGAATGAAAAAGCAAGTTGCAACACTATATACCTTTGTGTGTGTGTGTGTGTGTGTATTATATGCACACACACATGCATAGACTTTATTTTTTCTGGGTTCCAAAATCACTGCAGATAGTGATTGCAGCCATGAAATTAAAAGATACTTACTCCTTGGAAGTAAAGTTATGACCAACCTAGACAGCATATTAAAAAGCAGAGACATTACTTTGTCAACAAAGGTCCATCTAGTCAAGGCTACGGCTTTTCCAGTGGTCATATATGGATGTGAGCATTGTTCTATAAAGAAAGCTGAGTGCTGAAGAATTGATGCTTTTGAACTGTGGTGCTGGAGAAGACTCTTGAGAGTCCCTTGGACTGCAAGGAGATCCAACCAGTCCATCCTAAAGGAGATCAGTCCTGGGTGTTCATTGGAAGGACTGATGTTGAAGCTGAAACTCCAATACTTTGGTCACCTGATGCGAAGAGCTGACTCATTTGAAAAGACCCTGATGCTGGGAAAGATTGAGGGCAGGAGGAGAAGGGGACAACAGAGGATGAAATGGTTGGATGGCATCACCGACTCGATGGACATGGGTTTGGGTAGACTCCGGGAGTTGGTGATGGACAGGGAGGCCTGGCGTGCTGCGGTTCATGGGGTCGCAAAGAGTAGGACACGACTGAGCAACCAAACTGAACTGATACATGCGTATGTATATATATACACATATACATATAAACATGTATAATAATACAGAATATCAGCAGCTGATAACATTGATTCTTTTTTAGCCTAGATTTATTTACTAATTTTTAATTAATTGTTATTGGACTCTACCTGCTTTACAGTGTTGTGTTAGTTTCTGACTCCACAGCAAAGTGAAACAGCTCTATGTACACACACATCCCCCCATTTTGGATTTCCTTTCCATTTAGGTCACCATAGAGCACTGAGTAGAGTTTCCTGTGCTACATGGTAGGTTTTCATTAAAAGGAAAACAAATATCCCACTGAATATGCATATATATGGAATCTAGAAAAATGGTATAATGATCTTATTTGCAGAGCTTCAATTCTTGAAGCACAGTTACTCTTGGCCCAAATCTAAATGTTATATCTTAATATTTAAAAATCTTCCTCATGTTTTCTGCAAGTTTCAGGACTTTCCCCCTCATGTCTCTACCTGCTGCTACATATCATGCTGCTTCCATCCTACCCCACTTGAACCTGGGGTGCAAAACTCAATCCTTTTGTCTCTATCTCCAAGAATCAACTCACATCCAAGTCTTTTCTTGTGTTGGGTTCATGTTGCTAGAGAGTTACAGTGTTTTATCAAGCAGAGAGGTAAGAATTGAAACAAGATTGGCTTCCTAGTTTCAGCATCACCCACTTTCCTTCCTCCAGCCCTCTCCCAGCCCATCCTCCACCTTCAGGGGAGCAGCCTCTTTATATATTTATATATTTCCTCCCAAACTCTTGTAGCCATATTACAGGCTCCTATTTTCTTACTTACATATTCCCCAAAGAATGTCCTTTATACAATGAATCCCTCTGAATAGGGCAGCTTCCTCCTATCCCATCTAATTGCAATAGTCAATTCATAGTCAAAAATGTGGAAGGTTACACATTATACTATTAATCGTCACCATGTTTGGGGTTATGAGCTTGCTGAGATTGGGGTATATGGTTGGCAAAGGAATTTTACACTTTCATGGGCAAATTTCTATGTTGCTTGAAATTTCAGACACAGTATGATTTTTGTTTATAATCAAATTAAAAAAGGAGATACACACAGTCCCAGTTCCCAATTTCTACCATCTGAATAGAAGAATATGAGGCAAGTGAGAAACTGAGCCTGTTTAGTGACAAAATGCTGCAAAATGAAAGGAGAAACCAACCAAAAGAGACTTGACTCTGTTCCAACTGATAGAACTTAGCACCCCAATGTATTAGGAAAAGGGAGCTTAAATCTTCTTGGGGGATCTCCTAGCAGAGCCTTTCCATATTAAGCAGACACTGAGCCCCGAAAGTGAAAGCCCTTCCATTTAGGCATGAGAAGAGTGTGTTGTTTAAATAAAGTTCCGGTTAATACCCTGGTTGTACACCTGTGAGTGAGAGCTCTGTGGAGAAGCCTGTCAGCAACATCCATTATGCTAAATAGCTGTGGAAGCACCGGGTACCTGGCTGCTGAGATAATAACACCAATGGCATTTGAACATTTTAAAGCTGTGACTAATCTTTGTTTCCTGCTCTTTTCTTATGCTTGAAATTAAATACTGCTCTCTCTTTGGGAGAGTTGATTTCCACAGGAAATGTTACTAATTGATAGCACTGACAGTGGGGAGTGTTCATTTTCCTTGAAGGCCCAAGAAGTCTGACTCTCTGTGACCCCACGGACTATACAGTCCATGGAGTTCTCCAGGCCGGAATACTGGAGTGGGTAGCCTTTCCCTTCTCCAGGGGATCTTCCCAACCCAGGGACCGAACCCAGGTCTCCCACATAGCAGGCAGATTCTTTACTGGATGAGCCACAAGGGAAGCCCAAGAAGTCCATAGGGATGTTCTTTCACTTCACATCTTTCTCTGGCTCCAGAGGCTCATGGGACAGCAGAAAAGAGTTAATTTATAATAATAAAGACAACGTTCCATTGTATTACCATGTCTTCTTTATCCATTCATCCACTGAGGAACACTGAGGTTGCTTCCATGTTCTGGCTATTATAAATTGATATAGACACACTACAATACATGTATTTAAAGTAGGTATCTAATAAGAACCTACTGTCTAGCACAGAGAACTCTACTCAATACTCTAATGATCTAGATTGGAAAATAATCTTAAAAAGAGTAGGTACACATATAATTGATTAACTGCTGTAGAGTGGAATCTAACACAACATTTTAAATTGATTATACGCCAATAAAATTAGTTAAAAAGGGAGAAAGATGATGCTAATCATGATAACAATGGAAGCTAATATTTCAGTGCTTGCTGCTAAATTCTGAAATAAAGAATTTTATATATAAGAACTGACTCTATCCTTTCAAAAGTCTATGAGATAAATGTTATTCAATGCTTCTCTTCAGTTCAGATCAGTTCAATCGCTTTGCGACACTGTGGACTGTAGCACGCCAGGCCTCCCTGTCCATCACCAACTCCAGGAGTTTACCCAAACTCATGTCCATTGAGTCAGTGATGTCATCCAACCATCTCATTCTCCGTCGTCCCCTTCTCCTCCTGCCCTCAATCTTTCCCAACATCAGGGTCTTTTCAAACGAGTCAGGTTTTCGCATCAGGTGGCCACAGTATTGGAGTTTCAGCTTCAGCATCAGTCCTTCCAATGAACACCCAGGACTGATCTCCTTTAGAATGGACTGGTTGGATCTCCTTGCAGTCCAAGGGACTCTCAAGAGTCTTCTCCAACACCACAGTTCAAAAGCATCTATTCTTTGGCACTCAGTTTTTTTTACAGCCCAACCCTCACATCGATACACGACCAATGGAAAAACCATAGCCTTGACTAGACAGATCTTTGTTGACAAAGTAATGTCTCTGCTTTAATATGCTGTCTAGGTTGATCATAACTTTCCTTCCAAGGAGTAAGCTTCTTTTAATTTCATGGCTGCAGTCACCATCTGCAGTGATTTTGGAGCCCCAAAAAATAAAGTCTGACACTGCTTCCACTGTTTCCCCATCTATTTACCATGAAGTGATGGGACCAAATGCCATGATCGTAGTTTTCTGAATGTTGAGCTTTAAGCCAAATTTTTCACTCTTTTCTTTCACTCTCATCAAGAGGTTCTTTAGTTCTTCTTCACTTTCTGCCATAAGGGTGGTGTCATCTGCATCTGAGGTTATTGATATTTCTCCCAGGAATCTTGATTCCAGCTTGTGCTTCATCTAGCCCAGTGTTTCTCATGATGTACTCTGCATAGAAGCTG
>NW_011494611.1:940586-941005 GCF_000754665.1 Bison bison bison
AGTTAAATAAGCAGGGTGACAATATATAGCCTTGACATACTCCTTTTCCTATTTGGAACCAGTCTGTTGTTCCATGTCCAGTTCTAACTATTGCTTCCTGACCTGCATACGGATTTCTCAGAAGGCAGGTCAGGTGGTCTGGTATTACCTTCTCTTTAAGAATTTTCTACAGCTTGTAGTGATCCACACAGTCAAAGACTTTGGCATAGTCAATAAAGCAGAAGTAGATGATTTTCTGGAACTCTATTGATTTTTCGTTGATCCAACAAATGTTGGCAATTTGATCTCTGGTTCCTCTGCCTTTTCTAAATCCAGCTTGAACATCTGGAAGTTCGCAGTTTATGTACTGTTGAAGCCTGACTTGGAGAATTTTGAGCATTACTTTATTAGCGTGTGAGATGAGTGCAATTGTGCAGTAG
>NW_011494611.1:941347-942255 GCF_000754665.1 Bison bison bison
CAAATTTGTTGGCATATTGAGTGCAACACTTTCACAGCATCATCTTTTAGGATTTGAAATAACTCAACTGGAATTCCATCACCTCCACTAGCTTTGTTCATAGTGATGCTTCCTAAGGCCCACTTGACTTCACATTCCAGGAAGTCTAGCTCTAGGTTTGTGATCACACCATTGTAATTATCTGGGTCATGAAGATCTTTTTTGTATAGTTCTTATCTGTATTCTTGTCATCTCTTCTTTATATCTTCTGCTTCTGTTAGGTCCATACCATTTCTATCCTTTATTGCGCCCATCTTTGAATGAAATGTTCCTTTGATATCTCTTATTTTCTTGAAAAGATCTCTAGTCTTTCCCATTCTATTGCTTTCCTCTATTTATTTGCATTAATCACTGAGGAAGGCTTTCTTATCTCTCCTTGCTATTCTTTGGAACTCTGCATTCAAATGGGTATATCTTTATTTTTCTTCTTTGCCTTTCACTTCTCTTCTTTTCATAGCTGTTTGTAAGGCCTCCTCAGACAACCATTTTACCTTTTTGCATTTCTTTTTCTCGGGGATGGTCTTGATCACTGCCTCCTGTACAATGCCATGAACCTCCGTCCATAGTTCTTCAGGCACTCTGTCTATCAGATCTAATCCCTTGAATCCATTTGTCACTTCCACTGTATAGTTGTAAGTGATTTGATTTAGGTCATACCTGAATGGTCTAGTGGGCATCCCTAGTTTCTTCAGTTTAAGTCTGAATTTGGCAATAAGGAGTTCATGATCTGAGCCACAGTCAACTCCCGGTCTTGTTTTTGCTGACTGTATAGAGCTTCTCCATATTTGGCTGCAAAGAATATAATCAGTCTAATTTCGGTGTTGACCACCTGGTGATGCCCATGTGTAGAGTCTTCTCTTGTGTTGTTG
>NW_011494611.1:942355-947859 GCF_000754665.1 Bison bison bison
TTTGGCTGCAAAGAATATAATCAGTCTAATTTCGGTGTTGACCACCTGGTGATGCCCATGTGTAGAGTCTTCTCTTGTGTTGTTGAAAGAGGGTGTTTGCCATGACCAGTGCATTCTCTTGGCAAAACTCCCTGAGTTTGAGCATCTCCTATGGAGGTTCGGGTCAGCAGTGGACTGCTGCAGGGACAGGGGCTCTGGGTGCAGCAGACCTGGGTATGGCATAAGCCCTCTTGGAGGAGGTCACCATTAACCCCAGGATAGAGCTGCCAGAACTTACACAGGACTGGGAAATAGACTCTTGGAGGGCACAAACAGAACTTTGTGCACCAGGACCCAGGAGAAAGGAGCAATTACCCCACAAGAGACTGAACCAGACTTGCCTGAGTGTCAGGAGTCTCCAGCGGAGTTGTGGGGTGGCGGTGGCCTGCTGCAGGGTTGGGGGCACTGAATGCAGCAATGCATGCGTGGGATGTTTTGAAGGAGGTCGCCATTATCTTTCTTACCTCTGCCATAGTTTGAAGTGAAGTTGCTCAGTCGTGTCTGACTCTTTGTGACCCCATGGACTGTAGCTTATCAGGCTCCCGTGTCCATGGGATTTTCCAGGCAAGAGTGCTGGAGTGGATTGCCATTTCCTTCTCCAGGGGATCTTCCCTACCCAGGAATCGGGTCTCCTGCATTGCAGGCTTTACCATCTGAGCCACCAGGGAAGCCCTCTGCCATAGTTTGGCCCCAGGTAAATAACAGGGAGGGAACACAGCCCCACCCATCAACAGAAAATTGGATTAAAGATTTACTGAACATGGCCACGCGCATCAGAACAAGACCCAGTTTCCCCCTCAGTCAGTCTCTCCCATCAGGAAGCTTCCATGAGCCTCTCATCCTTCCCCATCAGAGGGCAGACAGACTGAAAACTACAATGCTTCTCTTACAGATGAAGGAAAGCCTCAGTTAGACTAATCTCCTCAAGGTTGGTGACAGGACTAGACTGTCTCTCCCAAAGGAGCCCTGGCAGGAGCTGCTCATGTGACCAAGTGACTGAAAACCATGGAATTTGGGTATTTAAAAGATGTTCTGGGACAAGGGCCCAAAGTCCTTGTTCTACAGCTGGGAACCATGCAGAATAGTAATGGACCTTTGTGACATCCAGACATGACTGAGTTGTGACAAGGTCAGGGACCTCTATCTAGCGCCTCTCTGCTTCTCTAGTGCATAATGATGGATCCAAAAGGAGGGAAGTCCTCAAGACTCTATGGACTGCAGCCCACCAGGTTCCTCTGTTCATGGGATTCTCCAGGCAAGAATACTGGAGTGGGTTGCCATGCCCACCTCCAGCGGATCTTCCCAACCCAAGGATCAAAACTGTGTCTTTTACGTCTCCTGAACTGGCAGACAGGTTATTGACCAGTAGTGCCACCTGGGAAGCCTGGGCTTCTCAGAAGACAACCTTTCTCTACCGTTTAGGAAAAACCATCATTTGCCCCCCAGTGAGACTGCTCAAATGGATCAGGCAGACAGAAAGAGTGCTGGCTCGGTGGCATCTGGTTTGAGAATGGGAACAGATTGCTGGCATGTTCTGAAAGCCCATTAAATTTCACTGAATTATTCAGTCCCTTCCTTGCTTCTTCATCAGAGTGATCTGTCTTCTATAATTCCATTCAGTTCTTTCCAACTATCCGATCCTCAGGAAGAAAGCCACGATTTAAAGTGTTCCTGCATAGCTGAGTGTAGAAGGAAATACCTTGATTAGACCCACCTTGATCCCATTTTATCTTATTGCCACTTATTGCACTGCCACTGGGTAGCGAGGTGGCTGGACCGGGTGGTGAACACCCTGGTGTCAGTGCTTCCAACATCTAGTTGTTTAAACTACTTTAAACTAGATGTTTAAACAACATCTAGTTGTTTAAAGGACCTTCATGAGGTGTGATCAACAGCCCTCTGATGTTCAATTAGATAAACTGGGTATGCTGCTTTACTCCTCTGAGTCCAGCTTCTTCACCTCTAGTTTTGCAAATGAGTTATAGCATCACTTTAACACACACATATTGTGAGGGCTAAGGAGAAAGAAGTAAAAACAAACCTGTTTGCAAATTAAAAAGGCACAGAATACAAGAAAGAGGTCGATTTACCTATTATTACAGTATAGTGGAGCAGGAAACACCAGAGGCAGATTCTTATGATTTGTTGGGCTTTTGTCTTTAACTTTTGTGGGTTTTGATACATCTCAAAAAAAAAAAAAGAAAGAAAGAAAGAAAGAAAGAAAGCTACTATAGATGTAAAATTGATTCAAAGGATTTTAGATCGTGAAGGTTTGAACTAACTGACCTCCTTAACATGCTGGTCAAGGTTGTTGTGTTTACCATTCAGAAACTCAGTCCAGAGATCACAGACTCACTGTTTTGTCTGCCTAGGTTTTTTGGATATTAATATTTTCCTAAATTACCATTCCTTCTAGCTTACATACACCTTTGCAAAAGAATAAAGACACTAAAGGGACCCAAATACATCACTTATGCTCCAAATTACCCCTCTGAGCTAAAAGTCATCCTGGAATTGGGCACATAAAACAGAAAAGGTTCATACCTCTGGAAAACAAACACGGAGTGAATAATAGAGACAAAAATATGATGAGGACTGAACAAGAGAGAGTTGAGCAATTGACTAACATGACTCATTCTTACCTCATTCAAATTTGTTAACAACAACAACAACAACAATAGTAATAGCCTGCAGAAAGGCTCCTATGTGTCAGAGCTCTATCTGCATCATCTCATTTAATCTTCCTAATAAACCTGTGGTGTGAAGGTTAATACCCACTCATACGGGATGAAGAAACTGAGGATCAAACATATTATGCAACTTGTTCAAGATCACAAAATGAGAAAGGGACAGAAACTTGATTAAAAACCTGTGCTATCTAAATGCAAAACATTTGGGCACAAAATAACAGGATTTCTCCTAAGGTGAACAGACTTCCCATGCCTTTCGTTTCTGAATTATGCTTGGCATATAGTCAAAATCCAGACAAATTGTTAGACTCTGCCTCTAGTGTTTCACACTCCACAATATGTAATAATAAATCAATCAATGTCTTTCTTGTATTTGTTCTGTGCTTTTTATTTACAAGCAGGTTTGTGTTCACTTCTTTCTACTCAGCCCTCTCAATGCTGTGAGTGTTAGTTTAAGTGATGCTATGGCTCATCTGTAAATTAGGTTTTCCTGGATTACCGTCAGTCAGCATTGCTATACAACAGTCCAGAAGGCTGGAGAAATATGAGAAACTGCAGAACAGGTGAAGTTAAATGATAAGAGGATTGAACTATTGCTGGTCCATAAATCACAAATCCTTGGATTTCTTTCCATCTTGAACATCATTGTATTTGTGTGACCCAGAGCAAGCCATGGAAGCTGTCTATGTCTCAGTTTTGATGCCTGTAAATAGGGACTATTGTATCTGCTTCATATCCAGTCCGGTGGGTCCAGAAATCAAGTGAGATGTCAGGACAAGTACTTGGCAATAAAAAGGCATTTTTATTGCCCTTTATGACTCAATGTAAGGGTTTATGGTATCTCTGTCTGAAAAATAACTGTGATAAACTCACATAGGCAAAAGACTAGGAGCAATGTGGGCAAAGACATGAATGGCGGGGAGTAGGAGGAGTGTGGGTGAGCCAAGTGAGTAACACGGGCATTGCAGAGCATGGGAAATATTACGAGAGTCCAGAATTCACCCCAGGATAACATGTCTGTGGGGTGAACTCGAGGTGAGACAGGTGAGCCACCAGAGTGGGTGCTGGGAGAAGTCAGAGATGGGAATGACTGACTCATCAACCCACTTCTGGCCCATCTCCTGGAAATGCAGAGCAGGTGTTAACCCCAGAGAAAACTTACAGTAGGAAAAAAAAGCTTCCTTTAGTTGATTTTGGGTACCTACTAAGTGTATGGAAAGAGAACACAGGGAAGAGCAACAATTATAAAGAGAATAGTTGTAAGGATAAGGTGATATGTTGAAAAACTATTCAAACAGAGTCTGGAATGAATTAGACATGTGCTAAATGGTAGAGATGATAGTGCATGCATGCATGTTCAGTCCCTAAGTCACGTCTGTCTCTCATGACTCCATGGCCTATAGCCTCCTAGGCTCCTCTGTCCATGAAATTTTCCAGGCAAGAATACTGGAGTGGGTTGCCAGTTCCTTCTCCAGTGGATCTCTCCAACCGAGGGATGGAACTTGTGTCTCCTGAATTGGCAGCCAGGCTCTTTACTTCTGAGCCACCAGGGATGTCCTCAGTGATAATGGTTGTAGGGCTCATTTGATGCTCAGGAAATGTGGAACATAGAGATGCATAATATGTCATGCCTGACTTTAAGAAGCTCACAATCAGTAAGCCCAGAACTAGCGCAGAACAAGAAATACTTTAGAGGGGAATAAGCATGATGGAGCTGGGTAGACTGCCTGCAAAAATGGCTCTGATATTCCATGCATTCCTGTACCAACAACTTTTGTGATGCTTCCTGATAGCTTCCCCCATCAGGAGGCAAGTGGAGACTACCTTGCCAACTCTTGAATTTGGGCCAGTCTTGGGACATGCTTTGTTGGAGAAGAGACTTTGTGCCAGTTTTGAACTTATGTCAGACAGGTTTTACACATTTCTGCTTTTGGTCTTGGCTCTTTGTTGGCTGCCGAGAGGACAAGGGCAGAACAAGAGCAAAATAGATGATGAAAGATATACGTTCATGTCTCCCCTGTGGTCCAAGTCAGCAGTTGGCCAACTGATAAATGATAAGTGATAATCCTAGACTAGTCAACCCCAGTGAACCCAACTGCAGACTATAAACACATGTGTGAGCTCACCAAGGTTCTCCAAGTCTAGCCAGATCGCAAATTCCCAGTGCATCTACAGATAAGTTGCCCAGTGGGGGCAATGACATGTTGTTTTTATTTTCAGACACTAAGTTTTTATGTTGTGTGGTATGCAGTAATAGTCAACAGGTCTAGGAACTGATCTTCAGGTACCGCCATCTTTTCCAAAGATTGTCACATGTCACAACTGGTATATGATGTCATCGACCCCATTTACAGATGAAGAAAGGAAGATTGATGAGGGGAGAAGTAACTCACCCAAGATCACAGGGATAGAGGTGGTAGATCCAGAATTTTACTCAGTACATCTGACTCCACATTCTATGTATATAACACTATGCCATGTTATCCTAAGAATAGTGAAAAATAAAAACTAGGTCTAGGGGTTGCTCAGGATGGTTGTCTTGGAGGAAGACAGCAGGACAGGCCATCCTCTAGTCAGGGGTGGGGCTCCTGGAAGGCATGCATCAAAGTCTGAGCAAGAGAACACCAGGAGTGAAAGCCACAAAGGTCAAATGGGATGATTCCTGTCTAACCTCCTTAAGCCATGAGAAAAAGGAAAAGTTGATCATCAGCTGGAAACAGGTCATGAAATAGAAGGGGTCTCAACCCACCCAGTACTCAGAGTGTAACAGGTGAG
>NW_011494611.1:947959-950551 GCF_000754665.1 Bison bison bison
CCACCCCCCAAAAAAAGATGTGACCTTAGGTGAGGAGGAGGAGAAATGGTGAAAAATTAGAATATCAAAGCCAAACTCAGATCCACCCAGAATTTCCAGTAATCCCTGTCATCCTTTCCCAGAAGAAGGAAATTCAAAAGAAAAGTCTGAAAAGAGTGTTTCAACATCAGAGCCCAAGGAAATCTGCTTCTTGAACTGCACTTGGAAATCCTTCACTCCATCTCTCTCATTATCCCTTTGTCCAAGATTCTTGCTCATGGTCAATAGGTAGAGAAATTCCTCCAAACTTTTCCCTTGAGATTGATGTTACTGCTGCTCACTAAAGCATTCTGATCGTATTGTACGGGAAACCTTCTGAGCACATAGAAGGATTACACTTCCAGGCTTCTTGTCATCACGTGGAACATGAGACTAGTCCTGACCAATGAATTGTAACCATTAAGTAATATATGTCTCTTCCATGCCAGGGAATTTAATGGATGAACTTGAAACCAACCAGCGGTCTTTTTCCCCCCTTTAATGCAGAGACCAACAACATTAAAGATGGTAGCTACTCTACAAATCTGGATCCCTGAGTGACAACAATTAGTTAAATTTCCCTGCCAACTATGATGAATAAGCAATAGGTAAACCTTTATTAGAAGCTGGTTGTTACTAGGGGCTTCCCTGGTGGCTCAGAGGGTAAAGCATTTGCCTGCAATGTGGGAGACCTGGGTTTGATCCCCGGGTTGGGAAGATCCCCTGGAGAAGGCAATGGCAACCCACTTCAGTACTCTAGTAAACTCTTGCCTTTACTAGAGCAAAGCCTATATTTGTCTGGATCATTAAAGCCCCCTTCTCTCTGCTGGTCTAGGTCAGCATTTCTTAAGGTATGTTCTATGGAACATTTGTTCTGAGAGGGTGTCTGTTTAAAGGACTTTATAATGAATAAACCCTGGGATACTCTACCTACCCTATTTTCATCTTGGGAAATTCCCGTTATTTCACTGAGCTGCTTCCACTGGAATCCTCTTGCTTCTACTGATCTGGTTGGAAGCCTATCTAATCCTTCTCTTCTGGCCAGCTCCAGATGATTTTCCCAACTTACTGCCTCAAGCTTCCTTGGAAGGCCATCTATTATTCACTCACTCAGAAAGCATTTATTGAGATTCTACAATGCACCAAGCCCTGTTTAGATAATGCAGAGCAATGAACAAAAGCCACATCCCTCATGCAGTTCACATTCTACAGAGGAGAGACAAAAAGTAAATACATCAGGAAGTAGTACAAGTAATGTAAAATAAGGTAAGGACTAGGGAGAGGAATAAAGCAGAATAGAGGGATGGAGAATAATGGTAGATGAGCTTTTGAATAGAAAGGTTCTATTCTGTTCATGAGGCATATATTACACACACTCCTATCCCCTCACTTGATTATACACACAGACACGTGCTTAGGCGTATGTTCACATCCTACCTTACTCCATGGTCCCAGTCACTCATCTCAGATACTTTTGTGTTCACAGCATCAGGCTACCCATTCTCCATTCACTATTCCTTTCCCAAAGTGCTCTGGCAAGATTAGTATTCATAAGCATCATCCAAGTGAAGTGACAGTCTCTTAGTCGTGTCCAACTCTTTGTGACCCCATGGACTATACAGTCCACGGAATTCTCCAGGCCAGAATGCTGGAGTCGGTATCCTTCCCCTTCTCCAGGGGTATCATCCAAAAAGCTCATTAAAGCACACATCACTGGTATACAACCCAGGCTACCCTAAGTAGGTTGGTCTGTGGTGGGACCCAGGGATTGTTCTGTTAATCTAAGGCCTGGATCACCCTGATGCAGCGTCAGGCCTCAGCTTTTCATCACCTGGGACTGTTCTACCTCTGAGGCTTTGGAAAGAAATTATGCTCTTCCAGAGTATGTTTGTGTGTGTGGTGGTGGGCGGGGTGGGGGCGGTGTCAACAGTTGACTTTAGAGTCATCAAGAGTTGAATCTCCAACCCTTTCATTCTGTTTCCATAAATCTTGCTTATCTAATCTACAGAATGGGGCAGTGATACCTACCTCATTGAGCTGGTGAAAAGCTGAAAAGAGATAATATATGTGAAATGTGATACAAAGCATTGGGAGGGGGGCCCCACTAAGTGATATTCTAGTTCCTCTTCTTTTCTCTCCTGGAATGATCTAACGGGTTCCACCCCTACCCCTTTAGAGACCCTACAGATGCTCAGGAGTTCCCTAGAATTCTCCTAACATTTTGAAAAATCTCTGACAACACTGAGAGTCAAGAAAGGATGACTTGGAATAGAATGAATGATTTGCCCCAGTTACGCAAAAATTTAGTTTCTCAACCAGAATAAGAGCTGAGGTTGCCGAACTCCCGGATATTCTTTTCACTACTTAGTCATCTCTGTTCTAGTTTGGAGTTAGGCTTTTCTGATTTCCCAAGGAAAGAGAGAGTGTTCTATTTCGAGGCATCACAGTAGTGTGAATATAGGTTAGGTCTCTTCAATCAGACTGCCTGGGTCAAAGCTTTGTTTCCGTTATCTGGTTAGCTAGCTGTTGGGTGGCCTTGGGATAATATATATATATATATATTCTCTTATACAC
>NW_011494611.1:950651-968683 GCF_000754665.1 Bison bison bison
TATATATATAATGTTAAACATATTTCAATGTTGAATACATTTTATTATATATAGGTATTTATGTATGTATTTTTGGAGATTTAAAATTAAGCAGTATAACCTAGAATAGAAATTATCATCATGAACATCTGGTTTCAAGTCTCTGTTCACCAGTTCTAAGATTTTGGACAAGTAGTCTAAACTTCTTGAGCCTCAGTTGTTTTTTTTTTTTCATATCTAAAATGGGACCATGTTATCTGATTCTTAAGTTGTGTCTATGTGTGTGAAAGATAGATAATGCATATTTAACATATAGCACAATATCTGGCATTTAGTGAATACTGAATAAGAACTATAAAGAAAGCTGAGCACCGAAGAACTGATGCTTTTGAACTGTGGTGTTGGAGAAGACTCTTGAGAGTCCCTTGGACTGCAAGGAGATCAGTCCTGGGTGTTCATTGGAAGGACTGGTATTGAAGCTGAAACTCCAATACTTTGGCCACCTGATGCGAAGGGCTGAATCATTTGAAAAGACCCTGATGCTGGGAAAGATTGAGGGCAAGAGGAGAAGGGGACAACAGAGGATGAGATGGTTGGATGGCATCACAGACTCAATGGACATGGGTTTGGGTGGACTCCGGGAGTTGGTGATGGACAGGAAGGCCTGGTGTGCTGCCGTTCATGGGGTTGCAAAGAGTCAGACACAACTGAGCGACTGAATTGAACTGAATAAGAACTGACATATCTGTAACATATATCTCCATCAGAGTTTGAAAGACTCGGGACATCAGACCTGGTGAGAAGTTGACTAGTTCATGAACTCCAGGAGCATCAAACTCGACACCTTGCTAAGCAGCCTCTTGTAGCACTTTTAAGACTCCCTTCACCCTCTGCATCCCCAGATAAAAATGACAACATCTACTTCAGAAGAGAAAATTAGGTTTTATTCTACAAGGTCTGTATCATTTGTACTGGGCAAGGCTTTCTCATACTGTGGCTGTCTTTCGTTTGATGATAACTATTTGGGGTTTCTATTGCTTGTCCTGTGCATCTGTACCAGCCCACTTGACCATCACCTGCTTCCTGAGCTGAACTATTTCAATCTGCTCTCTATCTCTAATGTATAACTTACATCCTGTCTGAACCATCTCATAGTCAAAAGATCAATATTTTATAAAACTACCGTCAATAAACAGAGGTGCCATTTGAGGCTTTCCTGCATGGGGGGTACTACTTTAGGCATTTTTTAAACTTAATTTTACATGTAATCATATTTAATCCTGATAAAAAGTCTTTGCAAACGATATAGCTACCATCATTTTAATATGAGGAAACGACGGGTCTGAGAGAGGAAAAGGGTGAAAAGGTAACCAAAATCAAAGATCTAATGAGTGCTTTGAATCCAGGCATGCACGACTCCAAATTTCATGAGAGGAAATGTTTTCTTGCTTTGTTTATTTCTGTTAATGTTCTATAGATTGAGGAAATCTCCCCATTATTGAATTCAATACTTGGTTAAGATGAATATTCAATTTTCTAGTTAGAGCCTCAGGGACTTACTTAATTAGGTACTTTACTCTTTGAATTGAAAACTATTAATGCAGATACAGGAAAACCACAGAGAACAAATGTATGGCTTACTCATTATAAAGCAACACCTTTGCGACTGCTACCCAAGTCAAGAACGTCAACTTTACCTACTGCTTCAGAAGCCCTACTCTGTGTTTTGACCAGATCAACCTTCACTTTCTCTTCTAGAAAATAACTTGACTTCCTTCTAGTAACTTCCTTCTGTTTCTTTATAGTTTTGTCTCCCAAGTGTGTATCCTTAGAGATTATAGTTTAGCCCTGCTCACTAATTTTTTTTTTTTTTTAACACTGATGAGAATTTAATCTATAGGTTCACCTTCTACCTTTTGATTTTCCTTCCATTTCATCTGTTGGAAAACCTATGGCCTTTGAGGAGTGTAACATAGCCTGGATTTGTTTGCTGTACACTCATGGCACAGAAGAACCTGTTCCCGTGTCCTCTGTACTCCCTGCAAGATGGCGGCTGGATGCCAATGCCTGCTCAGCCTCAGCTCAACCCCTCTGGTAAAGTGTAAGTGGTGATGAGTTCTCCCCTTAGCAAATACACCTAATCAGTATATGAAATATTCCTTTCTTCAGAAATATCCCTACTTCCTTCCCAAAGGAGGATACTGCCACATTCCTGACAGGTGAAGCATTTCAGGGAACAAAAAACAGAATTAAAAAGTGTTTTGTAGGACACGAGCAGTCGTTTTCAATTTTCTTCTCATCTTTCTCTTTCTCCCCCTCCGCCTCCTTTTCCTTCTTGACTATTGAGAATTTATTTGAGATTTAATCTTTTTCGACTCCAAAGTGATAGACAGAAAGGGCAATCGGTCGGGTTTCCTATGGGGGCGTCAAATTAGCCCACCTTTGCATTTTTGGGGTTCAAATTGAGAGAGACAAAGAAGCTTGGCCTGTCAAGCAAGGACTGATGGACTGTGCCGACACTGATTAGAATCTACGTCTCCATTGAAACTAAGGATAGCTAATGTGGTTCCTTCTGAGATTTAGAGAGTTAAAGGTGCATGTTTCTCTCTTCTTTAATGATCCTATTGATCTTTATGTTCTTGGTTTACTGAGTAAAAAAAAAAAAGTTGAATATAATTGTGTCCTTGAATTTGGGTCAAGACTCCTTTGTGTCTAAATCCTACCCACTACCACTTATTTCATGGCTGGGTAATTTTGGGGAAGTTCCTTAAACTCCTTGTGCTCCTTAACTGTTAAATAGGAGCATGCTAGTCTCCTTCCCAGGGCCGTCATGAGCCTTCAATAAGGTAAGATCTGTACAGTATATGGCGTAATGCCAGGCACAGTTCAAGTGCAACAACACATGGGTTTCCTGCATTCTTGCCAGTTGTCTCTCAGCAAATCTTAAAAAAAACCTTATTTTTTTCCCTCATGTTAACATCAAATGGAATTGGAGACTTAAGCTAAACGAACATCTACAGCAGAACTGCAGGTAAAGGTTATTTAAAACATACACACACACACACACACACACACAAATAAATAAAAGTTTTCATTTTTGTTTTAGAAAGAACGGGGGATGTGGAAAGATGGAGAAACTTTCTAAGGATGCTCTGAAGGGGAGAAAACCAGAAGGGAGGGAAGACTGACACAGATAAAAAGATGGGATAGTACAGGGCGTATACAGGGATCGGTTGGCAACTGGAAGAGCTGCAATCAAAGGTGGACAGAAGGATGCAGAGGTAATTGAGACTGAAATGCTAAACCTGGGCATGGGCGGAGGCGCTGATGTGACCCCAAGAAAGGATGACTAAGCTCTCAGTGGGTGATGACACACCTGATCCTAAGCATAAAATGTTAAAAAAAATCAAAACAGGTGTTTGGTGAGTCAAACCTAGGTAGAGAGTCCCCAGACACTGGTGAGGATAAAAACACCAAGGAAGGAAGAATATTTTGGGGAAGATTAATTATGTTTGAATAACATTGTTTATTTTTATTGCTATAAAGCAGCCTCACAATTCAGTTTTCTTTCTTTTTTTCTTTGGCAAACAGCATCTCCACCAGGAAACACCCATGGATTTCTGTGTCTCACGCTGAGTTCCGTCTGTTGCCATATTACTCAATGGCAAATGGCACCCATATTTTTCTTTGTGGAAGATATATTTATTTATTGGAATGTAAAAAGCATATTTCTTTTGGTTGATTTGATTTTATAAAGGGGTCATCGCAGTTAATTCTAAATATTTGAAATCTGAGTGATTCACTCAACCACTGCTATGAATGTTTTCACTGAGAAGAGATGCAGCTGGAAAAGATTCCTATTTTTCAGATGGCTATGGTAACCACAAAGCTATGGTTTTTCCATCAGTCACGTACGGATGTGAAATTTGGACCATGAAGAAGGTTGAGAGATGAAGAATTGATGTTTTCAAATTGTGGTCCTGGAGAAGACTCTTGAGAATCCCTTGGACTGCAAGGAGATCAAACCAGTCAATCCTAAAGGAAATCAACCCTGTATATTCATTGGAAGGGCTGATGAAGCTGAAGCACTGACTCACTGGGAAAGACCTTGATGCTGGGAAAGATTGAGGGCAAGAGATGGGGATGACAGAGGATGAGACAGCTGGATGGTATCATCGACTCAATGGACATGAGTCTCAGCAAACTCTAGGAGATAGTGAAGGACAAGGAAGCCTGGTGTGCTGCACTCCATGAGGTCACAAAGAGTCAGACACAACTTAGTGACTGAACAACAACAATGGCAACTACTCATGACTAGGTAGACTCTTTGCACAGGAAGACGGCATGGGGTCATGAAAGAGGAAATGGGTTAGGAGCCAACACTTCTGTAATCTCTTATAAGCTCTGCTGGTAGGCTTGTTGTAGACCTTGGATTAGCTAGACTGAATGTTCAAAGGGCATAGATTCTGAAGACACAATGGCTCAGGTTAAACTTCTAACTTTATCACTATGCTGTGCAAATGTGGGTCCTGCTCTGAGTATCAGTGTCCTCATCTGAAATGTTTAAATAGTATTAGCAATGTGCATTAGCAAGAATGAGACTTTAAATGAAGTACTTACTCAGCAATGAGGCTCGCAGACAATTCTCATGAGAAGAATATTCCTATTTTTTCGGAATCATTAACTGTAAAATAAGGCAGTAATTACCTGCCAGTTGTCGAGAGTTGCAAAATTCAAAACAAATGTGTATTTTTGTACATAGATGAGAACTTTATAAATCATAATGAAATTAATATTTGAAAATGTCCTTGTGCGCGTGTGCTCAGCCATGTCTGACTCTTTGCAACCCTGTGGACTCTAGCCTGCCAGGATCCTCTGTCCATTGGCTTTCCCAGGCAACAATACTAGAATGGGTTGCCAGTTCCTTCTCCTGGGGGATCTTCCTGATCCAGGGATTGAACCCAAGTCTCCTGTGGCTCCTGCACTGCAGGTGGATTCTTTACTGGCTGAGCCATCAGGGAAGTATGCCTTACTTAGGCATACTGTTAAATAAACGGGGAGGAAAATAAGACACAGACAACTGATGCTTATTATGGAGTGCTATTATGTGTACAGTCCATGCCTGGTGCGTTTACTAGTTGTGTAAGTCAGGGCAAGTGGTACCAGTTGCTGTAACAAATAATCCCTAGAAAAGCACTTTCATACTGTGTGCGTCACAGTCCCAGTGTGGCTGGAGCAGCATTCCTGTCTTTGATGGTACCTTTCATCTCAGCTCTCCTCCAGGACCTCAGTTTCCCATGGGATTTTTCTTTACATCCAGCCTGCAACACATGACGAGAAGGTTCTAAGCTCTATATCTGGGTTTCACAACTGTTCCATTCTTTGGACTATATTTCAGCACTAACACCCTCACTTGGCTATAAAGGGTCTGGGAAGGCTACTGTGTTTCCAGACAGAAAATGAAACATTTTTCTGAACACATACTTTTTCCTCTGCTATATTACCTCATATAAGGTCTGCAAAATTGTTGCAAGAGAGGACTTGTTATATATAATTTGCAAATAAGATAACAGAGGTTTTGAGCTATTAAATAACTTACAAAATGCCACGGAATTATCAACAGACAAGAGTGTGGCCCTCAAATCACCTGCAATTTCAAAAGTCTTGAGTTGGAAGCACAGGCAGAAGAACTTGGAGGGAGGTCCATTTGTCCGGTCAGATCATCCAAAAGAAATATTCACATATTAATGGCCATGGATTGTATGCATTCAGTGTTGAGCTTCCAACAGTCCCAAATAAATACATTAAGAAATAATCTTCTCCAGAAATAAATTTGCAGCAAAATTACAGTGCATGAGAAAAACTGAGATCCTTTATGTGCCAAGAATTGAGGTAGAAATATAGAGTACAAACAGTACATGACTATAATTCCTAGCCTCCAAAAGTTTTGGCTTAGTGGAGGAAAAAATGTAATTTTTTTTTTTTTTTTTGCATAATGCACATGCATGCTTACTCAGTCATGTCTCACTCTTTTCAACTCCACACACTATAACCTGCCAGGCTCTTCTGTCCATAGGATTATCCTGGCAAGAATACTGGAGTGGGTTGCTGTTTTCTCTTCCAGGGATCTTCCCAACCCAGGGACGGAACCTGGGTCTACCGAATTGGCAGGTGAATTCTTTACTACTGAATCACCTGGGAAGCCCCTTTACGCATAATACTTAACAAAAATGACATCATTAGGATAAGAGTACATACTTGCAGAAAGGCTACATGAGATACATTTTAAAAGATGAGGCTTTGGGGTAAGAATAACTGGGTCTGAACTTCACTCAGATGTGTGACTTTGAGTGAATCGTCTCCTCATTTGTAGGAAGGAAGTTTTAGCAACTAATTATATCATGCTGCTGCTGCTGCTAAGTCACTTCAGTCATGTCCGACTCTGTGTGACCCCATAGATGGCAGCCCACCAGGCTCCCCCGTCCCTGGGATTCTCCAGGCAAGAACACCGGAGTGGGCCACCATTTCCTTCTCCAGTGCATGAAAGTGAAAAGTGAAAGTGAAGTCATTTAGTCGTGTCTGACTGTTAGTGACCCCATGGACTGCAGCCCACCATAACATCATGAAAAAGAAAATATACCTGTATAAAGGGTATCATATATGTATTTTTTTAAAAGGCAGATGTTCACAAAATATTTGTTGTCTTCTTCCCCTCATGACGTAATAGTATAGAAATAATAAAAAAATACTGCCATTTGTTAGAAGTGTTCTGTGCCCCATTTGACATGCTGGGCACTTACGTACTTATCCTATTTAATTCTCACTAGCCTTTTCTGGAAGAGACAGTCACATGTCTGACACCACATCAAAGAGATAACAGCTGACACCGGAACCCTGGGCCTCTGGACCCAAGTCCACCCCTTCCTCCCAGTATTCTTCTTTGGCAGTTTAGGTCATCGGGTCTAATCGTTACTTGTGCGTTGACTCTCTTTTTGAGATGTATATTTAGGCATTGAGAATATTTTCTTGAATACTTCTGATACTAGAAAACTCACACTTTATAGCAAACTTGATGGCATATATCAGGCAACTCCCATGTGCTAAGTCAACCTCAGTCGTGTCTGACTCTTTGTGACCCTACGCACTGTAGCCCACCAAACTCCTCTGTCCATGCGATTCTCCCAGGCAAGAATACTGGAGTGGGTTGCCATATGCTTCTTCAGGGAATCTTCCCAACCCAGGGATCACACTTGCATTTCTTAAGTCTTCTGCATTGGTAGGTGGATTTTTTACCACTAGCACCATTGGGAAAGCCCCTACACTTTAGGGCAAACTTTATGGCATTTATCAGGTAGCTCTGGGGTTAGCAATGTATTTCAGTTGGACTGGAATTTCTTTTCATATAATTTTCATTCATTGGTCCTAGTTCTGCCTTCTGGATACACAGGAGGACAAGTCTACTTCTGCCTTAAAGATACAACCCGAATGTTTAAATAGATTTATGATGAGCCTGAAGTCTCTCCTTCTCTGGGAAAAAAGCATTCCCTGTTTCTTCAACTTCTCTATGACATCTAAGCCCTTTGTTCACCAGTAGAGTGACCTCTGGGGAGTTTTCAATTTGTTAAATCTTTCTGAAAGCACTATGCCCAGAAGCAGAGGTGGTTTCCAGTTAGAGCCCGGAACACTGCACAGTAGCCTCTGTTTTGGATTCAGAATTTTCATTCATGAGAGTCTGAGATCTCCCAAGCTTTCCTGGCAGCTTTATCATTTTATTGGCCCCTGCTTTCCTTGCCATCATCTTATATGCCTCAGCTGATGAATTACAGGAAAATAGGGTAAGAAGGAATCTCAAAGATCATTCTTGATAAAAGAAGAATTGAGGTCTAATCACCTTCTCCAGAGGGTAGAAGAACCATTTCCACATCCTTCTTCCCCTCTGCCCATCCATCTAACAAGTATTTCTTGAGTGCTCACCATGTGTCTGTCGATGGTTGGGTGACAGTGCTATACAGAACAAAACTGTCCCCTGGAACTAACAGTCTAGATCAGGATCCAGACCTCAGTCAAGTAATTTCGATTAAAATATATGTATATTACTCTGAGATGAGGACAGGGTAAACAAAAGATTAAGGAGGGGAATTCCCTGGCAGTCCATTGGGCTTCCCTTGTGGCTCAGCTGGTAGAGAATCTGTCTGTAATGCTGAAGACCTGGGTTCGATCCCTGGGTTGGAAAGATCTCCTGGAGAAGGGAAAGGCTACCCACTCCAGTATTCTGGCCTGGAGAGTTCCATGGACTGTATAGTCTGTGGGGTTGCAAGGTCAGACACGACTGAGCGCCTTCCACATCACTGGTTAGGACTCAGTGCTTTCATTGGAGAGTCCCAGAGAGATCCCACAAGCCTTGCAGTCAATAAAAAAGGCTGCTATGGGAGAGGGACCTTAGTATAGTATACTAAGTATACTTACTATAGTATAGGGTGCTATACTAAGGGACCTGCTCTAGCCAGAGGTGAACACTGTGTACCCTTAAATCAAAAAAAAATTTTTTTTACTGTACTATTTTTATAATTAAATTCACTGTATGTAATGAAATAAAGATGGCCACCAATTCTTTGTCACTCCTCCCTGAGATGTGGTGTCTGTTTCCACTTTTTGTGGAATCTAGGCTGGCCTGTGACTGCTCTGACCAATGGAATGTGGGGAAGTCATGCTGTGGCAGTTCTCAGCCTTGCCCCGGGAGGACTGGCAGATTCTACCGTGGTCTCCTAGTCCTGAGCCGCCTTGTAAGAAGTTTAACTACTTTATTAGAGAGACCACATGGAGATGCCTTGAAACTTCGTGAAGAGAGAGAGGGACCCAGCTAAGCCCAGCCTTCCAGATTCTTCCATCAATTTGTCCTCCAGACCGGAAGAGCCATCAGCTGAGTACCACCAGTGACCCTGGGTGATGCCCCATGGAGTGGAAGCACTGCTCAACCAAACTGCTCAGCACAAAGTTTCTAAGCCACAATATCATGAGATATATAGATGAGCTAATTTTTGAGGTTGGGGGGTAGTTTCATATGCAGAATATGACACCAGAACATTGCATTTCCCCTTCTCCTTTGGAAAGTTCTGTTATTTCAGTATCCCGGAAATCACATGGGTTTATTCACTAAATATGCATTTTTATACCTACTTTATAGATTATAGGGATACAGATATGGGAAAATAATACAGAACATTGTTAAGGATACAAGCCTGGGAGACAGATCTTAATTCGGATCCGGTACCTGCCACTTAGGTGTTGAATCATCTTAAAGTTTCTTGACCTCTCTGAGCTTCCTTTTCATCATCTTTAATGTGGAGATAAAAATGCCTAAATTTATAACTTTGTGGTGAGGAGTAAAGGATAAAAATATATGTGAAAAGCTTATTTTAGCTTTCTGGCATGCGGTAAGTGCTCAATAGAGCAGCTATTTTTTAATCATTATCTTAAAATATAATCATTACCCTTAAGAATTTTAGTGAATGGTGAAATTACTGAATGATGGGAGAGAGAGCAAGGATGAATGAACCATAATGGAGGAAAGTATAGGACAGTATTGTACTCTGGTAGAAGGAAAGGGCTTTTATTCCAGTCTTGGGGAATTCCAAGATTTAGTTATGATGGAAGAGATTGAGATTTAGAACTGAAGGATGAAGGCTGAGAGTTAGGCTTGAAGGATTAGTAGCAGGCAGTTAGCCAGGGAAAGGTGAAGTTTGGGCAGGAGAGTAGGTGACAGACTCCAAAGGGAGAAAAGCATTTGATAAGTTCAGTAAACTGCAGGCAGCTTTTCATAGGCAGAACATGGGATCTGTGTTGTCTTCCTATATTTTGCTGAACTTTACCCAATGGATCTCCTTGGGACACTGACTCTAGTCCAGTGTGCTAACTATTCTTCTAATCCAATCTCCATTTAAGAAACCTGATAACTTTCTTTAAATTGTTGCTGGAAATCTTGAGCAGGGCTAGGCTTAACCTCTATGCCCTGAACACCACTGTTAGAATTCTCCCCGTGGGTACACAAACAAAGCCCCCACAAAGGATGAGATTAAAACAAGGAATATCAACAAGCATGTGTAGAAATAGCCCACCACAAAGGACAGTAGATGAACAGAAGCAACTCCAGGTATGTGAGATACTGTTAATACAATGACCTGAAGTATATTGGGTTGACCAATAGTTCATTTGGATTTTTCCATAGCATCTTACGGAAAAACTGGAATGAACTTTTTGCCAACCCAATACACACACACATACACACACACACACACACACACACACACACACACACACATCTCACTATAAAAGCAAAATAATTTTTCAAAAGAGAACTTAGAGTCTGAAAACTCAATTGAGAATCCGAACTGTATAAAACCAAAGAGAGTTTCAAACAGCAGTTTAGACACAACTGAAGCCTGAATTGATAAAACAGAAAATAAATTTAGAAATATTGCTCAGAATGTAACACAGATCCCAAGATTTAGAAAACAGTACAGTAAAGCTCTAAGTCAGGGAGGCTGCGTGGTTTGGTCATTCAGAAAGCATGTCTTCATGATGTTTACATTATGAGGCTTAACTCTGAAGGTGGATGCTTTGACAGGTCCTGGTCAGCTTCATTATGAAGAAATCTTCTTTACCCAAATAATATCTTTCTCTTTCTGCCATTCTTTTGCCTGGATGGCCCTCCTAATCTATCCTTCTGCCTCAAAGTGGTAGGTCTACAGGAGCTGAGGCACAGATTCCAATGCTTCCAAAGGAAAGACAGGGGGAGATTCCAAGAGCTACTTGAACGACTCAAGTGATAATGCCTGTCCTAAGGAAGCATATTTCTGAAATATTTTGAGCTACATAGAACTATATAAATCTTTAACTTCAAAGTACTTCCAGCTCTGTCCGTGTACCTAAATATTATATTTTTAGCATAGTTAGCAGCTACCCTAGTTAAAGTTGATCCAAGCAAATAGTTCTGTCCCTTTCAACCTGCCAGGATCCACAGGCAACTTCCACCGGTGAATTAAACATTTTGTCATCCCTCAGTGAAAGTTATTTCTGGAGTGGTTATAATTTAAATCATTTTTTTATAAGAATTTATGGGCACTTAAACTTAGGTACTGTCTGTAACTGTGCTTTATGGGCAACATAAATGATTCTGGGCCTTTTTCTTCTTTCCCTGCCTGTTCACATCACAAAAAATCATATATCATACACAGAGACGTCTCGCACGTTGTAAATTTTCTTTGCCTGATACTACAGGTGGAGGACAGATGTATGAGAAGGTGCTGGCACGGCACAGAGATGGATGGAAGAAAGAAGGGGTTTTGTTATCTCTCACAGGAGCAAGAACTGTTACATTGTATAAAAATCCTTTTAATGGACATCATTGATGGCTTTGGTACAATTTTCAATTTCCTGAGGTAAAAAAAAAAAACAAAACTCAAAGAGGTCAAACCAGTTGTTAGCTATAGTGTCTGGTGGGGGGCTGTTATTGGCTGAATTATGTCTCCCTCCAAATTCATACATTTAAGTCCCAATCCCTTAGTTTGTAGCATGTGACTGTATTTGGGATAGGGCCTGTAAAGAGGTAATTAAGGTAAAATGAGGTCATATGGGTGGGCTTTATTCAGTATGACCCGTGTTCTTGTAAGCAAGGGAGATTAGGGCACAGACCAAGGGGCAATGGTGTGAAGACCCAGCAAGAAGGCAAGCACCTACAAGCCCAGGAGAGAGGTCTCGGGAGACACCAAACCTGCTGACCCTGTGGCCTAGGACGTCGAGCTGCAGAACTATTAGAAGACACATTTCTATTGCTTACATCATCCACTTTGTCACAGTAGCCTGAACTATTAATAGTGGAGCAATAACACCCCTCAGACAGGCTGGAGCTAGGGAGTCCAAGACAAATCAGGCACGTACTCCATCATCACAAGGACATCATGCGGACTTGCACAGCCCCACAAGCAAATACCTTCTTCAATTTCTATCACAGGAAATTTGCTCTAGTCCACGCCCTGCCTCCAACAACAATCGAGAGACAGTCTAGCACCAAACTCCCCTTAAACCTCTCAATAGGGGTATTTGGACTGAGGTGGTATTTTCTGAAAATTCCCTGGACTTTCTCAAGAAAGGTCTCTGTATTTAGCTTAACAGGGCGTTTTTCCATTCATCCATTTAAAAAAAAAATTTTTTTTTTTTTTGAGTGCCTACTACATTCCGGGCACTGGGTTAACTTCTAAAAGGGAACAGCAATCAAAAGACATTTATTAAGCACCCGCTATGTGCCAGCACTACACTCAGACATTAAAAGGAAGACACTTCAATAGATACTTGTTAAATACCTTCTATGAACAAGATGCTGAGCTCTTCTTTGTGGGTGGGATGTGGAGTTGAATAAGACATGAGCTCTGCCCACCACTGGCTCACAATCTTTCTGCAGAAATGGATAAATCAAAAGTATCTCTCTAGCACAAGTGGGGATTATGATAGAGAGGCAGTCATATTTCATAGGCACCCAGGGAAAGGAAAATACTTTAACCAACAGGATTTGAGAAGGTTTTTGTATTATAGAAGATGTGGATTTTCAGTAAAACAGTGAACATTTAAGCAGAACTTCCCAGGAGAAGATGGGGCAGACATCTGAGCTACGAGTACTGGAAAAACACCTACTGTATGCACATCCCTTGTGATAACTAGCATGTGGTAAGGAGGATGGGACTCTTGATCGTAAGAAGGTGACGGTTTTGTTGGCACAGAGTCCAGAACACTTTGGGAGCTGTGCAAAGTGAGATGTCTTGCATAGGAGTAGAGTCCTCCTCAACCTGATGTTTGGGCTCATATCATTAATGTCCATGAATCTTTGTCTTCTCTTCCATAAAAAGTGGGGGTTGTGCTAAGCCACTTGTTTCCAGATTTCTGGATTTCACAAACCAGGACACTTTAGGAAAACCAAGAGCAGAGTGCAACATGTTTCCACTTTTGCCAAGTGAGGACATTAAATTGCCCACTATGTTCTGTCCTACTTTTCCTAGCCAGTGGGCTAACCTGGGAGCCACCCCATTGGATCTACTGGGCCCAAGGGCTGCCCAGCTCTGAGACTCTACCCTCTGGGAAGGGCAACACAAACTATTTTGGAAGATTCTAAAGTTTAAATTATAGCTTGTAAATTGGTGGTCCATGGGCTGAATTTGACCCGTGGCTGTTTTATTTGGACTGCAATGTGTTTTAAAAGAATTTGGTTCAGATGCCAACATTGAAAAGTGGTGAGGTTCATATAAAAATCCAGATTTCTCTTTGTTTTTTTTTTTTTTTTTAATGGAGTATCTGGCAACATTGCCTGCCAACAGTTGATGGGAACTGCTCCTCTTTCAATGTGGGTCCTCTCCCCCAACCCCCTCCCCCAGCTTATATTCCTTTCAGCTACCTGAAGAGCATTTAGTTTGAGATTTCCAATTTAAATCTTTTGCAGTGAGACTTGGATATGGGGACTCCACTTTCATCAATGAGTCTCAGTTCTCTTATCAACAAAACAGGTATAAGGAGGATTAAGTAAAGAGATCAGCATGAGTATTTTGGAAGCTGTAAGTGCTGAACCAGTAGAAGGTTAGAGGAATTTATAATCAATGGTGCTTTGGGATCACAAGTTTACTGAGCCAGGGACTTCAGATATTAGAATAAATAGGATGATTCTGTATTCAGGGACTTCAGCATTTGTAAGTAGAATATAGTTGGGAAGTGAGAATAGACAGGATAAGAAAGTAGAAGTGAGAGAAGTTCAGATAATGTTTGTCTCTGAGATGGTGGTGAAGGCAGAAACTCTTGAGCTGTAAAATAACAGGGGCACCATTGTCATAAACCTAAGTCATGGTTTATCTTTATTATTATTGTCAGTGATTTTCATTACGCAGAAGTATTCTGGACGACTGACATCAAACAATATAACCATTACAAACTCCACTTACTAAAGCCCTACTCTCTGCCAGGCATGTGCTCCCCAGCACATTTAACTATTCAGCTTTATACCAAACATGTACTATGACTCAGCCATATGCCTAGACCTGGGGATGATGCATGGTCCCTGCAATCAAAAAGTTAAGTGGGGAAGACAGTTACATACATGAAAACATATTTCATGATCAGTGTAGCAAGTGGAAGTCCATGGTTCTATATATTGTGCTATATAATTGAGGGATCTAGCCTAGTCTAGGAGGGTCAAAGATGTTCCTGAGAAAAAAGTGTTTAAAATTAAGCCTTACATGTGTGTAGGAGTTAACCAGAGAGCAGAGGTGAGGAGAGTTGTGAAGACAGAGAACAGACTTCTATGCATTATTTATCTTAGGCCTTACAAGGATTATTCCCATTTAACAGATTAGAACCTAAAATTCAGAATTACTCAGTTAACCCATAAACAGCAATGTTGGGATTGGACCCCAAGTCAGACATCAAAATCCCAGACCCCTTCACACTCAGATCACTTCTCTTCAGTCCATCAATCTGCTATTCTCTAAGGTTTGCTGCTGCTGCTAAGCCACTTCAGTCGTGTCCGACTCTGTGCAACCCCATAGACGGCAGCCCACCAGGCTTCCCTGCCCCTGGGATTCTCCAGGCAAGAACACTGGAGTGGGTTGCCATTTCCTTTTCCAATGTATGAAAGTGAAAAGTGAAAGTGAAGTCGCTCAGTCGTGTCTGACTCTTAGTGACCCCATGGACTACAGCCTACCAGGCTCCTCCATCCATGGATTTTCCAGGCAAGAGTACTGGAGTGGAGTGCCATTGTCTTCTCCGTCTCTAAGGTTTATAATATTGCATATAACTGGGGAAATAATAGATAAGTTTACTGTGACTAGGGACACTTTTTCCTCTCTCTTCACCTGTTCAAGTCTTACTTATCTTTCTCATCTTAGCTGCCATCACATTTTTATGAGTATTTAATTCCTATTTATCTTCCCCTTCTCTCCACACCCTGGACTAAGACTTCATAAAACCAGGGGTTAAGTATACTTTTGCTCAGTGTTATATTCCTCATGACTAGCCCTGTGCCTGGCACATGATAGGTGCTCAGTAAATATTTGTGGGTAAAAAAAATCAACAGATATAAAGTGAGAGCCACTTGCCAGAATCTGTGAGCAAGGCTTTGGACTTGAATTTTCCCCAGCACAGACAAGAGGGAACTCTGCATAATTTCCCACAAACAGAAGATCAATTTTTGCTGTGACAGCACAAGTCCATCCTAGCGGGGAAAATAAAGTCGTATGCTTGCCCCTGGCATAAAGCTGTGGATTTTGGCAGAGGCGCTCCGCCACTCTGGCTGTCGAGCGTTTGCGTGCCTGTGTGTGCGTTTCTTCCCTGACAGTCTCCTTCTGCTTCCGTGGAAGAAAGCCAAAGGAGTATGGGGGAGGGGAGAATCAAAGAAAGAGCTAGACACTCAATTTCCATCAGGGTAATCAAGGGAATTTCTTTCTTAGAGGCAGGAAGACTTTAGAGCAGCAACAATAACAGTAGCCGTGGAAACAGTGATAACACTCACAGCAAAGTATCATCACCATTTCATCCTATTGACAATTTAAAGCCACCAGGCATATACTGAGTACCTGCTGTTTGCTAGGCTCTTATATTAGCTGTTTCTTTCTTTCTTTCATTTTTTTTTTTTAAACAAAACTGCCCCATTTAATTCTGGTACCAACTTGTGAGGTAGGAAAGGCCATCTTCATTCTACAGATGAAATAATTAAGCTGAGAGAGATAAAAATATATACAACATGACTGAACATGATTGAGATCATCCAGCTTGAAAACGGGAAGATATATAATTTAAACTCAGGCCAGTATGACCTTGTGAACCCCCATATCACACTTCCTCTTCCAAAAGATGAGATGACCATTTTTAGACTGTTTTTCATTGTTCTGGGTTATAACCTTTGAGAAAGATGATTTGATTTCCCTATTGACTTGATTCCTCAATGATATGTTTTATTTTATTTCAGTGAACCGTACAGCAAAGACTAAAATCCTGGTTTCACATGTAGAATTGTATTAAAGTTAGACTTGATCAAATTATCAGGTCTGCATCCGATCAGCCAACCTCAAAAATACAGATTCTCTGCTTATGTGGTAAGTTCAAAAACAAGAGGTTCAGAGTCTAACAGACCTGAGTTCAAAACTACCTTGCGCTATTTCCTAGTTGCATCATTTTGCAAACTCATAATTTAATCTCTGAGTGTCAGTTTACCCTTCATAAAAGAGGGTCATGATACTTAGTAAATAATATTAGCAAAACAAATCCTACAATACATAGAGGATCCTACACCATAATCAGGTTAGAGTCATTCCAGGGTCACAAGGATGGACCATATCAACAAAAGAAAAGACAAAAGCGACATGGATTATCTCAAGAGATGCAGGAAAAGCACAATGAAACTCAATATCTGTTGATAATAAAAACTCTTGCCAAACTGGGTATAGAGGGAACATATCACAATGTAACAAAAGCCATTTATGACAAATTCACAGTCAACAGAATATGATATGTTCAAAAAAATGAAAGCCTTCATGCTAAAGTCTAGAACGAGACACTTGTATTCAGTGTGGCATTGGGAGTCCTAGCAATCAGACAAGAAAAAGAAATACAAGTTATCCAAACCAGAAGGGAAGAGGTAAAATTGCCCTTATATGTCGATGATGTGATACTTTATAAAGAAAAGCCCAAAGATTGGATACAAAAACCATTAGAATCCATCAGTGAATTCAGCAAAGTGTTAGGATATAAGGTTAATATACAGAAATCTCTTTCTTTACACTTGCAATGAAATATCAGAAAGAGAAATTTTAAAAAGCAACCCTGCTTAAAATTGCATAAAACCTACTTAATGATAAACCTAACCAAGGAAGTGGAAACTTACACACTGAGAACGCTGTATAAAACATTGATAAAGAAAATCAAAGATGACACAAGGAAATAGAAAGATAGGCAGTGCTCTTGGATTAACAGAGTGCGCTGAAAGTGGCCATACTACCCAAAGCAATCTGCAAATTCAAAGCAGTTCCTATCAAAATACTCACAACATTATTCACGAACAAGTTCTTCAGAAATTTGCGTGGGACCACAACAGACCCAGAACTGCCAAAATAATCCTGAGGAAAAAGAGCAAAGCAGGAGACATAACCCTTCCAGATTTCAGACAATATTACAAAGCTACAGTAAGCAAAATAGCATGGTATTGCACAAAAACAGGTATATGGATCATTGGGATAGAAAAGAGAGCCCAGAAATAAACCCACATACCTATAGTCAATTAACCTTTGACAAAGGAGGTAAGAATATACAATGGGGAAAAGACAGTCTCTTCAGAAAGTGGTATTGGGAAACCTGTGCAGGGCCATGTGAATCCATAAAGTTAGAACACTCCATTACATCATATACAAAAATAAACTCAAAATGACTTAACTACTTAAATTTGACACGTGACATTATAAAATTCCTAGAAGATCCTTTGTATTTCTGTGTTGTCTGTTGTGATCTCTCCGTTTTCGTTTCTAATTTTATTGATTTGATTTTTCTCCCTTTGTTTCTTGATGAGTCTGGCTAATGGTTTGTCAATTTTATTTATCCTTTCAAAGAACCAGCTTTTGGCTTTGTTGATTTTTGCTATGGTCTCTTTTGTTTCTTTTGCATTTATTTCTGCTCTAATTTTTAAGATTTCTTTCCTTCTACTAACCCTGGGGTTCTATCAACAATTATATGCCAATAAAATGGACAACGAGGAAGAAATGGACAAATTCTTAGAAAAGTACAACTTTCCAAAACTCGACCAGGAAGAAATAGAAAACCTTAACAGACCCATCACAAGCACGGAAATTGAAACTGTAATCAAAAATCTTCCAGCAAACAAAAGCCCAGGTCCAGACGGCTTCACAGCTGAATTCTACCAAAAATTTAGAGAAGAGCTAACACCTATCCTGCTCAAACTCTTCCAGAAAATTGCAGAGGAAGGTAAACTTCCAAACTCATTCTATGAGGCCACCATCACCCTAATACCA
>NW_011494611.1:968783-970162 GCF_000754665.1 Bison bison bison
CCACATTAACAAATTGAAAAATAAAAACCATATGATTATCTCAATAGATGCAGAGAAAGCCTTTGACAAAATTCAACACCCATTTATGATAAAAACTCTCCAGAAAGCAGGAATAGAAGGAACATACCTCAACATAATAAAAGCTATATATGACAAACCCACAGCAAACATTATCCTCAATGGTGAAAAATTGAAAGCATTTCCTCTAAAGTCAGGAACAAGACAAGGGTGCCCACTTTCACCATTACTATTCAACATAGTTTTGGAAGTTTTGGCCACAGCAATCAAAGCAGAAAAAGAAATAAAAGGAATCCAAATTGGAAAAGAAGAAATAAAACTCTCACTATTTGCAGATGACATGATCCTCTACATAGAAAACCCTAAAGACTCCACCAGAAAATTACTAGAACTAATCAATGATTATAGTAAAGTTGCAGGATATAAAATCAACACACAGAAATCCCTTGCATTCCTATACACTAATAATGAGAAAACAGAAAGAGAAATTAAGGAAACAATTCCATTCACCATTGCAACAAAAAGAATAAAATACTTAGGAATATATCTACCTAAAGAAACTAAAGACCTATATATAGAAAACTATAAAACACTGGTGAAAGAAATCAGAGAGGACACTAATAGATGGAGAAATATACCATGTTCATGGATTGGAAGAATCAATATTGTGAAAATGAGTATACTACCCAAAGCAATTTATAGATTCAATGCAATCCCTATCAAGCTACCAACAGTATTCTTCACAGAACTAGAACAAATAATTTCACAATTTGTATGGAAATACAAAAAACCTCGAATAGCCAAAGCGATCTCGAGAAAGAAAAATGGAACTGGAGGAATCAACCTACCTGACTTCAGGCTCTACTACAAAGCCACAGTTATCAAGACAGTATGGTACTGGCACAAAGACAGAAATATAGATCAATGGAACAAAATAGAAAGCCCAGAGATAAATCCACGCACATATGGACACCTTATCTTTGACAAAGGCGGCAAGAATATACAATGGATTAAAGACAATCTCTTTAACAAGTGGTGCTGGGAAATCTGGTCAACCACTTGTAAAAGAATGAAACTAGAACACTTTCTAACACCATATACAAAAATAAACTCAAAATGGATTAAAGATCTCAACGTAAGACCAGAAACTATAAAACTCCTAGAGGAGAACATAGGCAAAACACTCTCCGACATACATCACAGCAGGATCCTCTATGACCCACCTCCCAGAATATTGGAAATAAAAGCAAAAATAAACAAATGGGACCTAATTAAACTTAAAAGCTTCTGCACATCAAAGGAAACTATTAGCAAGGTGAAAAGACAGCCTTCAGAATGGGAGAAAATAATAGCAAATGAAG
>NW_011494611.1:970375-973083 GCF_000754665.1 Bison bison bison
AATATACAAGCAACTCCTACAGCTCAACTCCAGAAAAATAAATGACCCAATCAAAAAATGAGCCAAAGATCTAAATAGACATTTCTCCAAAGAAGACATACAGATGGCTAACAAACACATGAAAAGATGCTCAACATCACTCATTATCAGAGAAATGCAAATCAAAACCACTATGAGGTACCATTTCACACCAGTCAGAATGGCTGTGATCCAAAAGTCTACAAATAATAAATGCTGGAGAGGGTGTGGAAAAGGGAACCCTCTTACACTGTTGGTGGGAATGCAAACTAGTACAGCCACTATGGAGAACAGTGTGGAGATTCCTTAAAAAACTGGAAATAGAACTGCCTTATGATCCAGCAATCCCACTGCTGGGCATACACACTGAGGAAACCAGAAGGGAAAGAGACACGTGTACCCCAATGTTCATCGCAGCACTGTTTATAATAGCCAGGACATGGAAGCAACCTAGATGTCCATCAGCAGATGAATGGATAAGAAAGCAGTGGTACATATACACAATGGAGTATTACTCAGCCATTAAAAAGAATACATTTGAATCAGTTCTAATGAGGTGAATGAAACTGGAGCCTATTATACAGAGTGAAGTAAGCCAGAAGGAAAAACACCAATACAGTATACTAACGCATATATATGGAATTTAGAAAGATGGTAACAATAACCCTGTATAAAAAAAAAAAAAATTCCTAGAAGAGAACATCAGCAGGACGCTGACATCAATTGCAGGATATTTTTTTGGATCCGTCTTCTAGAGTAATGGAAATGAAAACAATAATTAGCAAAAGGGATCTAATTAAACTTAAAAAGTTTTTCACATCAAGTGAGTGAAAGTTGCTCAGTTGTGTCCAACTCTTTGCGACACCATGGACTGTCCATGGAATTCTCCAGGCCAGAATACTGGAGTGGGTAGCCTTTCCCTTCTCCAGGGGATCTTCACAACCCAGGGATTGAACCCAGGTATCCCGCATTGCAGGCGGATTCTTTACTAGCTGAGCCACAAGGAAAGCCCAAGAATAATGGAATGGGAAGCCTACCTCTTCTCCAGTGAATATTCCCAACCCAGGAATCAAACTGGGATCTCCTGCATTGCAGGTAGATTTTTTTTTTTACCAACTGAGGTATCAGGGAAGTCCTTTACAGCAAAGGCAATCATAAGAAAAAAAATGAAAAGACAACCTGCAGAATGGGAGAAAATATTTGCAAATGATGTGACAGATAAAGGTTTAATTTCCAAAATATACAAGCAGCTCATACAACTCAGAAACAAAAAAGCCAAACAACCTAATCAAAAAGTAGAAAACATAAACAGACATTTCTCCAGAGAAGACACATAGATGGTCAACAGGCACATGAAAAGATGCTCAATATCACTAATTATTAGAGAAATTAAAATAAAAACTACAATGAAGTGTCACTTCATACTGGTCAGAATGGCCACCATCAAAAAGCGTACATGTAATAAATACTGGAGAGAGAATGGAAAAAAGAGAACTCTCCTGCGCTGCCAGTGGGAAAGTAAACTGGTATAGCAAGTATGGAAACCCTATGAAGATTCCTTAAAAAGCTAAAAACAGACTTACCATATGACCCAGCAATCCTACTCCTGGGCATAAATCCAGAAAAGATGAAAGTTCTACTTCTAAATGGTGCATGCAACGCGATATTCATAGTGCCACTGTTTATAATACTCAAGACATGGAAGCAACCTGAGCGACCATCAGCAGATGAATGGATAAATAAGAAGTGGTCCATGTGTACAGTGGGGTGATACTCGCCATAGAAAGGAATGAAATAGTGCTGTTTGGCTCATGGGTGGACCTAGAGATTATCACTTAATATTATCATATTAAGTGAGGTTCAGTTCAGTTCAGTTGCTCAGTTGTGTCTGACTCTTTGCGACCCCATGAACCGCAGCACGCCAAGCCTCCCTGTCCATCACCAACTCCTAAGTCAGAAAAAGACAAATATTGTATGATGTCACTTATATGTGATATCTAAAAACTAGTCCAAATGAATTTACAAACCAGAAACAGACTCACATACATAGAAAATAAACTTACAGTTACCAAAGGGGAAGGTGGGGGAGGGATAAATTGGGAGCAGCGGATTAACAAATATACTATATATACAAAAGAAACAACGAGGTTTTAGTGTGTAACATAAGAAACTATACTCAATGTCTTATAATCAACTATAAAGGAAAATAATTGAAAAGCTAATATAGATTTATACATATGTATTTAGCTAAATCACTTGGTTGTATACTTGAAACTAACATAGTATTACAAATCAACTATACTTCTATAAAAAAATACAGATTCCCTTCTTATGTAGTAAATTCATGAACAAGGGGTTGGTAGTCTAAAAGACTTGAGTTAAAAAAGACTCACCTGCATAGTTTACTAATTGTGTTCAGTTCAGTTCAGTCACTCAGTCGTGTCCAACTCTTTGCGACCCCATGAATCGCAGCACGCCAGGTCTCCCTGTCCAGCACCAACTCCCGGAGTTCACTCAGACTCACGTCCATTGAGTCTGTGATGCCATTCAGCCATCTCATCCTCTGTCGTCCCCTTCTCCTCCTGCCCCCAATCCCTCCCAACATCAGAGTCTTTTCCAATGAGTCAACTCTTCCCATGAGGTGGCCAAAGTACTGGAGTTTCAGCTTTAGCATCAGTCCTTCCAAAGAA
>NW_011494611.1:973183-973379 GCF_000754665.1 Bison bison bison
CTCCTTCAGAATGGACTGGTTGGATCTCCTTGCAGTCCAAGGGACTCTCAAGAGTCTTCTCCAACACCACAGTTCAAAAGCATCAATTCTTCAGCACTCAGCCTTCTTCACAGTTCAACTCTCACATCCATACATGACCACAGGAAAAACCATAGCCTTGACTAGACGGACCTTTGTTGGAAAACTAATGTCTCTG
>NW_011494611.1:973491-983278 GCF_000754665.1 Bison bison bison
ACATGCCATGATCTTCGTTTTCTGAATGTTGAGCTTTAAGCCAACTTTTTCACTCTCCACTTTCACTTTCATCAAGAGGCTCTTCAGTTCTTCACTTTCTGCCATAAGGGTGGTGTCATCTGCATATCTGAGGTTATTGATATTTCTCCCGGCAAACTTGATTCCTGCTTGTGCTTCATCCAGCCCAGCGTTTCTCATGACGTACTCTGCATATAAGTTAAATAAGCAGGGTGACAATGTACAGCCTTGACGAACTCCTTTTCCTATCTGGAGCCAGTCTGTTGCTCCACGTCCAGTTCTAAGTGTTGCTTGCTTTTGTGTTAGTAGTGTAACTACTCTGAGTGTCAGTGTCCTCTCTGTGTGTGCTCAACTGCTCAATTGTGTCCAACTCTGCGGTTGCATGGACTGTAGCCCACCAGGCTCCTCTGTCTCAGAACATTCCAGGCAAGAATACTGGAATGGGTTGCCACTTCCTACTTCAGAGGTTCTTCCTGACACAGGCATCACACCTGCGTTCCCTGTGTCTCTTGCTTTGGCAGGTGGATTCTTTACCACTAGGGCCACCATAAAGGAAGCTAATAATACTCACCCGCCAATATTACTGTGAACACTAAGTGTATTAGGGTACATACAATTTCTCATCTGGAGAGAGGCAATACCTATTTGTGTCTCTTTTTTCCTCTGAATTCTGTCTCCAATCGTCTGTACCACCTTCCTCTAACATCTCCCAAGAGCAGCTCCCCAAATCTGCAAACCTTGCTGTTGTTTTTCTTAATTCTTTATCCAACTGTGCGCTACACGGTTCCTTTAACCTTTCTTTTTTTGATAGATCAATCACATCAGCTCTTCTTCCTCCAGAGGGTGATTTACTGTATTTCTTCCCCTAATGGAGGCAAAGCAGGATGTGAAACATTGCCACAATCACAGGATTGTAGAGGAAAGCCATGGGCTCATGGGCCAGGCAGCTTAACTGTACCATCCGAGGAGCTTTGAAGGGAGATGTCCCAGGACTCGAGGATCTTTCTGTATATTCCCAGCCTCAAGAAGAATTCCAGCAGGCCAATTCCTGGATCAGCACAGGATATCATAGTACAGATGAAGGCACCTAATCGTTCACCTCCTCTGACACGCTGCCTTCAAATACCAGGGCATTTTCCTCCTTACACTCTGTCAAATGTGGTTTTAATCAGCTGCAACCACAAAAAAACAAACTTCAGGATTTTTTTTTTTTTTTTTCAATTTCCGTGCCTGAATAACTTTGTAGGGACCTACAGGAGACTAGTTGGACCCTCGAAGGTGAAAACGAGCAGATGGAAAACAGGTGGGTTTTGATCGCGGCGCTGGCCACGTACATCAGTGTTCACACAGGCAGTGCACCCACTGATGCCAAAAGAGACACAGGATGCGTGGCTGGCAGGCGTTTGACCGGAGTCCCCGCTCTGAGCTTGCTACTGCCAGCACTGGGCCAAGGTGCTGCCAGTGTGAGCTTCCCCGTATGCAGCTCTGAGTTCTCCCCAAATAAACTCCTTCATTGGCTCTGCGTGCTTTATGTAGATGCAAGCTTCACTGCACTACTTGGAAGCTCCCTAAATACGCCAAACTCTTGGTTTCTTATGACTTGATTGCTCCATCTTTGCTTTGTTCAAATGACCAAGCCTTACTCATCCTTCAGAACCTGGCTTAGAATCACCCCAGCCAGGAAATCTCTAATGATCTAGAATGGGTTAACTGCCTTCCCGGGGCATTCTGACAGGTTCTCTAGCGTTGCCTTAAGACATTTTATTTATTTATTTTCAATATGCTACTGTAGTATAATGATTGATTTTTTAAATCTATTCTATTAGACCACGAGCAATTTGAGGACAGAAATATGATTTTATTCATCTCTGTGGCCCCATAATTAATATGAGGCCTGACACATTGGTAAGGACTCCATCTGTGGATGTGTGTCCGTGCTCAGTCATGTCCAACTCTTTGTGACCCCATGGACTGTAGCCCACCAGGCTCCTCTGTCCTTGGGATTTTCCAGGAAAGAACACTGGAGTGGGTTGCCATTTCCCTCTCCAGAGCATCTTCCCAACCCAGGGATCAAACCCACGTCTCCTGTATCTCCTGCATTGGCAGACAGATTCTTTACCACTGAGCCGCCTGGGAGGCCCAAGGACTACATATGACATAGCTAAAACCAAGTGAACATACAAAGCACACGGCCTTGCTCTTGGTTGGATAGACTTGGCTTTGAGTCCACTCACTGCCATTTACTTTCCAGGTCCCTGTGGAAAGTTACTTAACTTTGCTAAGCCTCAGTGTACTTATCCGTAAAACAGGGATAATCCTAAGAGTGCTCTTCCATCATTGTTTTGAGAACTAAATGAGATCATGCCTGCAAAGTGCTTAGCACAAAACTCTTATCCTTACTATAAATAGAAATTTTAATGCCCTTCCAATGTTTCATGGGTGAGCGGTTGACATGAACCAATGACTGTAAAATGGTTCTAACAAAATGGACTGATCTCAGAACTCTGCCTTCAACTCCACTGACCTAGGAATAACTCTGAGGCTTTGAGCTGTTCATTAAGACTTTATTAAAATTATTTTAACCTTTGGTGGTTGCTGGAGCCAGACATGCCGGGGAGCTGAGGTTGGCCACAATGAGCTGTGTCCTCCCACTCTTCGCCACCTCTGGCAGAAACATAGAGGGGCCTGGGCGGAGCGCCAAGGGAACATACTCCTCACTCAAACCTGCACGCTGACGTGTGTCTTCAGAAGCCTGGAAGAAAGGCTCAGCTGTTTGGCTTTTTTAGTGGCACTGAGTCTTGTAGCTTAAAAATATCTGCACACACCCACCTGACTCCAAAAACCTGGTCTGAACTCAAGCATGGGCCAGGAAGACCTTGTGTTGCCCTCTGGAGAAGGCATCTCTGACTTTCATTACCTGCCGTGTAGGTGTGTGGGGGCAGCGGGTACCATTGGAACCACTGATAATCCTACACTTGGTGAAAGACTGCCCGGGTATGCTTTCTTGCAGCTGCAGAGAAAGACTACGCAGCCTCACTGAGTAATCTACCTTGCAGGGACATTAGAAATCTTCTGGTCCCATACGGATGTTCTCAGCATCCCTCTGAGGAATGCAGATCTATTTCTTCTTCCCCGCAGGGGATCTGATGGTCCTGTTTTTGTGATGGTTTCTTCCTCGCTTCCCTCATCCATCCTTGCCTCCAACTAATGCCCCCTTCTGCTCCCTCGTCCAGTCTGGTGTCTTCTCTTATTTCATGTGAGTTACATAGTCAGCCTTCATTCTCATTATAATTGTGCTTCAAGAAGGTTTCTGGTACTTAGCAATAGGCACTGCATGAGAAACCATGGTATTAAAAGGTGGCTGATGTGAAAAGTCGACTCACTGGAAAAGCCCCTAATGCTGGGAAAAATTGCAGGTAGGAGGAGAAGGGGACAGGAGAGGACAAGATGGTTAGATGGCATCACTGACTCAATGGGCATGAGTTTGAGGACGCTCCGGGAGGGGTGAAGGACAGGGAAGCCTGATGTGCTGCAGTCCGTGGGGTTGCAAAGAGTTGGACACGACTTAGTGGCTGAACAACAAATTAAAAGGAAGGGATGATGCAGTGAGACAAATTTGGATGGCTTCACAGCCCATGACAGGATTCCTCGATGGCTCAATAGCTAAAGAATCCACCTCCTAATGCAGGAGACACAGGAGATGTGGGTTCGATCCCTAGGTTGGAAAGATCCTCTGGAGGAGGAAATGGCAACCCACTCCAATATTCTTGCCTAGAAAATTCTATGGACAGAGGAGTCTGACAGGCTACAGTCTATGGGGTCACAAAGAGTCTGACATGACTGAGCACGTGGCGCGGCCTCTAACAGTCATCCTAGGATCCACGTCTACACTGTTCTCCTCTGCATTTCCCCTCCCAGACATCATCCAGGCATTTGTCCTTCCTCCCAGCTCCCACCTTTTCTCCCCTCAGTAATGTGTACTCCAGAGCAAGCACCGCTCAGCACGATGCCTGGCTGACACTGAGCCAACAAGCGTTCTTGACTGTGATCTTTGTTTTCCAGCTGAAACCAGGAGGGAAAAACTCTCTCTTTTCTTGGAAAAATTTGATCCTGAAAGCTGCTAGTGGCTTCATGGAGAAACCATTCTAGTTTTTCCAGTTCAACTCTTGTCCTTCTCAGTTACGTCAGACAAAAACAAGCAAACAAACATCACCTTCCTTTGGCACAAACTAAGTCAAGTTGGTTTTCTTTCCCTGGGAACAAAGAGTGGCCTCATTAATGGTGTAGGAGAGCTGACCTGAGAATTGCGTAAGGAGAGCCTATGGTTGTGTAGTGAGTTCTACATGGAAAAAGATAGGATGGGTAGGACTGATGAGAGCGACAGATTTAGGTGTCTCAGAAATCCTAGAGCCAGACCAAGACAGCGGACGCTGGCAGAAAGTTTCAAATGGCCAGCATAGCCGTGAGAAACCCACCCCCTTTCTCTGTCTCGCCGCGTGCCACCCATGACTGTGTCTCCTTGCCTTGAATGTTGCTATAACTCATGATGCTGCTTCAAGCTGCTGTGCCTTGGCTCACACGGTTTCTATTTTCAGAGGTCACCTCCCCTGGGAAGCTTTCTTGGGTTTCTCCTTCTCCTTCACTATGGCTCCTCAATGCCATGTTTCTGCCTTTCTGTTACAATTATCTCCTCCCTGATGGTCTGCCCGGTTCGACGCTGAACTCCTTCAAGCCAGTGATGGGGAGCTTTACACCCCTGCCCCACCCATGGCTCAGGAACCCAGCAAAGGACTACGAATGGAGAGGGAACTGCAACGGCTCTCAAGAGCCATTGAAAAATAAAAATCTGGTCCCAGCAGGGCCTGTTCACATGCAGATTTCTACCTTTCATCTTCTTAGATCCCAGAAATTCCATCTTCCAGGTTAATACATACCTGGGCAGAAGCAGAAGTAGGTGGAAGGACAAAGAAGGAAAGGCAGGATTTGTTTTATAACTACTTGTGCCAATTACTCACCCTAAATCTTAACTGGAAAATAGAAATAAACATGTTTTCTTTCAAGTACTCTTAGTGCTCAGAAAATTCAAGTCTGTTTATTCATGTATCTGTTTATTTATTCCGTAATCACACATGAGGTGTCTATGACCATGGCTATTTCAGGCACCGAGGTACGTTACTGAATATGACAGACAGGGTCACCACTCACGTGGCAGCCATGTTATAATGCAGGGGAAGAGACACAGCAAAAGAACAGACAAGAAGCATCAAGCAGTGAGAAGTGTGGCCATGAAAACTGAGCAGGGTGATGGAATGTGGCTGTGGGCAAGGGACTCCTTGAGGCTAGTGACTGATTTAATTTGCTACCCAAAACTGTCAGAAATGATATCCCCATTAACACAATTAATAGCATCCTGAGATCAAGCTGTGTTTCTTTCAACAAAGCTAACAGCTTAGTTTTATGTGGGTGCACTGTCTCACTGCTGTGGTAATGTTTCACAGCTTACAGTGCAGTTCTCCAGACAGCATCTCATTAAATCCTATCTACAACCCTGAGAATTATGTGTCAGATAGCACCTCCCATTTCCTAGGTGTGCAAATGGAGGCCCACCAGGCTTAACCGTCTTGCTGCTCATCAATGACCCATCAAGGACAGAACTGGGATCAAATGACTCACTTAACACTTACTAACCGCATGAAGATCCCACGCTTACTAACAGCATGGAGAAGGAAATGGCAACCCCCTCCAGTGTTCTTGCCTGGAAAATCCCATGGGCAGAGGAGCCCTGTAGGCTACAGTCCATGGGGCCGCAGAGTCCGACACGACTGAGCGACTTCACTTTAACAGCGTGAGTATCCTAGAGGGAAACATGGGGAGCGGAATTTCATGACATTGGTCCAGGTAATGATTTCTTGGAGATGACACCAAAAGCACAAGCATCAAAAGCAAAATAGACAACTGCTGCTGCTGCTGCTGCTGCTGCTAAGTCGCTTTAGTCGTGTCCTACTCTGTGCGACCCCATAGACAGCAGCCCACCAGGCTCCCCCGTCCCTGGGATTCTCCAGGTGAGAACACTGGAGTGGGTTGCCATTTCCTTCTCTAATGCATGAAAGTGAAAAGTGAAACTGAAGTTGCTCAGTTGTGCCCGATTCCGAGTGACCCCATGGACTGCAGCCTACCAGGCTCCTCCGTCCATGGGATTTTCCAGGCAAGAGTACTGGAGTGGGGTGCCATTGCCTTCTCCAAATAGACAAGTGAGATTGTATTAAACTAAAAAGCTTCTGCATAGGACTAACCAGCATAATAAAAACACAAGCCGTCTCCACCCATATCAGCCTGAAGGCGCCCGATCTCGTCTGATCTTGGAAGCTAAAAACACAAGCTATGAAGTGGGAGAAAATATTTGCGAATCATATATGTGATAAGGGGTTAATATTCAAAATATATAATAAATTTCAACAACTCAATAGGAAAAAAATTTTGAAATGGGCAAAAGACTTGAATAGATATTTCTCTAAAGCAGACATGCAGATCACCAATGAGTATGTGAAAAGATGCTCAATATCACTAACAATGAGGAAAATGCAAATAAAAACCACAATGAGATATCACTTCACTTGTGTTAAGACAGATAATATCAAAACAAAAACAAAAGGTAACAAGTGTCAACAAGGATATGGAGAAATTGAAATCCTGGCACACTGTTGGCTGGTGGGAATGTAAAATGGTGTAGCTTCAATAAAAAAACAGTACAGCAATTCCTCAAAACATTAAAAATAGAATTACTATACAATTACCATTTATGGTTATATAGCCAAAAGACCTGAAATCAGGATATCAAAGAGGTATCTACTCTCATAGTCATTGCAGCTTTATTCAAAATAGCCAATCCATGTCCTTCGATGGATGGATAAAGAAAATGTGGCTTATGTGTACAATGTGATATCATTCAGTGCGAAAAAAATCCTGCCACATGCGACATCATGAATGGACCTGGAAACCTTATGGTGAATGAAACGGGCCAGTCACAGAAGGACAAATATCTTCACTTATGAAATATCTAAAACAGGCAAATCAAAGAAACGGAGTAGAATGGTGGTTTCGCGGGAGGACGGGGCGTGCAAGACTATACCAACACAAAGACGATGATACATGTGTCCCTATGTGCTTCACAGTTCCCACATTCAATGCGAAATTGACTTTTTTTATTAGTATCATTAACAGCAAAGGGATCAAGAGATATAAAGTACTAGGTATAAAACAAAGAAGATACAAGGATATAATGTATAGCACACAGGATATAGCCAATATTTTATAATAACTTTATAATGGATGCAATCTATAAAAATGTCTAATCAGTATGTTGTACACCTGAAACATATAAATAAACTATGTTTCCATAAAAAAGGTAAAATAAATAAAGGGTACATTTTATTTCTGCCACCAAAAATATTGCCTAAATTTATTTTTCTTTATCTTCTGATAATCAAAACATATATTTAACATACTTCTTAGAGTAAATTTTTTTTTATGCCAAAGAATAGCTAATTTCCTCTTTTGTTTAAAGAAGCAATGGGAATTTTATGCCAACATCATTCTAAAGAATGGGGGTGGTTTGTGGTGAGAAGACAGCAAGAGTTAGAGACTTTTTTTTAGACAGAAATTTAAGGTCATTTCCTAACCTGTGTTCAAACTGAGTTTTCCAAAGAGAATAACATATATTAAATAAATTCAATGTAACTGATTAAATTCCTAGTTTCTATTACTAATTGCTAATAACCAATCATTAATACAAAAACATTTAGAAGTTTTTGCGAAGCTCTTGCCCAAGTGAGATAGTCAAACACAGTATTTGTCAATAAAACATTTTGGAAGTAATCGCTGTGGGACAATGCCAACAGCAAAAACTATGTTTATAACAAACTAAAAAGATAGAGAATTCTTCTCCTGAGGGAAAAGACTTCTGTAATCAATAAGATGTAAAAAGATTTTTTTTTTAAATATAAAGTTTACACAGAATAATGAAAGGAAAGGAATAAAACTATCCACCCTCCACCATCTCAAGATACAAACATGTGTTAGGTCATTATGTAAATACCTTTCCTCAATCAAAGTGTATTTTTAGCATTCTTTCATGTCAGCAATTCTATCTGTATCCTCATGTTAGAAAGCTGACAACTATTTCATAGGTTAAATATGAGCTTCTATTAGGGCATTCAGTTTTTACTTTGCTTTTTAATTTTTTTTTTTGGTTTTTTTCTACAAGATGTTGAAAGCCTCATACATATGTGCCCTTTCCTCCCATTTCAACCCCCCATTCCATGTAAAACATTTTTAGAATGAAGACTGCTTTATTCAAGTACTTACTTGGCATAAGAATATCAGCATATTTAACAAGAATTATTTTATTTAATTATTCAGGGTCAAGTTCTGTTCAATTTGCTAGTGTTAGTACATTGAAGGATATACATACAATATTTGTCTTTCCAAAGCTAACATTCTAGTAGGGGTAAGATTTGTAAAAGACAATAAAAATATTCCAGTATTTTTATTTTTTCTGATGTCTGTGAATGTGTCCAGAGGCTGAGAAGAGACCTTTAATATATATACAGATAAACAAAACTTTCTGAGTTGCCTAGTGCAAAATTCTAACATTCATTCTTTCAAAAGGGAGGCAGGTAAAGTCTTTCTTCTCTCTCCCTAAAGAATAAGGTTAAATGAACCATTTACAAGTTTGCAAAAATCCCTTTTATTTACCCTAGTTTCCTATGTAACCCATCATCTGAGTACTACTATAAAATATTCTGGCAGCTGAATAATCATAGCAATAACATTTGCTGTATTTTATTTCACATGCCAAAATCACTTGATTATGCATCTCTAGGGGGGTGTTAGTTAAATTTAATAAGCAAGATGGCAAACTTTATAGCTACCAGCCACATATAAAGCAGAAATGCCATGCGAGGGTGAAGCCTAAGAAGTGTTTCATGCAGGAGAGAGCAGCACTCAGTGTAGGGCACCCCTGGTCACTGTGCACCTACTGTGTGTTAATTGCCCACATCCGCTGGGTCGTCGAAAAAGCAAGAGAGTTCCAGAAAAGCATCTAGTTCTGCTTTATTGACTATGCCAAAGCCTTTGACTGTGTGGATCACAATAAACTGTGGAAAATTCTGAAAGAGACAGGAATACCAGACCACCTGACCTGCCTCTTAAGAAACCTGTATGCAGGTCAGGAAGCAACAGTTAGAACTGGACATGGAACAACAGACTGGTTCCAAATAGGAAAGGAATATATCAAGGCTGTATATTGTCACCTTGCTTATTTAACTTATATGCAGAGTACATCATGAGAAACGCTGGACTGGAGGAAGTACAAGCTGGAATCAAGATTGCTGGGAGAAATAACAATAACCTCAGGTATGCAGATAATACCATCCTTATGGAAGAAAATTAAGAACTAAAAAGCCTCTTGATAAAAGTGAAAGAAGAGAGTGAAAAAGTTGGCTTAAAGCTCAACATTCAAAAAATGAAGATCATGGCATCTGGTCCCATCACTTCATGGGAAATAGATGGGGAAATAGTGGAAACAGTGGCTGACTTTATTTTTCTGGGCTCCGAAATCACTGCAAATGGTGATTGCAGCCATGAAATTAAAAGGTGCTTACTCCTTGGAAGGAAAGTTATGACCAACCTAGACAGCATATTCAAAAGCAGAGACATTACTTTGCCAACAAAGTCCATCTAGTCAAGGCTATGGTTTTTCCTGTGGTCA
>NW_011494611.1:983378-983818 GCF_000754665.1 Bison bison bison
GCATCATAGACTCGATGGACATGGGTTTGGGTGGACTCTGGGAGTTGGTGATAAACAGGGAGGCCTGGTGTACTGTGGTTCATGGGGTCGCAGAGTCAGACACGACTGAGCGACTGAACTGAGCTATGTGTTAGCTGCAGGGCTGAGAAATTTTGCATACTTTCGATCACAGTTTTTCAATATGTAGCCCTGTAACCTAGGGTTCATTCTAATACAGAGATGAACAAACAAGGGAATTGAGATAGCTGCATATTTATCATCAATGCATGAGTGAAGCAGGGTTTGAACATTTATCAATGAGTTTTAAACACAATATTCTTTGTCTCTTCATAGCTGGAGTGGGGTTCTCACAATAGGAGATATCGAAGTGGAGATTGAAAGATCACATGTAGAAATTTTATTAAGGAGATTAAAGTATTTGTTGGGGGAATAAGGTAGAT
>NW_011494611.1:983918-988620 GCF_000754665.1 Bison bison bison
CTAAAGGAGATCAGTCCTGGGTGTTCATTGGAGGGACTGATGCTAAAGCTGAAACTCCAATACTTTGGCCATCTGATGTGGAGAGCTGACTCCTTTGAAAAGACCCTGATGCTAGGAAAGATTGAGGGCAGGAGGAGGAGGGGGCAACAGAGGATGAGATGGTTGGATGGCAAGACCAACTTAATGGACATGAGTTTGGGTAAACTGCGGGAGTTGGTGATGGATAGGGAGGCATGGCGTGCTGTGATTCATGGGGCTGCAAAGAGTCAGACATGACTAAGTGACTGAACTGAACTGAAGAGACCAGCCTCATTTTTATTCATTAGCAATATGCACCATCTTCAGGGTGGGAGGGATGGTTTATATTTATTAAATGCAGCAAGTTTGAGAGATAAAATTGTTCAAGGCAGAAGGAGGAAAAAAATAATAATTAACTCATAACAGGCAGTGAATGAATGAATGAATAAAACTTTATATATAGTCAATTTACCTTCTAGGAAAGTGAAAGTGTTAGTCGTTCAGTCGTGTCTGACTCTTTGCGACACCATGAACTGTAGCCCACCAGGCTCCTCTGTCCATGGAATTCTTCAGGCAAGAATACTGGAGTGGGTTGCCATTCCCTTACTGTCTGAGCCATGAGGGAAGCCCACTCTATAGGAAAGGCTATTTAGGATACTTTTTAGGATATCAGGAATCAACTTTCCTAGAAAAATGTGGACAGAGCAGAAGAAAGATGTCAAATGGAGATTTGTAGATCAGGGTAGTATGACTTTTTCTTCTGAGAGATCAATTGTACCTTCCCTACCTCAATTGTTCTTCAAGTGCCAGACACAGTTGGCAGCACAGAGTCTGACTGAAAACAGAAATGCATTCTGAGAAGTTGAACCCATAACATCAAAGGTCTCATAGATCCAATATGGCGTACAGGGGTGAGTACCAAAGGAAAATAGTATAAGGATGTTCGTCAAAGGAGGGGGAGAAGAGGAAATTGGGAACATGTGTCCTAACAGATCAACCACATCCACAAAACGGAGAGAAAACTGGAGGAGGGCCGAGAGGTTTCTGTAAGACTCCAAAGTTGCACAAAGTCACTGAAGCATCCCAGATTTTGTGACCACTACACTCTGAAAGTTCAGAATCGTTTAGGAAACCTACCTTTGTTGTGTTGCCCTTTTCTCCTGCAGCATCAACAGAAAGTCCTCAGTTAGAAAATGTTAGCTTCTAAAACTGTGAGCCAAGTGTGTTAAAGAGACAAAGGACATTTGGTGAACAATGGGTGTGCAGGAAGCTACTTGACACGTGGTGTTGAGCTGGGCCCCACAGGAGTGAGACTGGAAACGGTAGTTTTTGTTGGCAAACGTGTGTCTTGAGTTCTTTGTGTCTTGGATGCTGGGGGAGGCTGAAAGATTTCCTAATATGATAGAGTAATGTAAAAGAAACCATATACCTTGGCAGGCCCCAAATACTTTGTATTCTCCTTTAGGCCAACAAACTTCAGCAAACACGCACAGACAGACAGACACACACACCACACACACACAGCACATGGCTAAGCTATTTACATATCACTGCGAACTATTTTGATCCTTTTTCTCTCCTTTCTCCTCCTCCTCCTCTGGTGTCAAGTCCATAAAAGAACACTTAAGTATGTGATTCTTTGGAATTTGGATTGTGTGGTCAATGGAAACCACTGTTTTAAATTCCCTGGAAACATGGGTCATGGATACTATATTTAAATAAATTTCAGAGTCATCAGGTGGCTGGATTTTTCCACCAATATTTTCACCTTGTGTTGAGTGATTCACATACACGCCCCTCATTCCTGCCAACCTTCTGTAAGCAAATGCATCACAACCCCTACCCTCTGATCCACACACTCTTGGTAATGATGTCAGGAGCCCATGATTTTCCCCTTTTGAAGAGAGAGTTTTCCATGTGGGTTGAAAACAAGAAAGGAAGCGGAGCAGGGCAAGATGAGGCCACTCAGTCTCTCTGCATGGGTGGCAGAGTGGAGGTGTGGGTTTTACATTATCACTAGGAGGTCAAGCCAGCTTGACAGTAATATTGCCAGAGAGAAGTGGGGGTTGGAACTGAGGCCAGGTGGCTGGGTTGAATCCGAAAAAGACTTAAGGGGTAACACCCAGGATATGACCACTGCTGATGTTGAATGTGGATTTCCCCTGGGAGCTGATGATGTGGTTTTTCTTTCCACTTCAAAGTATTGGCAAATGTGTTTTGTACCTAAGGGGAGGAGCCATCCCCTGAAGACTGAACCATCCTTCTTGGTGTCCTCGGGTTCAGCTTCCCAAAGACCTCTGCTGTGTGCAGTCTTCATAAGGCCCCAGGGGACGAGGGGTTTATAAGGCAAAGCCCAGGTCACTCCCTTGTCACCACAGAAGAAAGTGGGCACCCTGGTCTCCAATTCAGGAGTTTTTAAGGGTCTGTTTGTGGTTCAGCTGCTGAGTCATCACCTCCTTGGGCCTCATTACCTCACCTTCCTTGGATCAAATGTACAACCCTCGGCGAAAGGAACAGCATGAGGCCTAGTCCTCAGGTCGTAGCTGAGGACAGCAAGGCAGAGTGCTTTCCAAACGCTCTACTGGCTTTCATAAATAACCTGAAGAATGACACTCCCTTGGACCCATGTTGTTTTTCTTTCTCAAGAAACACTGCTGCAAAAGAATATTTAAAAAAATAATTTACATAGGTAAAAAAGCACACGTGCCTAATGTGGGAAGAACTTTCTCAGAATCAAGATAAAATGAGTCTTCTTTAAAATAAATTTCAACTATGGTAACAGAAGTAAAGAAGAATGATTATTGCCCACAAGATTTTGCATAGATCCAGACTTCAAACCAGGGTTAAGTGTGGTTTATTGGAGATAGCTACTTTCATTAGCTCTCTCTGCTACCACTTACTAGTTATGTAACATAGAACAGATTATTTGCAACCTCTGGGACACAAGTGGTTCATCCATAAGATGGAGTTAGGTCATGTATAATTTCTTGAATATTTAAGGTATAAACCTTATGTCATGCTGCTTTTTCCTCTATAATTGTCAGTACCACAGAATTACATCCAAATCTCCAAACCACTTAAGTTGTAACATTCATATAATCATGGAGTTGGAAATAACCAAGCCTATGCAAAAGTCTTATATTCAGCATCCTTGAATGGTAGACACCCAGTGGCAGGGAGCTTCCCACCTTCCTGAGAAGTCCTGCTTATCTATCCATCCTTCCAACCAATCATTTATTCATTAAGCATTTGTCGAATATGTACTATGTGTCAGGGGCTTTTCTTGGTGCTGAGAATGGGTCATTGACACTCATAAAGATCATTGACACTCATAGTCCAAGGGAAAACCCATGCAAAATACTATGTTACTGTCAGAAAAGATTAAGGAGAACAAACTAAAATAAGAAAGGAGGACAGGAATTGTTGGAGGTGTGGGAAGTAAATGGCCAGAGAGGGTCAAACCTAGACAATGCCTCTGTGTTAATCTTGGAAGAAAGTGAGTCATGAAACCACTTGGAGGAAGAGTGTTCAAAGCAGATGGCATAAAAAACACAAAGTCTCAAAGTGATAGGACACTTGCTGTATTGAGGAGGCTGATGCAACTGAAGCGGAGAGAAAAAAAAGAAGAGTATTAGGATAGATGGTCAAGGAAGCAACAATGATGGGCAGAGAATGTGGGGCCACACTGGCCGTGCTTTGGACACTGGCTTTCACTCTGAATGAGAGAGGTCACTTTTGGAGGAAACTGAATAAGGGATGTCATGGATATAAGTTTAAAAGACTACTTCGGCTAGTACACTAAGAACATTTTGAAGGGAATAGAAGTGGAGACAGGTTAAACAGATCATGGGCTATTAAAATAAGCCATGTCAAAGGATATGGAAGTTTGGACCAAGGAGAGAGCAGTGGAAGGGGTAAGAAGGTAAAGCCAAAGATGGATGGATCAGAGAGAAAGAGAGAAAGGGAGGGAGAGAAAGAAAGCCTAAGGGGGAGAGGAAGAGAGAGAATAAGGTTATGTGTTTGGCCTTAGAAAAGAAAAAGATGGCCTTTCCATGATTCATAATGTACAATGTAGAAAGTGATGTTATGGGTAGGGTAGGTTTGATACAGGTATGATGGGAAAATATTACAAGTTCAATTCTGGACAGTGCATGATGGGGAACACATGTATACCTGTGGTGGATACTTTTGGATATTTGGCAAAACTAATACAATTATGTAAAGTTTAAAAATTAAAAAAAAAAAACATACAATACGTCTGTGTGAAGATGTGCAGTTGGTTATAAAAATCTAGCATTCAGGGGCTATAACACCATGATGCAGGTAAAATATGGGAGTAATCACAGGCATGGCAGTTTAAAAGGCTGGAGTAGGAAATGCTTAACCAGTGAGTATGTATAGACAGAGACACCATCCCAGATTTGAGTCCTAGACATTCAGTGTTTAGAAATCAAGATATTAGAAAGAATCTTTAAAGGAGACTAAGGATCGATAAAGGACAGAAATGGTATGGACCTAACAGAAGCAGAAGATATTAAGAAGAGGTGGCAAGAATACACAGAACTGTACAAAAAAGATCTTCACAACCAAGATTATCATGATGGTGTGATCACTCACCTAGAGCCAGACATCCTGGAATGTGAAGTCAAGTGGGCCTTAGAAAGCATCACTATGAACAAAGCTA
>NW_011494611.1:988720-990661 GCF_000754665.1 Bison bison bison
TGTGTTCATGCTTACATGTATAAATGCTTACATTGCGATCAGGAAGCAAGGTTCCGAACTGTTACTGCAGTAAGGATGCACTCACCGTAGGCTTGTGAGAGCAACCTTTATTCAAACTTGCAAAACCTTCAGCATCTGGTTTCTGTCACTGAGCCTTCTGGTTGTGATGATTAGAAAGCCAATTCTTTTGTCAACCATAACTGTTTCCTTTACGCCATCCTCTTCCTTCCAGTTTGCCACCCATTATGGTTATTGATCCTCTTATTTCTCTTCTACACTCTGACCCTTGCAAAAGGATGGTGTCTGATTCTTTATCCCAAATGTCTAGCATAGTGCCTAGCATAGTGGGTAAGTGAAGTGAAGTGAAGTCGCTCAGTCGTGTCCGACTCTTTGCGACCCCATGGACTGTGGCCTACCAGGCTCCTCCTTCCATGGGATTCTCCAGGCAAGAGTACCAGAGTGGGTTGCCATTTCCTTCTCTAGGGGATCTTCCTGACCCAGAGATCGAACCCAGGTCTCCGGCATTCCAGGCAGACGCTTTAATCTCTGAGCCACCAGGGAAGCACTCCATAATCATTTAATGAATGAACTCAGCACAGAAGTATGTAGGTGGTACCAGGAGCACCAATGTTTTAAATGGTGCAAAATGTTTTACAGGAGCACCAATGTATGTAAAATATTCCATGTTTTACGTGCAATGGGATGCCCAAGGCAAAAGCAGTACATAGAAAGGCATGGATATCTCTGAATGAGAAACAATGACTCATGTGAAGAATTAAAGGAAGTTCAGTCTCCCTGGTGGCTCAGACAGTGAAGAATCCACCTGCAATGCAAGAGATCCTGGTATGATCCCTGGATTGTGAAGACCCTCTGGAGAAGGGAATGGCTTCCCACTCCAGTATTCTTGCCTGGAGAATTCCATGGACAGAGGAGCCTGGCGAGCTATAATCCATGGGGTCACAAAGAGTCCGACATGACTGAGTGACTAAACAACAGCAAGTATGTTTATAGCAGAGAGTGCTTACGGAAGGTAATGCTATCAAAGAGATAGACGGGCCTGTACCTAAGAGAAAGAGTCAGTCGAAATTCTCTTGAGGACAGTGAGGAACTTAACTGGGAAGGATTTAAGCTATAGCGTGGTGCATAGGGAATATCACTCCGGTTCGCAAATAGAAGGGAAGGGATATAATTTCAAGTACACAGCCCAGTTAGGAGGTTATTGTAACTGAACAAATAATAAGAAAGGTGTAACTTTCACAAGATAGAGTTAAGGTGCCACCCTGTAAGGAAGTGTGAAGAGGGAGCCTTACGAGGATTCTGGGGACGGTAGGGCTTAAGAGGAAAGAGATAACAGTGTGTCAAGAATAGTTTCCTGGCTTCTGGCTATGTGACTTGTGGATGGTTCCACCATCTGCTGGGATGGGGGCAGAGGGATAGGAGGGGGAGCTCAGTTTTAGGTTTGCCAAGCTAGAAACTCCTGTGGGAATCCAGGTTGAAGCTGTCCCACAAACATTAGAACAGCCAGTTATAGAACCCATAAAAAAGAACAGAGGGATTTAGATTGGAAAATGATACAGAGTTTATTTAATATAATTTGGATTTAGATATTTAAAATGTTCTTGGGCTAAAACCAAATATGTGAACATTGCAAGTGGTAATCCCTAAACATACTGGAAAACTATCTTGAGGGTTATATTGGAGTTACCAATGACTTTCATTGTTCTAAGTCTTATGGAATAAGTCATTCATTCATTTTCAGGTCACCAAGACTAATTTAAATGTCACATTTGGACACTCTAGATCAGACAACATTCAGAAAACTAAGAGCGTGGCATCTGGTCCCATCACTTCATGGAAAATAGATGGGGAAACAGTGGAAACAGTGGCTGACTTTATTTTTCTGGGTTCCAAAATCACTGCAAATGGTGACTTCAGCCATGA
>NW_011494611.1:990761-991471 GCF_000754665.1 Bison bison bison
AGATTATCATGATGGTGTGATCACTCACCTAGAGCCAGACATCCTGGAATGTGAAGTCAAGTGGGCCTTAGAAAGCATCACTATGAACAAAGCTAGTGGAGGTGATGGAATTCCACTTGAGCTCTTTCAAATCCTGAAAATTGATGCTGTGAAAGTGCTGCACTCAATATGCCAGCAAATTTGGAAAACTCAGCAGTGGCCACAGGACTGGAAAAGGTCAGGTTTCATTCCAATCCCAAAGAAAGGCAATGCCAAACAATGCTCAAACTACCACACAATTGCACTCATCTCACACGCTAGTAAAGTAACGCTCAAAATTCTCCAAGCTAGGCTTCAGCAATACATGAACTGTGAACTTCCAGATGTTCAAGCTGGTTTTAGAAAAGGCAGAGGAACCAGAGATCAAATTGCCAACATCCACTGGATCATGGAAAAAGCAAGAGTTGCAGAAAAACATCTATTTCTGCTTTATTGACTGTGCCAAAGCCTTTGATTTTGTGGATCATAATAAACTGTGGGAAATTCTGAAAGAGATGGGAATACCAGAGCACCTGACCTGCCTCTTGAGAAACCTATATGCAGGTCAGGAAGCAATAGCTAGAACTGGACATGGAACAACAGACTGGTTCCAAATAGGAAAAGGAGTTCGTCAAGGCTGTATATTGTCACCCTGCTTATTTAACTTATATGCAGAGTACATCATGAGAAAC
>NW_011494611.1:991571-992581 GCF_000754665.1 Bison bison bison
AAGACTCTGATGCTGGGAGGGATTAGGGGCAGGAGGAGAAGGGGATGACAGAGGATGACGTGGCTGGATGGCATCACTGACTCGATGGACATGAGTCTGAGTGAACTCTGGGAGTTGGTGATGGACAGGGAGGCCTGGCGTGCTGTGATTCATGGGGTGGCAAAGAATCGGACACAACTGAGCGAGTGAACTGAACTGAAGGATCAGTCAGAGAGGAAGGAAGAAGACTGTGAGAGGAATTTCCTGGTAGACAATTAAGAGCTTCAAAGAGGAAAGAGAAACAGATAGGATCAAATACTGCTGCTAAGTCAAGCAAGAATGGAATATTGGCATTAGCAACATAGTAATTGCTCATCACTTTGGGGATGGTGGTTTGGTGGAGTCGTGTGGATAAGAGTCTGACTGAAGTGAATTAAAGGGAGAATGGAAGGAGAGGAATTAGAAACTCAAGTTTTTGCATAAAAGAGACAATAGGGTCAAACAACTTCTGGTGGGGTTAATGGGAGAAATAATACCAATTTTACATGCACAAAGGAAAGATCCTGAAGATAAAGTGAATTGATGATGCAGGAGAAAGGAGGGGAGATTGTTTTTGACTAAATGAAAGGGAGAGAGAGGAGAGAGGATAGGTCTATTCAAGAGGTAGAAATCTCAGTTGTGGCTAAGAAATATGCAAACATCTAGTCTATAGTAGATCAGAATACAGATGATTGGTATAGATGTGAGGGGAGGAGCTTTTGAACATGATTTGAATGGCTGCATTTTCTTGGTGAAACATCAAACAAGGCTGGCAGCTGAGACTGAGGATGGAGGAAGAGGCTTTGGGGTATTTCAGAAGACAAGAGAAAATAAGACACAGAGAATTTGTGCTGACTCATAACCTGTCATTCAAAGTGCTGCTAAGTGGTTCCCATGGTTATCTATCAGATCAGTCGCTCAGTGGTGTCCGACTCTTTGCGACCCCATGAATCACAGCACGCCAGGCCTCCCTGTCCATCACCAACTCCCAG
>NW_011494611.1:993807-1028181 GCF_000754665.1 Bison bison bison
TAGGGAAAACCACTAGACCATTCAGGTATGGCCTAAATCAAATCCCTTATGATTATACAGTGGAAGTGAGAAATAGATTTAAGGGCCTAGATCTGATAGATAGAGTGCCTGATGAACTATGGAATTAGGTTCATGACATTGTACAGGAGACAGGGATCAAGACCATCCCCATGGAAAAGAAATGCAAAAAAGCAAAATGGCTGTCTGGGGAGGCCTTACAAATAGCTGTGAAAAGAAGAGAAGTTAAAAGCAAAGGAGAAAAGGACAGATATAAACATCTGAATGCAGAGTTCCAAAGAATAGCAAGAAGAGAAAAGAAAGCCTTCTTCAGCGATCAATGCAAAGAAATAGAGGAAAACAACAGAATGGGAAAGACTAGAGATCTCTTCAAGAAAATCAGAGATACCAAAGGAATATTTCATGCAAAGATGGGCTCAATAAAGGACAGAAATGGTTATCTATACAAGGGGGCTATCATGTGCCTTGAGAATCATCTGTTCTCTATGGTTAAACAGTCCCTCGGACTTTGAGGAGATTAACCCGAATATTCACTGGAAGGACTGATGCTGAAACTCCAATAATTTGGCCACCTTATGCGAAGAGCTGACTCACTGGAGAAGACCCTGAGGTTGGGAAAGACTGAGGGCAGCAGAAGAGGGTGACAGTGGATGAGATGGTTGGATGGAGCATCACTGCTCAATGGACATGAATCCAAGCAAACTCCAGCAGACAGTGAAGGACAGGGAAGTCTGGCGTGCTGTGGTTCATGGGGTCGCAAAGAATTGGACATGACTTAGCCACTGAAAAACAGTAATGGTTTAAAAAAAAACACAAAAAAACTTCTCTAGCAACTGTGTCATGTAACAAACTTTTGAGAATTTTTTGTGATCTTATGCAGTCTACTTTGGGATTTTAGGTTGTCAAAATCCCTCTTAAAATGAGATGTTCAGAATTAAAGCCAAAGCTTTTGGTGTGTTCTGTCTAAATAAATGATTGGATACCCTATTAAGACTAACCAGACGGCATGAGCTTTGAAAATGAGACTTTGACTCACGTCTCATTCCACAAATCCATACCTGAATCCCAAGAACCATCCCAACCTTGTACCACTGATTCATTTTGGATTAAATTCAGTCCCACACTAACTCCTTTAAGATCCTTCTCTGTTAGTTTCAGATTAGCATTCTAGTCTTTCAAGGTCACTCTGAATGTTGTTTAAGTCCTTGGAAGAAAAACAGGTATTGTTTATTAAGCAAGAACCAAAGGCTGGGTTAAGGTCTTTGCATGCTAAATCACTTCAGTTTTGCCCAACTTTTTGCGACCCTACGGACCACAGCCTGACAGGCATCTCTGTGCATGGGATTCTCCAGGGATGAATGCTGGAATGGGTTGCCATGCCCTTCTCTAGGGGGTCTTCCCGACCCAGGGATTGAGCCCACGTCTCTTGCATCTCCTGTATTGGCTGGTGGGTTCTTTACCACTAGAGCCACCTGGGAATGCAAGGTCTTTAAAAGGCATTGAACTAATTGAATTCTCTACACCACCCTAGAGAGACATGGTACCATTTTACAGTTTAAGAAACAGAGGTACTGAGAGATGGAGTTATTTTTCAAACGTCACAGAGGTAACAAGATACAGAATGGGAATTCAAATTCAGGGATTTAAACTCCAATGCTTCAGCTCTGCTTCGTGTTTCACAGCCAAGAGACAGTGTGGGAAGAAGGCTAGCAAAAGAGCTCAAAGCAGAATTCAGATCTCCTGAATCTGAGAGTTCTTCCTGGAAATGTGCCCTTTCTTAGGTCTCCTATCCTCCCATTCTCTCACAGATGGCTAGACCTGGAACGTTTGTACATCACTTCTTATGTCTAATCCCTAAATGTTTATGCTCTACCGCTCATTTCTGAAATATTAGTCACTCCCAGCCTTTTTGCTATCTTCATATTTAAAAAGCATTTAAACCAAACGGACAGGCATTAGAGAGGGTTGGGACACCTGCTGAAAGCTTAAAAGCTATCCCATATGTATCATTCTAGTTGTAACAACCACATTTTATTATCTTTTTCTTTTTTTATATTTGATGATTTTTTTTTGCTACAATGACCATTCATATTTAATCATAATGGGAACCTCCCTGCCATCCTCGCCCTATCATACATGTGCCTTTTTCATGCGGTTTCTAAAATAAACAGTGTATTTCAAAGGCAAACTCTGGTTCCAAAGACTATGACACCCTTAACAAGTTCTTCCAACTTTTAAGCCTCCCAAGGAATTCCCAACTGTCCAGTGATTTAACTTGTCAGATTGCTGGAATCAAGTCACTCGTACATATTACCCCTTGACCTCCAACTGGCAGCCACAGTCCTCTCCTTTGTGAAGAATGACACTCCTCCCGCTTGACAATGCAAACTGTCTGCTCACCGTTTTGCACACAGCTGCGGCAGCTGAAAACGTCTGGCACACAACATATGGAATTTAATTTCCTGATATTTACATAGATTGAAAGTGTTTCTGCTACAGACTTCAGATGATCTTCTGCACCAGGCCTTGAGGCAAAAGCTTTCAGCCCATTTCTTGCCCACCTTCTAAATGCCCCTGCTGCAACTCATTCTGTGAACAAGACGAGAATCAGAATGTGAAGTCTGCTGGTGTTAAGTGCCTTGAAAGATTGAGTCCTTTACTTATTAACTTTGCTGTGTTGGTGGTTTATATCAGTTCTGTTTTCAACTGGGAAAGGCAGGGTTTTAAACTATACATGTTTCCTTGAAACTTTTTAAAAATAAAATTTTAACTTTGGAACAGGTTTAGACTTAGAGAAAAATTGTGGAGATAGTGAAGAATTGCCATCAACTGCATATCAAGTTTTTTTCTATTGTTAACATCTTACACTGGAATGGTATGATCTCTGTAATTAATAAACCCATATTGATACATTATTACTAGTGACAGCCCATGCTTGATTCCAGTTTCCTCACTTCTTACCTAATGTCCTTTTCTCTGTTCCAGGATCCCATCCAGGCTGCTATATTGTATCACGTCTCTTTAGGTTCTTCTTGGCTATGACAGTTTCTCAGACTTTCCTTGTTTTTTTATGATCTTGACAGTTTTGAGGAGTACTGGTCAGGTATTTTGTGGAATGAGCTCAGTTGGGCTTTGCCTGAGAGGCTTTTGTGTGTGTGTGTGATTAGACTGAGGTTGTGTGTTTGAAGAAGAAAAATGACAGGTGTGAAGACCCGTGTTCACCCCACCGTGTTAAGGGTGCCTGCATACATGCTTAGTTATGCAGCCATGTCTGAGTCTGACACGTCTGACTCTTTGTGACCTCACAGACTGTAACCTGCCAGGTTCCTCTGTCCATGGGATTCTCTAGGCAAGAATATTGGAGTGTGTAGCCATTCCTTTCTTCAGGAGATCTTCCCAACCCAGAGATCAAACCCGGCCCTCCTGCAGTGAAGGCGGATTCTTTACCATCTGAGCCGTAAGAGAAGCCCCATGTTAAGGGTAGATGTTAACAATGGAACTTATCGCTGGGAGGGTTAGCCTTGATCGTCAGGCTGAGGGAGCACTTGTCATGCTTCTCCGCTGTCCAGTTACCCTGTTTACCCACTTTCTGTGCTGTGCTCATTGCAAAGAGCGCAGTCTGTACAGCCCACACTTAAGGAGAGGGAAGCTGGTTCCACTTCCTTGAGGGTGGAGGTAATCTACATAAATCACTTGATACCATTCTCAGTGGAAGATTTGTCTGTTCTCCCTAATTTATTTATTCGTTCAACATTAGTATGGACTCGTGAATAGTCCTTTTATTTTTAGGGTTGTAATCCATTGCCACCTTATTTATTTTGCTGCTCAAAATGCTCTTGGTTTGGCCATCCGCGTCTCTTGCAGTTGGCTCCTTCTGACATACTCTCGTCATTGTAGCATTTGTTTGCTAATTTCTTCCGCACTTCCTTACTGACTGGCACTACACAACGCTCTAAAAATTGTCCAAATGATAAATGCTGGAGAGAATGGGGAGAAAAGGGAACCCTCCTGCACTGTTGGAGAGAATGTAAACTGATATAGCCTGAATGGAAAACAGTATAGAGATTCCTTAAAAACTAGGAATAAATCTACCATATGACCCAGAAATCCCATTACTGAGCATATACTCTGAAAAAAACACAATTCTAAGAGACACACGTATCCCAATTTCACTGCAGCTATTTACAATAGCTAGGACATGGAAGCAATCCAGATATCCAACAACAAATGAATGGATAAAGAAGATGTGGTATGTATATGCAATGGAATATTAATCATAAAAGGGAGTGAATTTGAGCCAGAAGTAGTGAGGTGGATGAACCTAGAGCCTCTTATACAGAGTGAAGTAAGTCAGAAAGAGAAAAATAAGTATCATATATATGATACTTATTATAATGTATATATATATAGAATAATGTATATATATAGAATACTACATAGAATAATGTATATATATAGAATACAGAAAAGTGGTACTGATGAATCTAGTAGACAATGGACTTATGAACACAGCCAGAGAAGGTGAGGGTGGGACAAATTGAGAAAGGAGCATTGACATATAGATAGACACTATCGTGGATAAAATAGATAATTAGTGAGAACCTGCTATATAACACAGGGAGCCCAGCCTGGTGCTCTGCGATGACCTAGAGGGTGGGACAGGGTGAGGGGAGGGGGCTCCGGAGGGACGGGATGCATATATGTGTGTGTTGTTATATATTTGTGTGTGTGTGTGTGTTGTATATGTGTATGTGTTGTGTGTGTATGTGTTGTGTATGTGTGTTGTGTGTGTTATGTGTGTGTGTGGTGTGTATGTGTGTTATGTTGTGTGTGTGTTGTGTATGTGTGTGTGTTGTGTATGTATGTGTGTTATGTTGTGTGTGTGTTGTGTATGTGTGTGTATGTGGTGTGTGTATATCTGTTGTGTGTGTGTTGTATATGTGTGTGTATGTGTTGTGTGTATGTGTGTGTGTATGTGGTGTGTATGTGTGTGTGGTGTGTATGTGTGTGTGTTGTGGTGTGTGTATGTGTGTGTGTTGTGGTGTGTGCGTGTGTGTATGGTTGCAGGGCAGAAACCAACACAATGTTGTAAAACAATTTTCCACCAACTAAAAAATAAAATAAGAAGAACAAAACAACATGCTCCAGGACCATCTTTCATATTTCCTGCTCCTGTCCTAGAATCAGTCATTTTTCCCCCTTGGAGTTCTGATATGACTTGAGCAGTCCTAATGAGAACGTTCTCACGGGGTCTCTAGCAGTCACGGGGTGTGGAAGTTTGGTCCAGGAAAAGCTGCTGGCAAGAGATAGGACACATTACTACGATCTCAGTTACTATGAGATAATTAGATGCTGAGGATTCAGCAGTTCTGAGACCTGGTCTCCAGTCTCAGAGAGTTCATAGTCTAATGAAGAAGGTACATAAATAAGCAGCCAACCACAATACACCCAGCGAGTACTATGAGGGGTTGGGGGTGGGTAGGTGATCCCAAGATTACAGGGCAGCAGAGAAGAGAGTCATCTAACCCAGGCTGGAGATAAATTTTCCTGGAGATAAATTTAATGAATGAATTGAATAATTTGTATTCTTGATAACTCATTTAGCCCCTCTGATCTAATACATTTTGAGATTTTTTTCAAAGTATATTTACTCATGGATCTCCTTTCTAAAAAAATTTTTGAGCAGCTTGTTTCTTTCAGGATCTGTGATCAGTCAGAAGAATCTACACCTTTCCATCAGGTCTTCATGAATGAAGAGATAGAGCTCCTTGGTCCTTTTCTCAGCAAGGGACTATATGAATGCCCAGACTGGAATTTGTTACTGAAATACTCTGGATCTTAAAGATCCAGCATCTCTCAACCTTTGTGTTTCTTCTGCATATGAGTAGCTATTAAAGTTAAGGACTATAAATGTTTTTCCCCATCTTTAAATATCAAAAGAACATTGATTTTGATCCGTGTTCAGCCAGACTGTATTTCCCAAAGATGGTTGCAATCATTTCTCCCATTCCACAAATTCCTCTCACAATGAAACTTTGACATTGCTCTGATCAAAGCAGGGAACCTATAGGTGCTCTCCCCTTAAGTTTAAGAGGACTTGTCACCATGACAAAGCGATGCCTGTAACACCTGAGGCAGGGTTATAGAAAACATATTTCCTGGCTTGCACCTAGTTCTCCTCTGAGGTATTTACTCCTGGCATCCAGCTGCCATGCTATGAGGAAGTCCAAACTGGTGCATGTGGAGACAGCACGTGGAAAGCCCACATTTGAGAGGTGTTGCCTGACGCCCATTTGAGATCTTGGCTCACACCAGCGCCAAATGTGAGACATGCAGGTGAAGGTGTCCTGAGATTTATCCAGCCTCCAGCTCTCAAGGGATCCCTGGCTTATGACTCTGCTCTGTTGATGCCATAGACACATAGCTGAAACTGGTCCTCCCTTTGCTCCATCCCACAGAATTCATGACTATGATACAATTGTTGTTTTATACCTTGAATTTGTGTGGAGATATGGCGGAGGAGGTTTTTATGATGCACTAGTACTGGGGTCGCAAAAAGTTGGACACGACTGAGCGACTGGACTGAACTGAACTGAACTTGGGCTTGTTACTTAACCTCCTGAGGCAACTGATATAGGTTATAAAATAAAATAATCAATATTGTATACATTCTGATTGTCTTAAAAAGAAGTCAGTTATCACAATAATGCTATGAACTGCCTGATACACTGTACCATAATAACAAATCCTTGTTGTTGCCTGCCTCCTATAGGCTCAGCACTGTGTCATATGTGACATGCATTAGCTATTCTAATCTCACAAACTGAAGCATCAGAATTAGTGTTCCCAGTTTACAGAGGCAAAGTTAAGTAGCCAATCCAAAGTTAAACAGCTAGACATCAGTGATCTTAGGTGTTCAAACCCAGAACTGACTCTAAAGCTCACTATCCAAAGGAATATGAACCCCTTTCCTTTCAGTAACTTATGATGTAAGATAAAATATTTGCAAATAATATATCTGATTAGAGATTTATATCTAAAATATATAAGGGGCTCTTAAAAGCCAGTAGTGAAAGGACAAAAAACCCAAGTAAAAAATGGGCAAGGGATCGATTTGAATAAGTAATTCTCCAAAGAAGATAAACACACAGCCAGTCAACCTGTGAAAAGGTCCTCAATCTCATTAGGGAAATGAAAATCAAAAGCACAGTTACCACTACCCTCTCCAAAAATGGATAAAATAAGTAGACAATAACAAGTGTTCACAAGGATGTGAAAATTGGAGCCTGCATAGATTGCTGGTCAGAGTACAAAACAGCACAGCTTCTTTGAATAGCAGTCTAGTAGCATTGCAGGAAGTCAAATATAGAGTTACTGTAATGACCTAGCAATTCCCCTTCTGGCTATATTTGCAAGAAAGATTAAAACATCTGACGAAAAAAAACCTTGTACACAAGTATTCATAGCAGTATTATTTACCACAAAGTGGAAACAACTCATCCTTCAACTGACAAATGGAAAATAGCATATATCTGTACATGGAACATTATTCAGCCATAAAAAGAAATAAAGTACTGATACCTGCTACAAGATGAGCTGTGAAAACACTCAGTGAAAGAAGCCAGTCATAAAAGACCATGCATTGTACGATTCAACTGTAATGAAGTCTCCAGCATAGGCCTGTATGTAGAAATAGAGACTGAATTCATGCTTGTCTAGGACAGCAGTTCCCCATCCTTTTGGTGCCAGGGATTGGGTTCATGAAGACAATTTTTCCATGGACTGGGGGGAGGCAGGTGGTTTTCAGATGACTCAAGCACCTGTATTTCGTGTGCACTTTATTTCTATTAAATTACATCTGCTCCCCCTCAGATCATCTGGCATTAGATCTTGGAGGTTGGGGACCCCTCATCTTGGGTGAAGGAGTTTGGGGAAATAGGCAGTGATGGCTGATGAACCCAGGGTTTCTTTTTAGGATTATGAAAATGTTCTAAAATTGATTGCAATATTAGTTTGACAACTGTGTGAAAATACTTAAAACCACTGATTTTTTACACTTTAAATGGGTGAATTTCTTGGATATGAATTATATATCAATATGCTGGTTAAAAATAATACTATCAGGCATATATGTCATTAACTTTGTTAAGCAGTTCCTATAAGCTCATTATAGATCGTAGCTTAAACTTCACCACAACCTAGTTGCTGCTGTTGCTGCTGCTGCTGCTAAGTCACTTCAGTCGTGTCTGACCCTGTGCGACCCCATAGACGGCAGCCCACCAGGCCTCCCCGTCCCTGGGATTCTCCAGGCAAGAACACTGGAGTGGGTTGCCACTTCCCTCTCCAATGCATGAAAATGAAAAGTGAAAGTGAAGTCACTCAGTCATGTCTGACTCTAGCGACAACCTAGTTAGGTAGCAATGTTATTATTTTCCTTTGGGGGGGATGATTTGGGAGAATGGCATTAAAACATGTATAAGATCACATAAGAAACAAATCGCCAGTCCAGGTTTGATGCAGGATGCAGGAAGCTTGGAGCTGGTGCACTGGGATGACCCAGAGGGATGGTATGGGGAGGGAAGTAGAAGGGGGGTTCAGGATGGGGAACACGTGTACACCCGTGGCGGATGCATGTTGATGTATGGCAAAGCCAATGCAATATTGTAAAGTAAAAAAATAATAATGATAATAAAAAATTTAAAAAAATAAATAAGAAATTAGTATCAAAATAAAAAATTGATATTAAAGATACTTTAAACAACAAAAAATAATAAGTAAATAAATAAATAAGGAGAAAAAATTAGAGAGTAAATCATTTCCTTAAGATTCTTTGAGATTCCAATCTTGATAGACTCCTCTAGAATCTACAGGCTAAATTATTATGTGGTATCCATTATTATCAATTATAAACTACACATACGTGAGTGCCTGCATGCAAAGTTACTTCAGTCATGTCCCACTCTGTGTGACTATGGACTGAAGTCTGCCAGGCTCCTCAGTCCATGGTATTCTCCCGGGAAAAATACTGGAGTAGGTTGTCATGCCCTCCTCCAGAGGATCTTCCTGACCCAGGGATTGAACCTGTGTCTCAGAAGTCTCTTGCATTGGCAGATAGATTCTTTACCACTAGTACCACCTGAAAGCCCATAAACTGCACATTATAGCTCTGTATTTCTCCTCTTTCCCTCTCTTCAATTCTACTTTGTACATTTCCTCCTACCAAAGAATTTGTGCTGAGATTTTTATATATTTCAAAGCCAATGTCATTGTAAAATCTTGTATTGAATACCCATATATGTTGCCCCCACAAACACACACCCCCCAAAAAAAATTCTGGTTAGCTGTAATTGCTAACCAGATAATAACCATGGTGATTGCAGCCATGAAATTAAAAGACGCTTGCTCCTTGAAAAAAGAAGCTATGAGCAACATAGATAGCATTTTAAAAAGCAGAGACATCACTTTGTCAACAAAGGTCTGTCTAGTCAAAGCTATGGTTTTTCCAGTAGTCATGTGTGGATGTGAGAGTTGAACCATACAGAAGGCTAAGTGCCAAAGAATTGATGCTTTTGAACTGTGTTGGAGGAGACTCTTGAGAGTTCCTTGGACTGCAAGGAGATCAAACCAGTCAGTCCTAAAGGAAATCAGTCCTGAATATTCATTGGAAACACTGATGCTGAAGCTCCAATACTTCAGCCACCTGATGCGAAGACCTGACTCATTAAAAAAGACCCTGATGCTGGGAAAGACTGAAGGCAGGAGAAGGGGACAACAGAGGATGAGGTGGTTGGATGGCATCACTGACTCAGCGGACATGAGTTTGAGCAAACTGTGAGAGTTGGTGATGGACAGGGAAGCCTGACATGCTGCAGTCCATGGGGAAACAAAGCACCGGACACGACTGAGCGACTGAACAACAACAAATGGGGCAGGTTGGACTGTTCTTTTAAAATTTCCCTTCAGGATGGGGGTGGAGGTGATATTGTCATGTGGCTTTAAAGAAGAGATGGTCATATGTCCCAGAATTTGAAATATGGCTCCGTCTTTACCAGTTGCATAAACTTGGACTGGTTACTTTGTCTTTCTGAGGCTAGGTTCCCTCAGCTTTAAATTGGAGATGAGGACCTTACCTACCTGCATTGCTGTGATGACCCTGCTATGGGAATTAACAGGTGTAGAGTTAACTGGAGGGCGGCCCATGCTCAGTGAACAGGAGCCCGTCTTCTTTTTATTTACCCTTATTTACCCACCAGCATCCCAGATTTCCAAACATGGTGAGCGGAACACACTGGCAGACGAAAGCTCTCCCCAAGCCCAGAGAGCTCTTTTTTCTCCAAGCCCAGGAAGTTCTCTCCTCTCCAAATGGCCAACTTAAACCAGATTGAGAACCTGAGGCAAAAAAACACACTCTTACTGGGGAGGGAGTGCATTCCAGCAGTTGGCTCCGTCTCCCAGCTTCTCCAGAGAAATCAGAGCGGCTAAGACGTTTAAAGCCCCAGCCAGAATCCCTGATTTAATTTGATTTTATAGTTGCAGGGATTGCCTTGTTGTGGTTTCCCTATATCACATACAGAGCTCGCCTCTGCTTGCCGTGGAGGGGAAGCCAGTCAGTATACACGTGTGTTGGCACAGCGCTCAGTCTCAAAGGCTTGTCTCCCGATGCCGCCGCTTCTGCGTGGAGATCCAGACGTGAGGATCAGAGACAGGACATGGGCTGGATAGGGGAGGCTTTGGCCCAGAAACAGGCTGAGCTCTGATCTGCATCTGGACTCCCTAACCTAGTCAAGGATTCTGTACAACTTCAGACAAGGATCCTCCCTGAGCCTCTCCATTAACCCATATGCAGCACGGAAATAATACTCCATGCTTCTCAGGAGTGGTATTAAGATGTGAGAGCTGATGAATGACATTAAGTGGGCCCTCCATCAGTGTCATTAGAGGCCTCCCAGGAAACAGAAGCAGATAAACAGCATGAATAGCGTGCTGAACTAGCTCAGCGGACCTCATCTTCACCATTCTGGGCAGATAGAATCCACGAAGGAAGATGTTTCTTTTTTCTTGCTCCAAAAAGGCACGCTTTAACATTTCTTGAGGTGTCCTGTTCATTCTACGCTTAGCTTTCTAGAATCCTAGGATTTATCAGTGATGGAAGGAAGAGGAGAAATGACATAGACCTCCCCACTGGCGTGCTGTGGTTCACGGGGTCACAAAGAGTCAGACACGACTGAGCAACTGAACTGAACTGAACCCCTTTATCAGCTAGGGAAACTGAGGCTCAGAGAGGGAAACTGACCTGCAGAAGAACACACAGCAAGTTGAGTGGCTGAACCTGGCTTTGATATTTGTGTCCTTTTCATGGCATCAAATTGTTCCTGGGGAATCATCTGGGAGAAATTTAAAGAGAGGCATGATTGCAGTGACTGTAAAGTATGAGACATGTCCAGGGAAAGAGAACTCCTTTATTTGGCCAGAGGACGTGTGAAGGTGGAGCAGAGGCAGCCTGCCAAGGGCCTCCTGGGGTCTGCTGAGAGTTTCAGCATTAGCCTGGAGGCAGTGGGAAGCCATGCTCCCTGGAATATAAATGACTTGAGGACACAATTCTAGTTCATATCATTTTTGTGAATCACTTCCTGGCATGCAACATCTGGCATATAGTAGGGGTTGAAAGCGACTGTTTGACGATGCTAGACTTTCAGATCTGGGAACCTGCATGGCTGAAGAAACTTCCCCATGCCTCTGGAGTTTGCTCAAGTCAAAGAAATTCTGAAACCTATCAACAATCATTCACTTTTCTAAGAATTTCTGAACATGGGAAAGTAAGGGCAGGAAAAGCCTTCAAACAGCTTCCTTCGGAAATGACATGCCCCTGGTCACCTACTGAGCTGGTAATAAGTAACCATTCCTGATAGCTCATGTATAGTGCATGACCCTGCATAACGCTGATTCCAGTGAGTGAAGTGAGTAGATGCCACATCAACAAAATTGCTTAGCTGAAAAGATTCTCCATCTGGCGTCGGTCACAGCCTTCTACCCCAAACATACCTGTGTTCCACAGTTTTGGCCATCAGCCCAGGGACATCTGGTGGTATGCTGACCTTTGGTCATCCTGTTTTTCTAACTCTGTCATTGATTCTTTAGAAAAAGGAATTAAGGTTATCACGGCTGGAGTTTGGGATGGATTAGTAACCCTTGAAAGGGCTTGCCCTTCAAAGAAGCAATGAGAGTACCAAAATGTGGATCATCCCTTCTTCCATGGTGGGGGTGGTATATTCTTGAAATTTTAACTGGTTTGACAACACTAGCTAAATCTAGAAAGAGACCTTGAGCTGGCTTCATGAATGATTACATAACGGAAGGGAAAATGCTCGATGTTTACTGGCCTTTTTCTGTGAACCAGGCGCTGAGCTAGGTGTTTCTGTCTTGTAATCCTATTTGATGGGCTTCTCTGGTGGCTCAGATGGTAAAGAATCCTCCTGCAACGCAGAAGACCTGGGTTCAGCCTCTAGGTCAGGAAGATCCCCTGGAGAAGGGAATGGCTACCCACTCCAGTATTCTTGCCTGAGGAATTCCATGGACAGGGGAACCTGGCCAGCTACAGTCCATGGGGTTGCTGAAAGCTCAACACATTATAATCTTTACAGGTTGACAATTACTTTGGGTCAGGAACCCAAACATTAGACAGACAAGGGTCCATGGAGATAAGAACTGTGTCTGTTTCTTCACCACTATATGCCTGGTATATATGTTAAATGACTTTCCCACGGTCATAAAGCTGGAATGTTAATAATATAGGTTACTGAATGATGGTCTGTGGGGATGTATATAAAGCTGCGTGTGTGTGTGTGTGGGAGAAGGCAATGGCACCCCACTCCAGTACTGTTGCCCGGAAAATCCCATGGATGGAGGAGCCTGGTGGGCTGCAGACCATGGGGTTGCTAAAAGTCAGACACGACTGAGTGACTTCACTTTCACTTTCCACTTTCATGCATTGGAGAAGGAAATGGCAACCCACTCCAGTGTTCTTGCCTGGAGAATCCCATGGACAGAGAAGCCTGGTAGGCTGCAGTCCATGGGGTCGCACAGAGTCAGACACGACTGAAGCGACTTGGCAGGCTGTGTGTGTGTGTGTGTGTGTGTGTGTAGAAAGCCTTAGTTTGAATGGCATCTCTCTTTCATTGATAAACTTCTAGGAACTTTCCATCCTGCAAGGTCTTATTCTATATGGTCCAACTTCATCCTATCTGTTCTCCGTTTCATTTCCCAGCTTCCAGTTTTACTAGTTTTGTTTCCAGCCTTCTGAGGTTGCTGTTGTCTTACTCTTGCTGTTCCCCTTGTCCAAATCTATCTTAGCACAGCCAATTTTTCTTATTTTTTTGGTTGCATCTCAAGTGACATATCTTTAGAGAAGCCTCCTCTGACAACCCAGTTTACACTGACTACTCAGCCCCTTGCTGTCACATTTCTCTATGCATTTTTGTGCTATATTTGTTCCTAGCTGAGGTGAAGTCCTTTACTTATATATTTATTTGTTGTTTGTGAGACTCCTGGTGGCAGGAATTTTACCTTGTTTTTATTCACTGCTGTATTTCCAGCATCTAAAACAATTTCTGGCAAATAGTAGATGTTAAATAAATATCCAATTTGTGAACAGATTAGCGAATAAATGAACAGATGATCTATGACTGTCACATTGTAAATAAAATCCCTAAATACCACGTCTTGACTTTTTTTTTTTCTGCATCATGAGTTAGTTACTCTGTCACGTTCGACTCTTTGCCACCCCAGGGACTGTAGCCCGCCAGGCTTCTCTGTCCACGGGATTTCCCAGGCAAGAGTACTGGGAGTGGGTTGTCACGCCCTTGGGGGTCTCTCTGACCCAGGGATCAAACCTGGGTCTCCTGCACTACAGGCAGATTCTTTACCATCTGAGCCACCAAGGAAGCCCATTTTCTGCATTAGCTCTGGTCTTATATCTCTGCTCCTCTATCCAAATGCAGCTTTTTCTGTAACGAGTGGGAATTTGTTCAGCAAACATCACCCTTCTGTTTCCCTCTGCCTCTGACTAGGGTCCTGGCATTAGGGCCCTTATCCAATGTTCTAGCAATTCTTTCTGTTTTTCTATTTTTTAAATTCAATTAATTTTTGTTTTAACAATGTTGTGTTGGTTTCTGCTATAGAATGCAAATCAGTCGTAATTGTACGTACATCCCATCCTTCTCAATTCTTTATAGTTTCCTAAATTCACCAAACCTTTCCCTCTGAATTGTTCTTGCTGTTCCCTTTCCCTGGACCATCCGTAACCATGCACGAGTCCTGCAGAACTTGTGGTCCTGAGTATAGACAGCCCGTTCCTGGGAAGCCTTTTCTCATCTTCCTAAATGGTACCAACCTCAGTGCCCCTGTTGTGCCTGCTCCATGGTTGTATTTTGCACTTATCCCACGATGGGATTACATTTTCTGTCATTTTCCTCTTGGAAACAGTTAACCAAGGGAAGAATGGAAGTCAATTTTCTTCTATCTCCATCTCATCTCTTCTATACTCATCTCATGTATGAAGATGAGTACAAGACGACTGTCCAGTGACCAGGCATGGAGGATGGGGTGAATAAATGAACATGAAGGAACAGATTAAGTGATTCTTAAGAAAACCTATCCGTGAATGTCTGACCCAGGATTATCGTGTAGTTCCCACTCAGGGTGGTCAACTGTCTGGGTTTGTCTGGAATGTGAGACAACTCTCCGTGCTACAACTGGAGAAGTCCCTGCAAAGGAAGATGACTTGATCACCCTGTACACACCCAGCTCTATAGCTGAGTGAGGACTCCTGCACTAGGCTCCACGAGGATGTGATTGCTGCGATCCTAACCCACCTTCCGTGCACTCCAGGGCCTTTAGGGAGCTCGCGTCCTTCACCATGGCAATGTGTTTGGAATTCTTGCTCTTGGTTCTACCTTTTCCTCCCCTTGCCGGTTTCATATCAACAATTATTAGTTTTTCTGAGGGGATTCCCAGCTCCTTTCCATACCCCACCCTCACTTCTGATTTATTTTATGCCTTCTGGCTCCTTTTTTGTTTCGTTGTTTGGTTTTAGCAGAATAGTCACTGTCTTTATAGAGTTCTTTTTAAAAAGTCAATACAGTTATTGGCCTCCAGAAGTGAGATAAAGGGGGGAGGGAGAGAGAGAGAGAGATTGACAATTTGGAGACCCCCTGCAGTGAGGTTTGAAGCTAGGCAATCTCCTTGAAATTAACAAATGAAGAGGAGACCTAAGACCAAACCTGAAATCTAGTTGCAGGAACCCGAGATCATTTCCCCTGACAAGTTCAGAGACAGAAATCTTAAACGTTTGGGGTAGTGTGTTGGCATATGGAAGGGGCGGGGTAAAGGCTGGCGGGCCAGGGCTTCAGGCTGACGGCCTCGCACTACCTCTGCAACACTGCGTGAGTCATATGACTTTTCAGTTCCCTATCTGTGAAGTACGTTTCCCTTTGCCCAATGCGGGGTCACTACAGGACTGAGCTCAGTGCAGACACGTACTAATTGCTCAATAAATCACTGTTCCCTTCATACCCTATGAACATGATTGTCTCCAGAATATGGAGTAGGGTTGTCCAGTGTGTAGGGTTAAGTAGCTATTACATTTTGCAACCATGAATTAGCAAGAATTGTGCTCTGATGAACCACTGGTTTTATATACAATAAATATTGAGTTATGTGTAATGTGTGTGTCCTAACTAGTTTTGTGACTTTTATTAGTTCCCTTGTCACAGGAGTATGCCTGATGTGGTATGGCTACAGAGAGATTTGCAATTTCTCAAAAATCAAACAAAAAGCACCAATATCCACATGAAACGCGTCATACTCTTTTGACTGTGCAATTCTATTTCTAGGAATTTATCCAAAGGAAATAACTAGAGAATGCATGTACAATGATGTTCATCTCAGCATTGTTTATTACAGTGAAAAATCAGAAACATCTGGAATGCCTGACAATAGAGATTTGGCTAAGTTAATTACATTTCAGACATTCAATTGAATACCACGCAGACATCAAAAAATTGTGTTCTCTAAAAGTATTTAATGACTTGGAAGCAAGTTCAAGGCATATTGTTAAATGAAGAAAGCAGATAACAAAACAATATATCCGTATGTTTCCAATTTTGTAAAATAAAAATTATGAAGGAAACAATAATAATACTAAATAATACCAGAAGTAGTATCATTAATGGTTAAGAACACAGTCTGTGGAGTTAGAACTCCTGGGTTCAAATTCCAGCTCTGACGCTTTCTTGCTACGGGATTTTGGAAATCCTTTACCTCTGTCTTAGTTTCCTCTTCAGTTCCCGTAAAATGGGGACAACCTCGTAGAGATTTTTCTGACAATTAAAATGTTCTGTAAAGCTGTAGAAGAGTACTTGTCAAAAACTCAATGTTATAGAAGTGTTGGCTATTTGTTTCATTTTTTTTAGTGATGTAATTCATAAGCTATTTTAAAACAAAATTAGAAATAAAAAGATGAATCATATCTATATCTATATCTATATATATATGAGTTAGTCTCTGAGTTGTGTCCTAACCTTTGTGACTCCATGGATTGTAGCCCACCAGGCTCCTCTGTCTCCTCTCCTCCAGTATCCAGGCAAGAATACTGGAATGGATAGCCATTACTTTCTCCAGGGTATCTTTCTGATCTAGGGATCAAACCCAGGTCTTCCACATTGTAGGCAGATTCTTTACCATCTGAGCCACCAGGGAAGCCCATATACACATATGCAAATTCATTCCGCTAATAATTGCTTGAACTGAGATTTGAACCAAAGCCTATCTGGCTACAGAATTTGATCATTTAACCATTATGCAATTCAGAAAAAGGAATGTCAGCCATAGTTTTCTCACATTCGCAGGATGAGGAGTAATTTTTACTTTCATCTTTGTGACATTTTGGATTTTCCAAAATTTTAACAATGGATATATATCAACTGGTTTTATAACTGGAAAGACACTACTATTCGTACACTACGTTTCAAATTGTTCAAAATTAAACATAATATCCCTCACGCAACTGCTGTCTTTATCAGTCCACTGGCCGATGATTCTATTTCTGCACCGTGACTAGGTGGAAGGTGAGCTCCATGGGAGATGCCTCAAATAGTACAGGAGGTCAAGTTCATGGTCACAGAAAATAGGTCACAGGCATCCTATAGCATTGGCAGAGGATTCCAGAAACAGTATGAGTTATAAAATCAGACAGAACTGAGTTCAAATCTCCAAGCTCTCAAGCACAGACTCTTGGATACATTTCTTAACTGCTCAGTCTGCTTCCTCCTCTAAAACAGGAGCGTGATAGCTCCTTGTGGAGTCCCAAGTCATCAGGACTCTAAACGAAAGGTCAGTCCTGTTCCAGGCACACAGTTGGTACTTACCCCCAGGTAATAGCCCTGAATAGCCCTACACTGAATTAACATTTGGGTGAGTCCTACTTCCTAAATGCTAATCTTAAACAGTGGTAATAAATGCAAAATCACTAACTTCTAGCTGACTAACATCAGAAAGCTCTCTCTAACCTATTTCCACTTTGGAGGAAAAATTTTGCCATTGCTGTTGCATGTAGCTCCCCTGCCCCACCCCCACCTTTAAAGACAACAAATAAAACACCAAAAGCAACAGCTTTTTGTAAGATGTTAAAAATACGTTGAGGATTAAATCCTGCCTGCCTGTTACTGATTTGGAAATGGGCTTGAATGCATTCCTTATATCCAGATTGGATCACTCTTACTTTCACCCTGCAACCTTGCCAGTGCCTTTTTTAAAAAAAGGATTATTATCATCACAAGGACTTGTTTTGTGCCAGAACATGGCAATAGAAATTATCTCTGGCAATTCTGCAGCTCTATCCTCTCACCAGCCCCTAAATCTCAACAAGCGTTCTAAATTTCAGCCAGAATTGATTGGAAAATTGGCCTTATAATTCACAAGGGTTCAGATTTGAGATCAGTTAACATCAGACTTCTGGAAATATTGGCTGCCTCCTTGGGCCAATGAGTGGTGAGTTTTTTCTCCTTGAAAACAGAGCTGAAAGTCATTTCTTTCTTCCTCACACCTAGTTATTACAGATTTTGCATCCTGAGAACTGCTCTGGTTGTGGGGGTGGCCGGGGGGTGGGGAGGCTGGTACATACTGTCTCCAGCAGACTTTACGCAGAGCAAGAAACTTGTTCCTACAGTAGGGAATCTCAGGACTCATGTTCTGAATTTACAGATGATAAAGTTGAGTCCCAGAGAGGAGACAGGATTTGCAGAAGCTATAGCAGGAATTATGGAAGACCACCATTCCAATTTCTTGAATCTTAGGCTACTGCTGTTTTCCTTCTCTACTCTGCCACATCTCATATTTGAAAGCCTTTGATATCACTCCAAATGGTGGGTCATCAATGTTGACTCCTCATATCATCTCCCAAATGTGGCCCAGATCCCATCTACTTAATGGGAGAACAATGTATATTCACCATCTTTCACACTCCGACTCTCTCATGAACTCTCTCGGCCTCTCACTGGGCCATTCTGCAATGTAGAATGAATATCAATGGCTTTTAGAAGTTGCGAGATCTGCTTTGGAATGTGTGTTTCTTGTTCCAGTTGGACTGCCTTCTGAACATGGAACAATTAAAAGTCAGAATACTGCTTTCCTGGAAGTGGGAGAAACAGATGAGAAGATGCATGCTGGCATGTGCTTTCTGTAACACAGACTCCAATCCACCCTGAAGTCAGCCTTTCAAAACCCGCATCCACTTTAAACACGATGACTGACATCTGAGGAGGGCCTCTGTTTGGAATTAAGGATCGGATCTGCAAGAACGAGGCAGCAGGAGCTTTACCTGAATTGGACTTCTGACACACACTGAGAGGCCGTTTAATTGCATGATCAATAACATTTCAAAGAAAGCTCAGGAGGTCACCAACATCACCATGGAATGCAGTAAAATATGACAGAAGGAAAACCTGAGCACACTATGTCAAGAGTCCAATCAATAGTCACTGAGTTTTATTTGTGTCAGATTTAAGAACACTTTACATCTGGGCCAGAAGAGGGTGAAGGCAGTTATGCAAACCAACCAGCTGCTTCTCAGAACCCAAAAGTTCACCGAGGATCATCGGTATGGAATACACAGAAGACAGCTACGAAGGGACTCAGCAACGCTACTCATAAAAGCATGCAAACAAACAGATTTCCACACTGTCAAGCCAAGTTCCAAATGTTGCTTACAGCTGGGTAAATTTGACCTTCCAAGTGTTTGCTCTTCCTTGTCACCCATTTTAAAAACAAGAGACCTAACTCAGGATTACGTGGAGGAAATTTTAGCATGCCAGGTTGGTTATGAGACCGGGCTGTAGAGTTAAGACTGCCTCGGTTGGGATCCCGTTCCTGCTACTTATTGACTGCCTGACCTTGGATAAGCTACTTAGCCTCTAAAAGCCTTTATTTCCTCTTCTTTAAAATGGGGAAAACTGTTTTGCCTACCTCATAAGGTGTGGTGGGGAATACATATGTTAAAATGCTCAGCACAGTGCCTGGCACATAGCAAGGGCTCCATAAATACAAGGTTATTACTGAAAGTTTCTTGCTTTTCTCATTAATATTGATAAATGTCCTACAAATACAACATGGTGAATGCACCTGGGCATATGACGGAGAAGAAATGGCCAGCAGGTGAGGAGAAGAAAAGCAAAGATATTCTGGCATAATTGTTATAATTGCTGCCTCTTACTGAGAACTTATGAAGTACCTGGCATTGTGTCATGTACTTAATGAATATAATCTCATTTAATCACCATGGGATATTATAAAGTAAGTACGACTCATTTTCTGTACCAACAATCAAAGCAAAGCAAAGTCATTTATCCAAAGTAAGATACCCTCAAGACAGACTCAAATGTAGAACTTTCTGACTCTACGACTTTTGCTATACTCTGAAAGTGAGAGTGTTAGTTGCTCAGTCATGTCTGACTCTTTGCGATCCCATAGACTGGAGCCTGCCGGGCTCTTCTGTCCATGGAATTCTCCAGGCGAGAATACCAGAGTGGGTAGTCGTTTCCTTCTCCAGGGGCTCTTCACAACCCAGGGATCAAACTTAGGTCTCCTGCATTGCAGGCAGTGTCTTTACTGTCTGAGCCACCAGGGAAGCCCAGAACTCTACTCTGATTACCTGTAAATCCCTTGGACTGCTTGGTACCGTTTTGACGTAACACACAATGAAGCATCCTTGTTATTGGGAGGTAGCTATGTCACGTGACACCAGATTAGTCCTGTTATGTACACTGGAGCTGTACTCCATGGAGCTTGTGAGCTTCCACGGCAAAGGAGAGGCTATAGATGTCCACATGTTCACCAGCTTTCAGAAAGGCAGAATAAAAAACACATGGGCAAAGCTAAGACATACAGTCTCCTGTCTCACGAAGTTCTCTATCCCTTGATGATGCAAACTGACAGGGCTAGCCTCAAAATATATTCAGGTCATGTGAGTACAGCAAACATTTATAAAAAGAGGTACGTCATAGGTATTGTCTTGCAAGGGATGGTCAGCCCAGAAAAATGAACTTATTTCCTTGCACACAAGGAAAGCTCATGGGAAAATAAATGAGCAATTATAAAAATGTCTTTTAAGGCATAGTGATGGAGAGTTTGGGCTTCTTGAAGAGAGATCCTGCGTTTGAATTCTAATGTATGCTTACTCACTGTATGGGTTCAAATCCCTGTGCCTTTGCATCTGTAAAGCGGGGCTGCTATACCACCCCTACTGCACATGACTGTGAAGAATGAATGGGGCACAGCACGTGGACAGCTTACTATGTGCGCACGTTCTTGTTGCTGCTCAGTCATTAAGTCACGTTTGACTCTTTGCGACCCCCTGGACCGCAACATGCCAGGCTCCTCTGTCCTCCTTCACTGTCTCCTCGAGTTCGCTCAAATTCCTGTCCATTGAGTTGGTGATGCTATCTAACCATCTGCTGCCTCCTTCTCCTTTTGCCTTCAATCTTTCCCAGCATCAGGGTCTTTTCCAAGAGCTGTCTCTTCACATCAACTGTTATGTGTTATGTGCACATAACTAGCACTCAACAGTGTTCGTTTTTATACTGGAATTAGACCACTTACCTGGGTCTAGTCTGAGTTCTACCTCCTACCAGCTTTGTGCCCCTGAGCAAAGCACTGAACCACTCTGCTTCTCAGTTGTCCCATACGTAAGCTGGGTTAAGACTGATATGTGCCTCATAGGGTCATAACAAGGATTGAGTAAGTTAATATTTATAAAGAACTTAGAAAAATGTTTGGCACACAGCAAAGACTCAATGTTGAAGTGAAAAGTGAAAGTGTTAGTCTTTCAGTCAGGTCCAACTCTTTGCGACCCCGTGGACTGTAGCCCTCTAGGCTCCTCTGTCCGTTTCTCCAGGCAAGAATACTGGAGTGGGTAGCCATTCCCTTTCTCAAGGGGATCTTTCCGACCCAGGGATTGAACTCAGGTATCCTGCATTGCAGGCAGATTCTTTACCGCCTGAGCCACCATGGAAACCCCAAAGACTCAATGTTCACTACTATATTATCGTTGTGATAATTTCTGATTGTGGGAACTACAAGATACCGCAAGGAAACAAAAAGGCACTTATCTAGAGCTGTGGTGTGTAGGTGAGAAGGAAAACTTCCTAGAAAGCAGAGTGCAAGTGGGTATATGTCAAGTAGATGGGTAGGGGCTAGGGGACAAGGGCAAGGTCTGGATTTAGAAAGAGCATTCCTGGACGTCCTTTACCTTCCTTCTTCAATGGCGACCTTGTTGCTCACAGCTCTTGTTTTTGCCCATTACAGTTCATGGGTCCTGAAATTGGTTTGAAGGCAAATTCCAAGCTTGCAATGGGGTGGGAGAGGGTAAGAAGAGAATGCGGTACCCCTTTCTGAAAACGGGCTGTAACCATTTAGCCGATTATTTAATATTGAGGAATGCAGTAAGGTCAGAGCCTGGATCACCTTTCAATGGAGCTACAGCTCCAACGAGCAGGCTCTGAAATTGCTTGAAGTCATTTACACCAGTGAATGCATATGTATCAGGGCCTGGTTAAAGATTTAGAGGATAAGCTGGTTAATAGAATTAATTTGATATATCCGGTATAATTCAGTGGAACACGTAAGTGCCCTTCAGAGCTCAAAACTGCTGGGAGAGGAACAAATCTTTGTACCAGCCACTAAAGAAGGATTAGTTGGAATCCTGAAGGAATAAACCCATGACTTTCATTCTTCTCCAGCTGTATGCATAATAGATGTCTTGATAAATGGCTATGGTATAAGCAACTTATCAAAACAACTTGGACTGCTGATGTATGTATGTGTAAGCATGTGTGTGTACATATATATTAGTATTTTTTGCCACTTCAGGTTCATGCCACAGTTGTATCTGATCCCTTTTCCTCGTTTCTGAAGCCAAAAGGGAATGCGTGAAAGACCAGGGTTTCATACACTCACTAAGGGCATGAATGAAAGTTGCTCAGTCTTGTCCGATTCTTTGTAACCCCATGGACTATAGAGTCCATGGAATTCTCCAGGCCAGAATACTGGAGTGGGTAGCCTTTCCCTTCTCCAGGGGATCTTCCCAACCCAGGGATGGAACCCAGGTCTCCCACATTGCAGGCGGGTTCTTTACCAGCTGAGCCACAAGGGAAGGCCACTGTGGGCATCGCTCTTCACAAAGTGGGGTGGGCAGAAGATGGTCACCACTGTTGGTCTCTGGGTAGGTCGAAGAGGGCTCCTGGAGGGAACAGTGGCTAGATGCCTTGGATTACAATATGGGCTGGTCCAGTACTGAGGCTGCTGGTAGGAGCTGAGAAACAAGACAGCTGAAAGAATCTAATACTTACTGCAGTTCACCAAGATGTCAACGCCCCCATATTTTGCAGTTGAAACATGACTGTGTAGGACCAAATAGCTGGCTTTTTGAAGGTGATTCAAAAACAGGAGTAGATCATATTTTCTAAGAGAAATAAAAGCTTCCTCCTACATTCCTGTTCATTTTGCGATGCCAAATTAGGGAGAACTTCTGGCTGAGAAATAGGAAAAAAAAAATTGGAGATGTTTTAAGATGATGAGATGGGTTCTTTTTATGCCATTCTCAGTATATATGGTTTTTTAAGATGTCAAATGGGAAAAATGATAACTTTTTTCCAATCTGGGAAAAGAACTTGGGAGTACACGCTGATGACTCTTCTAGGGTATGTGTGTCTACGGCCAGCATAATCATTAAAATATTCTGTGAGCTGGGAAGTACGTTAGAGGGGAATTTTAACAAAAGGGAGAAAGCAAAGGAGAAAGGAAAAAAGTGTGCATTTTCTTTTTACCTAAAAGTTTGTTTTGACTTTCAGGGATCACGCAAAGTATCCAGCTCAGTGCCTGGTAGATAGGAATCATGTAAAAACAAAGAACAGAGATGTGCTTAAAATTGATTTTTACCAAAAGGGTAGGGGTAGTGCATCTTATCTTGTGTTCTTAAATAAATTACCTTTCTTAAATAAATTATCCTTCCTCATGGAAGATAATCATTGCTTTCCTGTTTCTCTCTGTGCCCCTTATTGGGTCAGTTCAAGTGCAAACCTTGGGCCACAGAGAGAGGAAGGCCTGGACTGATGGGCCACTTCTGACTGATGGGGGGCAAGGCCCTTCACCCCAACATGCCCTAGTGTCCCGAACTATAGACTAAAATGGGTACAACGGTGCTTCCCTTACAGAGCAGTTGGAAGGATTCAATGAGAACGTTTTCACAGCCATCAGCGAGGAAAGTGGGTGTCTCACACTTTCTGTAGTTATCCATCTCTCTTCCCTGTTTTTCAACAACGATCCTAATATGTAGGATGAGATCAGTTTTACCTTGAGTTGGTTGATGGAAGTTTCTGTATCCCTTGCAGCTGCTCTGGTTTACAATGTAAATGAATGCTAAAAGAGCCAAGGGTCAGCAATACAGAGGAGCAAGTCCTGGGCTACAACAACCTTTCCATGCCATGACAGAGAAAACCCATGCAGAACTCAAGTACTTCAAGGAAGAAAGAAGGGCAGAAAGAGGGGCAAGGAAAGAAAATAGGGAGAACAGAGGGATAAAGGGACAGAGAGAGAGAGAGAAAATAAATGTGGTTTTGAAACACTCTTCTAATTCTTTGCGAAGAAAAGACAGCAGTGTTGAGCTAATGCCCCCAAAATAGATCTGAGCAAACATTTGCCAATGATCTGGAAAAGAAAAATCTTTTCTGACACTTCTCTTTAAGTAAGGCTGGAATGTGGGACTTGGGGAAGGGAGGGTGGTGCCGAGGCCAGGCGAGGTCCTGCCCACTCTGCATCAGGTCCTCCAGAGTGGCACTGCCAATGTTCAGACCTGGCTTGTGACAAGCAAACCTCTGAAGCCTGTGGTTTGGATTTTGCTTGTGGCTTTCTTTTCATATGTGAGGTCTTCTTATATCCACGAAACCAGGCCTTGCCCAACTGACATCAGACCAAGAGGCTACCCACACTTACAAGGATGTGTGCCATCTCACCCTTCTTTACAGTTTTCATGGATCTCACTTAAGAAGCAGCGGAGTTGGGAATGGGGGGATCACAGGTGATCAGTTCCTCTCCCTTCCTTGAATTTACAACAACATTTTATGAACTGAGTATTCCATGCATGGTAACTGATATTAACTAGAAAATTGTGGTTTGGGCAAGTGAATTTGGGAAATAGATTCCATAAAGGTAAAGAGGTCCTTAGGGGGCACATTGATATGCTAATGTGTTTTATGCGGGCTGTCAGTCACCTTATTTTATTCTTATTCTATTAGCATCATTGGACCCTGTTCCTCACTTTCTCCTTGAAATACGTGCTCCAGTTAGCATACAGGTAGAGAAGGAAATGGCAACCCACTCCAGTGTTCTTGCCTGGAGAATCCCAGGGATGGGGGAGCCTGGTGGGCTGCCGTCTACAGGGTCGCACAGGGTCGGACACAACTGAAGCGACTTAGCAGCCAGCAGCAGCAGCAGCTACTCTCTCTCAGGTTCCTTCTATTTCATTGGCCTCTCTCAGCATCCTTTACAGGTTCCTTTTCCTTTTCCATACCTGGGAAGACCAGGTCTCAGTCTGAGGCCCTCCCCTATTTGAGGAACACTCAACACCATTGGGTGGTTCTATTGACTTTATGAGTATTTAATGCTATGGATATAACAATGACACAATTTTTTTTTTTCTCACACTGTGATCTCACCAATTATCTGCAGATTAAAACTTTATTTATACAAATGATATCAACACTTGAATACCTAATGGGCATTTTCCATGTCATATGTTCAAAACAAAACTCCTGCTTGCCATTGGCTCCCTCTGCACTCCATCCCCACGGCTTCTACACAGTTTTCCATTTCCACCAAATGGTGTCCTGCTCCCATCTGTCCAGGCTCAAAAATGTAGGCGTCATTCTCAACTCCTCTCATTCTCTAACTACCCATGTCCAGTTCAGCCCACGTCTTAACTGCATTACTTTTAAAATACGTCCTGAATCCAAGGCTTGTTACCACTACTACACTATTCCAAACCATCATCGTCTTTCACATAGACTACTTAATGGCCTTCTAACCAGTCTCCCTGGGACACGCTCCCTTTCCACAGTCAATTATCAACACTTCATGATTTAAAAAACAGAAACCAGATCATGTTACTCCCCTTCAAAAACCTCCCAAGATTTCTCATCTTACTAAAAATAAATTATGAACTTTTCCCCATATCCTAAAAAGCCCCATATAATCAGACTCCTGCCTGCCTCTCGGCTCTCATCTATTACCACTGCCCCCTTTACTCAGTTCCCCAGAGACACACCAGTGTATGTGCTACTCTGAACAGGCCAAGGTTAACCACAGGGCCTTTGTACTTGCATTGGCCAGTATGGTTCTGCCTCAGATTCTCAACCGGCTTTCTGACACCAATTCACCAGCTCAGTAAGCCCTTTCCTCCTCAGAACCTCCATTTCCCCTCTGCTGTGAGAAGATTTCAAAGGGAGGTGGTGAGGACCAGGATTTGTAGACTGCAAAGTGTCAGGACACGGAACAATATTTGGTCCCATATAATAAAGCTGATTCACAGTATCGGTAACCAAACCAAACGAAGGCACAGCAGAAATTCAGTGCTACAATTCACCATGGTCGCTGTCATTTCAGTACAGAATATCTTAGTCATTTAAAAGTGGAGACACAGTTCATTATAATCTTGGCTCTACTTCCATGTTTATTGTAAAGATCTTCTATTCCTTGATTGGAGGCAGAGCTGAAATTGGACAACTGAATCATTTCTATGAGTAACAACATTTCAGAGCTTTCCCCACATCGTTTATGTGTTAATAGATTTTCTCCTCATGACAACCCTCAGGGGAGTCTCATTATCCCCATTTTACAGATGAAGGAACTGAAACTTGGCAAATGACGCTGATTTCCTCATGCACACAGAGATAACAAGTAACATCGACGACTTTTGAACTTAGATTTTTAAACAAAGTCACCTTGCTTACTCATGAACTACTATGTTCTGCTTCGCTATGAACAAACATTTAAGTATTTTGGCAAAGAGGATTCCGTCAGCTGTAAGGACTTTTGAGTTTGTGTGGTATTGTTGAAGGCCCTAGGCTTAATATAAAGAAGGAAAGTGTTTTGGTCTCTAAGTTTCTGAGCATTTTTATAAGAATATGTGACATTACAAAAGGACTCAAAAGACTGAACTAGGAGTAATGAGAGCTTTTCTCAAGGAAGCACATTTTTACTGACAGCTGTCTTACATTAGGCTGGTTTGCCTCATGCGACAACATGGGCAAGCTGTGACCTCCGTATCCCTGGAGGTATGTAATCAGAGACAGCACAGCCTCTCGTGAGAGACATTACAGACTGGAGGGCTATCTTGAATCATACAAGCTGCTCTAGACATTTCTACACAAGCTGCATTGCGTAATGGTTAGGGTTCTTTCAACCTTGAGGCATGGTTGTTCAGCCAACACCAAACATGAAGTCTCAGCTTGGTTTCCTCCAAAAGTAGAGTCTGAGGTAAGGTCTGGGTGTCAGGCAGTTTATTTGAGAGGTGATCCAGGCGGTAGGATAAAGAGTGGGGAGAGAGGGACAGGGGAGAAAGGAAAGCGAATCAGTGGGGTTAATGAGCTGAGGATTGTTATGGTCCTGCTGAGACCCTTCTAGAAAACATGTGAGCTGAGCTTCTACCCATGTTCTCCCAGAGGCTGGGCATTTATTCATCAGCTTCCACCCAACCAGTGCTGGCTGTGTCTACATAGGAAGATGAGCAGGCTTCTGTAGTTCCAGAACAGCCATAGGGAGAAACCTGTAGAAGTTGGTAGGATACCCCTGAGATGGGTTAAAACAAAAACACACGTAATTATCCATCACAGCTACACTAAGGTAAGAGGCCGAAGGGATATGATGTTGGGCATCAAGAACACTTCCTATACCTAGGCTGTGGTTTGGTTTTTAGGATGGGGTCTGGAGGAATGAGCAGGAGCCCCCAAGGCAAAGGCTCCTTCTACTCTGGTGTTTGTTTTTAAACCTTTTAATTTCATATTGGAATAGACTTGATTAATAATGTGGTGATAGTTTCAGGTGTCAGCAAAATGATCAGTAATACACACATGTGTATCTATTCTTTTTTACATTCTTTTCCCATTTAGGTTGTTACATGACATTAAGTGGAGTTCCCTGTACTACACGGTAGGTCCTCGTTATTATCCATTTTAAATATTGCAGTGTATATATGTCAATCCAAAACTCCCTAACTATCCCGTCTCCCCTCACCATTTCCCCATGGTAACTGTAAATTCATTCTCTAAGTTTGTGGGTCTGTTTCTGTTTCGTAAATAAGCTCATTTGCATATTTCTTTTTAACACTCTTTTCTTTTTAGGAGTACAGAATTAGCAATGGTTCCTGTGTCAGGCAGAATAAGGTCCCCTAAACCCTCAAAGACATTCACCTCCTAATTCATGGAACCCTTGTGGCTCAGATGGTAAAGAATTTGCCAGTAATGTGGGCAATTGGGGTTTGATCTCTGGGTTGGAAAGATCCCCTGGAGAAGGGAATGGCAACCCAACCCAAGTATTCTTGCCTGGAGAATTCCATAGACAGAGAAGCCTGGCAGGCTATGTGAGTTGGCAAAGAGTCGAACACAACTGAGTGACTAACATTTGCACTTTGTGTAGTTAGATTATGTAGCAAATAGGAAATAATGCTATAGGTGAGATTCTAATTGCTAATCAGCTGGCCTTGAGACGAGATTATCCTGAATTATTTGTATGTTCCTAAGGCTATGGTTTTTCCAGTAGTCATGTATGGATGTGAGAGTTGGACTGTGAAGAAAGCTGAGCACCGAAGAACTGATGCTTTTGAACTGTGGTGTTGGAGAAGACTCTTGAGAATCCCTTGGACTGCAAGGAGATCCAACCAGTCCATTCTAAAGGAGATCAGTCCTGTGTGTTCTTTGGAAGGAATGATGCTACAGCTGAAACTCCAGTACTTTGGCCACCTCATGTGAAGAGTTGACTCATTGGAAAAGACTCTGATGCTGGGAGGGATTGAGGGCAGGAGGAGAAGGGGACGACAGATGATGAGATGGCTGGATGGCATCACCGACTCGATGGACGTGAGTTTGAGTGAACTCCGGGAGTTGGTGATGGACAGGGAGGCCTGGCGTGCTGCAATTCATGGGGTCACAAAGAGTCGGACACGACTGAGCAACTGAACTGAACATATCATAAAGGTCCTTAGAACTTGAAAATGGAGGTAGGAAAAGAGAATCAGAGAGATGACAATGTGTCAAGGACATTGCTGTCCTTGAAGATGGAAGAAGGGAGCCACAAACCAAGAAAGGTTGCCAGCTTCTAGAGTCTAGAAAAGACAAGGAGATGGAGTCTTAGCTAGAGTTGCCCTAAGGAATGCAACCATTTCAACACCTTGATTTTAGCCTCATGAGATTTATTTCAAACTTCTGACCTCTAAAGCTGTAAGATAAGTACTGTGTTGCTTAAGCCAGTAACATTTGTTATAGCAGCGACAGGAAATTAATACAGTGCATTATTCCACAGACTGCAGAGCAATCTGTGGAATCTAATCAAAGAGGATCAGCACACTAGAAAGCTTTTGGCTGAAATAATGCTCTTGCGTGACAAATAATCCCCAAACTCTGTACGTTAAAACAAAGAAAATATATTCCAGGCTAACAGGTAGATAGGTTGATGCAAATAACTCAGCTGCAATATATGCAAAAAACTGTGTACCATCATAGGCTGGGCTTCACTGGGCTCTAAGCTTCAGGATGGGCTCAGGTCAGCTCCAAGATTTTCACCGCAATACCCAGACTGAAGAAGCAATGACTCTCTGGGGCCAAGTAGATTGCATCTCCTGGCCAAGGGAAGGAACTCTGAAAAGCTGGCATAAGTTTGCTGTGCCTCTTTAGGTCACAGGTAGATGGTGACATACTATTATTTCTGTCCACACTCCATTGCTGCCAGTAAGTCATAAAATTTGGCCCAAGACAATGGGTTCAGGGAGGATACTTCTGGAGAAGGAGAGAAAGGAAGGGAGTGAAGGAAAAAATGTAGATAAATAATGAAACCTAGTGCAATCACTGAGGCATGTCAGTATCTGTGAAGGTATGTGTTCACCTGTCTCTTGCATAGACAGTTTCCATCATGATCTGGCCAAAATGGCTGATTTTCCAATGAACAGTGCAAATCTACAGAGATCCCTTAGGTTGCACACATGTCTAAATACACTCTTAGAATCCTAAATTTGAGAATCACACAAGAAGGCATAATTCAATTGCCATCTTATTAGGGGAAAGAGAGGTCTTGAGAAGGAAATGTTATTTTCTCAAGACTAGACTTTTAGTGGTAGAGTTGACAATAGACCAAAGGCCTTTAAAATCTCAGTCTGGGGCTCAACTCACATCTTTCTTAATTCTAGAATCCTGCTTCTAGGTACCCCAACAGCTTTGTTAGCATTCCAAGTCCTTTGGGGTCTATAGACTGAATTTAGAAAGGTGAGGTTGATTATTCCAGCATCTTACATACAGAGTCTTCATTTTTCTCCTGTAAAGCTTAGGTTTGAATAAGCTTTACTTTGGCTGGGCCTAGGGAAACCCACTCTGCCCCTGCCTGAGGTCCTGCTTGGGTATTGTAGGGCAGTGATTCAGAGCAAAAGCACCTTCCAAACCCATATGGGCCCCTTCACTTTTTTTCCGACAGCAGTCATTTCTAGACTCATTAGAGATGCCCAGATCGAGAGGGCTAGAGACATGGAGGTTCTCCTCTTGGCCACAGGTCAACTGGGGCATCTTCATGGGCTTTCTTAAGACTCCCTTTTCCCAGGAAGCTTCAGTCCTCCAAAGAAAGAAGGCAAGGTCTGTTTCCTATGGCTGAAAGACTCTTGTTATCCTTTTGTTCCTCCTAAGCCTGGGGAAACCCTAGGTCAGTTGCTCCAGGAATCCTCCTCAACTTTTCCTGGGCAGAATTAATCACTCACTTCTCTCTCTGCTTACTAGCGCTTTAGGCAGCCTTTCTTCCATCACCGACCCTACTGTATTATCCTTTTTCCTTTACACAGCTCCCTCCCTCACTAGGTTATCTCTTCTGTTCCTGGGACTCTATTTCATTTAGCATGATGACCCAAGGATTTAGTATAATGTCTACTAAATAGAAAGCAGTCAGTAAACACCACTTGCTCATTTAATGATTCTATTGATTATTATATTTGAGCTAACAGTTCATGATAATGTTCATAGTAAAACACAATAGTTATTTACTAAAGAAACCTGGGTAAATTTATGAATGGAAAAGAAGCGATGATTATTAAATGTCTTCAGGGGCCAATCTCTATCCTACACGTGGTCCTTCAACACATAGAAACGTACGCATCCATGTGTACAATACAGTAAAGGATAGCTTAGTGGACATAATAATCAACATTTTTGAATTATTAATGCAGACAGAAACAGATTAAAGAATACTTATTTAGAAGGCTTTTTTTTTCTTCAAATTATCTGTGTGCTCAGCAATCAACCAATGAGTTCTACTGTACCAGTCTAAAAATAAACAGGGAGTGCTACATTGCCAGAAATGATCTCAGCTCACCTCTGGGAGGTAAAGTCTCCACTGGAGGCATTTTTGTTGCTCAGCTGTAGAATAGAAGTAGGCCCTCTGCAGCAATTTCCAATTAGCTAAAGGGGTTCGGGGATGATTTTGGCAAACTTGACCTAGCTTTGAGCATGAGTTTGTTTCATTCCTCACTGTGCACATCTTGCCATTTCTGAAGCTGTGAGTCAGGCTGATGTCAGCCAAACAAGGAGCTGAACCAGCATGTCCAAGGAGATTGGAGGTGTCCTTGGCAAGGGTCTTTGATGCTACCTACCAGGGACAGATGTCCTAGAAGTGATGTCACTTTTTTTCCTATTTAGGTCATAACTCTACAGTGGCCTTTGTGCAAAGATGTTGAAGTGAAATTGTGAGCACCCTGAGAGTGCTTTCTTAAGAAATGGTTACGCATGTATGTATCTATATATTGATATCTAGTTAGTTACTAGAGACCCGAGAGTTAAGAATTCTGGTTCTTGCTCTGTCATGATTTGTTTTGAACTTTGGACAAATCACTCCTCTTTCTTGGACCTCTGTTTTTCCATCTGAATGACAACTATATTGGAAAGGTAATCTCTAAGACCTTTTCTACCGTTGTGTTTCCTTTATTCCTGGAGACCAATGGCAACATTTATATTATTGCATTTAAGGAACTGATGTATCCTTCTGAGGACATTTTGCTACCAATCAATGGTCTTGTTTTGTCTTTCATTATCATTGCCTCAAACAGATAAGAAATTCATCAGATGTAACACTCTTGACAGTCTGTAGTGGGATTTGGAAAGGAAGCTGTGTTCCCTTCTGCTGGCTGACTATAGCCAGGTTTAAGCAGCATGGGGTTGGGAATCCGCATCCAGTGGGTGTAGTGGAGTTTTAAAGATGGTGAAGTTCCATAACTGAGTGTCAGATCCTGGACTGGAATCAAATTTTTGGACACTCCAGACCTTGAATTTCTTGATAATTAAAAGAAAGTCATAGTACCACTGATCTCATTGAAATAAGCTTTCCTTCACTTTACAGCTTAGTATCTGAAGGCCTCAGGAACATTATTTCCAATGTCTCAGCATGTAAAGTGGCTTTTGTTTCACCCCCTAAGATTTTCTTTAAATAATTACCATCCATGCAAAAACTGTAGTGCTCAAAGATATTCATATTAATTTGTTGCCCATTTATAACCATCACAACATCTTCAGCCTCATCTACTGCTGCTGCTGCTGCTGCTAAGTCACTTCAGTCGTGTCTGATTCTGTGCAACCCCATAGATGGCAGCCCACCAGGCTCCCCCGTCCCTGGGATTCACCAGGCAAGAACACTGGAGTGGGTTGCCATTGCCTTCTCCAATGCATGTGAAAGTGAAAAGTGAAAGTGAAGTCGCTCAGTCATGGCCAACTCTTTGTGACCCCATAGACTGCAGCCCATAAGGCTCCTTCATCCATGGGGTTCTCCAGGCAAGAGTACTGGAGTGGGTTGCCATTGCCTTCTCCACATCTACTGTTACTCTCCTTCAGGTATTACTATTGATCAGAAAGCTGAAGTGATCAGAAAAGAATAGAACAAAGTCAGAGGAACTAACTTGGGCTGAATGCTTTCTGTGAACTAGAGCACCAGCCTTCAAGCAGTTTCTCTCTTTCAACCTCACACCAGCATGACGGTTTAGGAATTTTACTGGTGAAGAAACCCAGAACTCAAATCACACTCGGGAAGCCTATAACAAATAGTTTTATCATTGGAAAAAATTACTCAAAGGCTTCTGATGGAAGGGATAACTTAGTTTCTTGGATTTGTTTTAAAATTTTATTGTGTGTTTAGTTTTAAAATGAAAACAAATGTTTTCCCCACATTTTGACTGCAAGCGTTAATTGCATTCAGTACCTAGATCTTAATTAACTTTTCTTTGGAATCTTAACTTCTAAGGAGTGTTAAATGAATCAAGTCTAACGTACAAAATAAAATATTACTCATTTTAGTTAATGCCTTAGACATTAATTGGGAAGGAAACTGAGTGTAGGAGAAGAAGTGTCATGGGGATTTTTACTTCTCCTTTGCTTATGTTTCCACCTTCCCCCTGCAACACCTTCCTAGTTGGTTTCATTCATGAAATTGTTTTAGGTGAATGATAAGTAGGTTCATCTTTGAGGCCTAAGAGACTTGGGAATGGGTTGTGCTCATTTTCCTATCAGCCACATGGCCTGGGCCTTGCATTGCTGCAACACTGAGCTTCATAAGCTTGGGATGTAAATAACCAGGAAGCTTAGTGTTGCCATTGGGATTTAATGAGAAAATGAACTGCACAGGAGTCCCCCCTCAGCCAAGGTTTTGTTTTTTGGAGTTTGAGTTATGCACAGTCAAGTGAAGTCTGAAAACAATAAGTGAAAAATCCCAGAAATAAATGATTTATAGGTTTTACATTATGCTCATTCTGAGTAGCACACTGAAATCGAGCTGTGCTTCTCAGGACCTGAATCACCCTTTGTTAAGCTTTTCCCACCTGTTTGCCACTCAGTAGCTGACTTGGTTATCAGCTTGGCCGCTGCAGTATCACCGTGCGTGTGTCCAAGTCACCCTTCTGCTACTTTTTAGTGGTCCCAGTGTAAGAGTAGAGACTGGAAAAACAGTGTTTGCCAGGATCTGTATTATCTGTGGTTTCTGGCATCCACTGGAGTCTTGGAATATTTGTTCCACTGATAATGTCTCAAAAGCAGGTAAGATTTTCATTCCCTCAAAATTGTGCCCCCAAAAAGGAGAACTGCCTTGCATTTGAGAGTTTACAGTGTTATCTCTGCTGCTCTCAGTTACTGTATTTTGAATAACAGACTTTGGGGGACGCAGCTTGTTGTTCAGTCCCAGAGTCTTCTCTGACTCTGTGACCTCATGGACTGCAGCAGGCCAGACTTTCGGGCCCTTCACTATCTCCCGGAGCTTGCTCAAACTCATGTCCACTGAGTCGGTGAAGCCATCCAACCATCTCATTCTCTGTCATTCCCTTCTCCTCCTGCCTTCAATCTTTCCCAGCATCAGGGTCTTTTCCAATGAGTCAGCTCTTCGCATCAGGTGGTCAAAGTACTGGAGCTTCAGCTTCAGCATCAGTCCCTCCAATGAATATTCAGGACTGATTTCCTTTAGGATTGACTGGCTTGATCTCCTTGCAGTCCAAGGGACTCTCAAGAGTCTTCTCCAGCACCACCGATT
>NW_011494611.1:1028281-1028859 GCF_000754665.1 Bison bison bison
TGGTCTAACTCTCACATCGGTACATGACTACTGGAAAAACCTTAACTTTGACTATATGGACATTTGTCAGCAAAGTGATGTCTCTGTTTTTTAATACAGTATCTACATTTGTCGTAGCTTTTCTTCCAAGGAGCAAGTGCCTTTTAATTTCATGGATGCAGCCACAGTGGTTTTGGATCCCAAGAAAATAAAATCTGTCACCTTTTCCACTTTTCCCCTTCCACTTGCCATCAAGTACTGGGACCAGATGCCATGATCTTTTAGATTTTTGAATGCTGAGTTTTAAGTCAGCTTTTTCACTCTCATCAAGAGACTCTTTAAGTCCTCTTGGCTTTCTGCCATTAGATTGATATCATCTGCATACCTGAGGTTGTTGATATTTCTCCCAGCAATCTTGATTTTAGCTTATGATTCGTCCAGCCTGCTATTTTGCAGGATGTACACCCCATAAGGCCCAATAAGCAAGGGGACAATACACAGCCTTGACAAACTCATTTCCCAATTTTGAACCAGACCATTGTTCCACGTCTGGTTCTAACTGTTGCTTCCTGACCTGCATACAGTTTTCTCAGGATGCA
>NW_011494611.1:1028959-1067775 GCF_000754665.1 Bison bison bison
TTGATATTTCTCCCAGCAATCTTGATTTTAGCTTATGATTCATCCAGCCTGCTATTTTGCAGGATGTACACCCCCATAAAGCCCAATAAGCAAGGGGACAATACACAGCCTTGACAAACTCCTTTCCCAATTTTGAACCAGTCTGTTGCTCCACGTCTGGTTCTAACTGTTGCTTCCTGACCTGCATACAGTTTTCTCAGGATACAGGTCAGGTGACCTAGTATTCCCATCTCTTGAAGAATTTTCCAGTTTGTTGTGATCCACACTGTCCAAGGCTTTAGCATAGTCAATGAAGCAGAAGTTGATGTTTTCTCTGGAATTCCTTTGCTTTCTCTGTGATCCAGAGGATGTTGGCAATTTGTTTTTTGGTTCCTCTGACTTTTCTAAACCCCGCTTGTACATATGCAAGTTCTCGATTCATGTACTGTTGAACCCTAGCTTGAAGAATTTTGAGCACTACCCTGCTAGCACGTGAATAAAGCTCAACTTTATGGTAGTTTGAGCATTCTTTGGCATTACCCTCCTTTGGGATTGGAATGAAACCTGACCTTTTCCAGTCCTGTGGCCACTGCTGAGTTTTCCAAATTTGCTGGCGTACTGAATGCAGTTCTTTAACAGCATCATCTCTTAGGATTTTTAAATATCTCAGCTGGAATTCCATCACCTCCACTAGCTTTGCTTGTAATAATGTTTCCTAAGGCCCACTTGACTTCACACTTCAGGATGTCTGGTTCTAGGTGAATGACCACACCATTATTGTTATCTGGGTCATTGAGACATTTTTTGGACAGTTCTTCCGTATATTCTTTCTACCTCTTATTAATCTCTTCTACTTCTGTTAGGTCCTTACCATATCTGTCCTTTATTGTGCCCATTCTTGCATGAAGTGTTCCCCTGATATCACCAATTTTCTTGAAGAGGTCTCTAATCTTTCCCATTCTATTGTTTTCTTCTATTCCTTTGCACTGTTCACTTAAGAAGGCTTTCCTATCTCTCCTTGCTATTCTCTGAAACTCTGTGTTTGGTTGGGTATATCTTTCCCTTTCTCCCTTACCTTTAGCTTCTCTTCTTTTATCAGCTATTTGTAAAATCTTCTCAGACAACCACCTTGCCTTCTTGCATTCATTTTTCTTTGAGATAGTTTTGGTCACTGCCTCATGTACAATATTATGGACCTCAGTCCATAGTTCTTCAGGCACTCTACTAGATCTAATCCCTTGAATCCATTTATCACCTCCACTGTATAGTCATAAGAGATTTGATTTAGGTCATACCTGAATGGTCTAGTGGTTTTCCATACTTTCTTCAATATAAGCCTGAATTTTGCAATAAGGAGCTCATGATCTGGGCCACAGTCAACTCCAGGTCTTATTTTTCAAAGCTTTTTTTAGAGCTTCTCCATCTTTGGCTGTAAAGAATATAATCAATCTGATTTTGGTGTTGACCATCTGGTGATGTCCATGTATACAGTCATCTTTTGTGCTGTTGGAAGAGGATCTTTGCTACAGCCAGTGTGTTCTCTTGACAAAATCTTATTAGCCTTTGCCCTGCTTCATTTTGTACTCCAAGGCCAAGCTTGCCTGTTACTCCAGGTATCTCTTGACTTCCTACTTTTGTATTCTAGTCCCCTATGATGAAAAGGGCATCTTTTTCTTTTCTTTTTTTTTCGTGTTAGTTCTAGAAGGTCTTGTAGGACTTCATAGAAGCAATCAACCTCAGCTTCTTCAGCATTAGTGGTTGGAGTATAGATTTGAATTACTGTGATGTTGAATGGTTTACCTTGGAAATGAACCTAGATCATTCTGTCATTTTTGAGATTACACCCAAGTACTGCATTCTGGAACCTTTTGTTCACTATGAGGGCTACTGCATTCCTTCTAAGGAGTTCTTGCCCACAGTGGTAGATATAATGGTCATCTGAATTAAATTTGCCCATCCCCATCCATTTTACGGATTTCCCAGGTGGTAAAGAACTCACTTGCCAATTCAGGAGATGTAAGAGACTCAAGTTTGATCCCTGGGTCAGGAAGATCCCCTAGAGGAGGAAATGGCAATCCAATCCAGTATTGTGAAAAGTGAAAGTGAAGTCACTCAGTCATGTCCAACCCTCAGCGACCCCATGGCCTGCAGCCTACCAGGTTCCTCTGCCCATGGGATTTTCCAGGCAAGATTACTGTTATTTAATCTATATCGCTAACATTTTCAAGTTGGTCAAACATGACTTAATTTTATCACTGGGAATTTGGAGAATTGCTGTCTATCCAGGGCTTCTTTATTTCTGGACACATGATAAAAATATAGGCAAAGATTTGTCTCCCAACAAAAAGTAGTCATGTTGGAAGTATCAGTGTTACTAGTGGTCTGAAAATAAACTTCTACATGAAAAAAAAAAACAAAAAAACAAAAAACTCTAACACATGTAGCTAGTTTTTTGTTTTTTATGAGATTAGTGGTCTCTCAGTCTTATGCCCCAGTTCTGCTAATCATTTACTCATTCATTCATGTAACAGTCAAACATCTAATGCCCGCTGAAATGTTCAAGGCTCTTGGCTGGACACTGGAGATAGAGAAATAAAGACCACAAGAGCCCTGCACTTCAGGATCTCATATTTTAGTGAATTGATATCAAATCAGGGTTTCTCAGTTGTGGTACTGCTGACATTCCTGGTTGGATGACTGCTGTGGGGGGATGGTCCTGGAAGCTCTAGGATGCTGGGCAGCATCCCTGGCCTGTAGTGCTGGATGCCAGCAATGCCCTTCTCAAGTGTGATGACCAAAATACATCTCTTGACATTGCCAAGTGTCCTGGGGGGTGGGAGCAAAATCACCACTGATCTGTATCAATATACATAGCAAAATTCTGTTTCCCTAGCCAGAGAAAGCCCTGGAAGACTTAGAACATCCTTGTATTTTTCCAGAGCCACAGAATGGCACACACATAATAGACATTTTAACACTGCATTGTGATAGATGCAAAAAAAAAAAAAAGAACGCTGTGCAGTTTTTTAGAACCGCAAATACTGGGCTCTAAGTTTCAATGTACAACTTCCGTTTATATGGTGGTTCTTGCTGCTAACGTAGTTTTTGCCCTGTATGCTCTCTCCTGACTCCAAGCATTCAGTTACAGTAAGCAGAGTCATGCATTAGAAACTGGGACAGAGGAAACAGAGACAGAGGGGAAAAAAAAGAACCTTGAGATTCTGTGGTCCTTGAACAGACTTCTAAATAGAAGTCGTTATGTAAACACTCTGAAGCTTTCCTAATTCTGACTAATACATATCTATCGGTATGAATCTGTAATGCTTTGAATTACACACAGTTTTTAAAGTAAAGGCAGATTATCTTTTAAGGAAAATATATTAATTTAAACTAGAGTTGCCAAGTAGGTGTCTCTAGGGACATATCTTAGTGAATGAAGACAAGTGATTTGTAATAAGCTTATCAGGGGTTGGTATGTAAAGTGCTTGAGAAAGGCTTGTTCTCTTATGGTGTTTAAACATTCCTTCCAATGATATCAAAGTTATTTATTTGCTAAGCAAATCCTTTCTCTCAAAAGAGTGTGGTGGTAAGCTTAATTCATTGACATGTATTTCTTACTCATGCAATTGTACAATTATTCAAACATTTAAGACACTAAATTCACAGAGTTCTCTTTAAGATGCTTTGGAAGAACATAAGCAAGTAAAAAAGGGAAAAAGCAAGACTGTCACTTGATTTTTTAAGTACTTGATTTCTTACCAATTTTAGATATTTCCATAGTAAGAACTTTATTGAGGCTGGAATGAGGGGGGAGATAGGAGAAAGTTACAGATGTGAAGAAAGTTTCACCAGATGTTTAACCACAGTTAAACTTTTCTCCACTAGCCATTTGGCAAGATCCTCCAAAGAAAGATATCCCACTTTTTCTTACAGCTTACACTATGTGTACTACTATTTCTACATATTAACATCCCATCATAACTCAGCTTTTACTGTCAGGAATACATCAGTGAGAAATATTTTTACACCTCGGCCAGGGAGGGAAAAGCTTTCCTGCACTCCACCACACAGGACACCCGTTCTTCTGTGAAACATTTCTCCTCTATGACTCTCTGTCTGCAAATCACACCCCGGAGCTGCATCCACAGAACGTGTCCTCTGAACTCTTGCTTCATCACCTGGCTGCAAGAAAACTACCTCTATATCATCAGAAGAGGTTCTACCGTGAAGCATAAAAGAAAAAGACGATGGAGTTGGGCAGACTTGGCTTTAAATCCAAACTATATGACCACAGGCAAGGCCTTTATCTTCTCTGACCTCAGTTTTCTCAGCACTTTTGGGAGAGTTGAATGAAAAATATATAGAAAGCTTTTAGCTTAATGCCCCATATGAAGGCTCCATAGTGGTACATGATCATCACCATCATAACCATCGTTATCATCTTGGTTAAGGGATATGGTCTGTGTCCTGGGACTCCTTGGAATTGAACTTATGACTTTGATTTCTCAGGGTCATGAAACGTGAGATAAATTTTCTTTTATTCATTTTATAAGTTTTTACTGATCATGAGGGCTTCCCTGGTGGTTCAGTGGTAAGGAATCTGTCTGCAATGCAGGAGACTGTCTGGGTCAGGAAGTTCCCCTGGAGAAGGAAATGGCAACTCACTCCAGTGTCCTTGTCTGGGAAATCCCATGGACAGAGGAGCATGGCAGGTTATAGCCCATGGGGTCGCGAGAGTCAGACATGATTTAGCAAATAAACCACCACCACATCAATCATGTGCTCCTCCCCAGTTTCTGGGAATAAGCAATACACATAAAATGAACTTATGTACAAGTTCTTGATTTTGCTTTTAGTTTAAAAGATATTGATAATGTCTTTGTTAATATAACAAAAGCGTGTGTGTGCATGCTAAGTAAGTTGCTTCAGTCATGTCCAATACTTTGTGACCCTATGGCCTGGAGAATTCCCTGGACTGTCCATGGGGTTGCAAAGAGTCAGACACAACTGAGCAACCTTCACTTTCACTTCATAAAGTGAACAGTGTCCTCTGCATCTTACACTCAATTAAGCAATGGCTCATATAGAAACTAGCAGTTATGAATGGAAAATGTTATCCTAGGTGGAAAATGTCTGCTAAGGTTCTACTGCTAAGGTTCTGCCCAGTTATTGTGAGAAAGGCTCTCATGTGGGTATGTGTATTGATTTTGGTTGAGGGAATGGATTAAGACTTCAGGGATGCAGTAACTAGAGAGCTAAGCATGAATGAGAATTAACCAGGTGTGAGTAAGGAGGGGTGGGCGTTCCAGATAGAAGAGGCAGTACTTAGGAAGACTTAGAGATGAAAAGGAGCAAGGCATGATGAAGAAAATATAGTGTGGCTGGAGAAAGTGCTCAAGGAAGACATGAGTCTTTAAGGGGAGATGGGAGAAGTGGGTGGACCTCAGATCACACAGGGTTTGGTTGGCCATTCAGTGAAGGACCTTGGTCCTTATATAGGGAGGAATGGGCAACCATTTAAGTGTTTGGGAAAGAGAGTAACAAAAACAAAATGCATTTTTAAAGATGAACTGGCTATGGAAAGTGTAGAGGGGACGGAGTATGACTGTGGGGCTTTCATTATGGCTTCTTTATTTAGATGATGTTTATGGTCTGTTGTCACTCTGCTTATTTAACTTATATGCAGAGTACATCATGAGAAACACTGGGCTGGAAGAAGCACAAGATGGAATCAAGATTGCCAGGAGAAATATCAGCAACCTCAGACATGCAGATGACACCACCCTTATGGCAGAAAGAGAAGAGGAACTAAAAACCCTCTTGATGAAAGTGAAAGAGGAGAGTGAAAAAGTTGCCTTGAAGCTCAAAATTCAGAAGATGAAGATCATGGCATCTGGTCCCATCACTTCATGGGAAATAGATGGAGAAATAGTGGAAACAGTGTCAGACTTTATTTTTCTGGGCTCCAAAATCACTGCAGATGGTGACTGCAGCCATGAAATTAAAAGACGCTTCCTCCTTGGAAGGAAAGTTATGACCAACCTAGATAGCATATTCAAAAGCAGAGACATTACTTTGCCAACAAAGGTCTGTCTAGTCAAGGCTACGGCTTTTCCAGTGGTCACGTATGGGTGTGAGAGTTGGACTGTGAAGAAAGCTGAGAGCGAAGAATTGATGCTTTTGAACTGTGGTGCTGGAGAAGACTCTTGAGAGTCCCTTGGACTGCAAGGAGATCCAACCAGTCCATCCTAAAGGAGATCAGTCCTGGGTGTTCATTGGAAGGACTGATGCTGGCTGAAACTCCAATACTTTGGCCACCTCATGCGAAGAGTTGACTCATTGGAAAAGACCCTGATGCTGGGAGGGATTGGGGACAGGAGGAGAAGGGGACAATAGAGGATGAGATGGGTGGATAGCATCACCAACTTGATGCACATGAGTTTGGGTGAACTCCAGGAGTTGGTGATGGACAGGGAGGCCTGGCGTGCTGCGATTCATGGGGTCTCAAAGAATCGGACACGACTGAGCAACTGAACTGAACTCAACTGATGGTCTATTCACCTGAAATCCTGATTTTGCTTTTAGTTTTGATGGTATCAATAATGTCTTTGTTAATTTAACAAAGGCATGTGTGTACTGTTAAGTCGCTTCAATTGTGTCTGACTCTGAGACCCTATGGACTGTATATAGCTCAGCCGGCTCCTCTGTACATGGGATTCTCCAGGCAAGAATACTAGAGTGGATTGCCAGGCCCTCCTTGGGGATCTTCCAGCCCCAAGGATTGAACCTGCATCTCTTGCGACTCCTGTACAGCAGGCAGATTTCTTGCTCCTGAACCACCGGGGAAGCCCTAACAAAGGCATAGATAAATATAAAATATTTGTTCCTGATAAGAACAAAACCTCTTTTGTGATGAGCTGTGTAGAACAACTTTTTGTGTTATCCAGTTAAGCAAATGAGAGATGGGATGGGGTGGGAGGTGGGAGGGAGGGTCAGGATGGGGAACACATGTATACCCATGGCTGATTCATGTGAATGTATGACAAAACCACCACAATATTGGAAAGTAATTAGCTTCCAATTAAAATTTTTTTAAGTTAAATAAATTAATAAATGAGTAATAGAAAGTAAAAAAAAGACAACTTTTCTATCTCATGTGAATATATTATGCATAAATTAAAATTCTGTTGGAAACTTAAAAAGTATGAATGTGGGGAAACGTTATAAGATTACTGCAGTAAGAGAGAGTGACAGCCACTTGGATGAAGATGGGAACAGAGAGAAGTGGGCTTGCCAGTTCACCCTTGATAAGGGCCCAGGTGAGATGGCCGAATCCTTAACATATGGAGCCACCGCCTGCCAGTCTATTTTGGGGACTGGGAAAGCACTGAAGCTGAGATGAAAGAGGTGGTAACATGTGCTTCACAATTAAATCATCCCAGTGATGCTTACAAACCTATACATTCATCAATTCATTCATTTATTTTCTTATCAAGCATTTATATTTAGGAGGATCTGTGAAAATTGCTAGACTATAGATGATGTAAGACTTTGGGACCAGATTTGCCTCTATAACTGAGCTTTGTTCCATTCTAACAGCATAGATGAGATGAAAAATACTTTAAAACAAGACACTGTAATTTAGATCATATGTGAAATGGGAAAGGAAAGGAAAGGAAAGGAAAGGAAAGTTAATGTATACATGGCTAAGGATGGCAGACTCTAGACCAAATCCAGGGACAAGTCAACAGGAAGAGACCCTCAAAGTAACACCACAAAAGATAGCATGGTCTTACATGGTTGAGGAAAATCTTCTCTGAGATCATGTTAAGTGAGTGACTGATTTCTATTAAAAAAACAAACAAACAAACAAACCATAAACTAAGTGTTCATCCATTTCTCCTCTTTCAAAGTAGAAGGCTGTGCCCAGAAGACTCCCAACAGAGCAGGGCCCGCTGGCCACTCTGCCCGTTCTGATGGGCTGGGGACATCCAGACTCACAGAGCCAGAGCTCACAGTGGTTTCTGCTCTGCTCTCTGGATAATCTAATTATGCAGTAAAGACAAAATTGTAGGCCAGCCAGATTTTAAAGATTCCTCCCTTTAAATTCTGCTGCCACCAGCTCCTTTGACTTATATCAAAATGGTGTCCCATCTCTTTCAGCCACATTGTCACAAATTTATTATCTAGACTGATGATGACATCATTTGGAGAGGGACCAGGGCTGCGGTCATCTAGCTCCTCTTTCCGCATTACATAGGCAGCTTCTTCTCTCCCCTTTCAGGTCATTAATTTTTTAAGAGAGGGATTGCTTTAAATATCCAGAGTGCTGCTTTCAGCTGTGACACAGAGAAGGTTTCCCCTTTCAGTGCCTACAGCACGTGCCTGCTTCTGATTGAAGGCGGCTTGCCCAAGTGGGCATTTGAGATCCCTCAAAGTGTCTCCTGAGAAGTCCTTGGTCAAAGTCATGCTAAAGGCACTTGTTAACTTTATTTCCCATTTGGAAAAAGCAGGAGAGCCAGTCTGGGGTTGCAGATAATGGAATACAACTCAGAAGATGAGAACAGCTTCTTCACAGATTCATCACTGGGCATTAATCATTCCTTTATGGGTTAGCACCCTTCTCTGTGAAATAGCAATGTTTCCATCACCCGTCTCCAACTTCCAGATTGTAGGTAGACTTGGAAGTAGTGGCAAGCTTTGTAACAGCACTTTGAAGCTCATACTTTTCACAGGTAGATGTTGAGTGTTGACTATAAGGCGAATACTATGCTAAGCACCAGATATACAGTTGTGAAGACAATAGGCTTACGTGCCATTAGGAGCCTTATAATATAGTTGGAAAGACAGATGATAAACAGTTCAGTTCAGTTCATCACTCAGTCACGTCCACTCTTTGTGACTCCATGAATCACAGATAAACAGGGAGGCATACAAATAAGTATATAGTTACAAACTGAAAAATGCTCTGAACGGAGGGGTTGGGGGTATCATGGTATGACAACGTACACTGAGGAAAGGGGAGTACACAGAGTCCTTCCTTGTTATCTATAGGGATTGGTTCCGGGCCCACACAGATAGCAAAATCCAAGGATGCTCAAGTCTCTTATTTGAAATGGTGCAATATTTGAATACAATCTACGCACATCCTCCCTTATACTTTATATCATCTCCGAAAAGTGAAAATGTTGGTTGCTTAGTTGAGGGACCTATGGACTGTAGCCCTCCAGGCTCCTCTGTCCATGGGATTCTCCAGGCAAGAATACTGGAGTGGATAGCCATTCCCTTTTCCAGGGGATATTGCCAACCCAGGAACAGAATGGGGGTCTCTTCCTTGCAGGCAGATTCTTTACTGTCTGAGTCACCAGGGAAGACCTGCTTGCCTATAATACCTGCTGCTGCTGCTAAGTCGCTTCAGTCGTGTCCGACTCTGTGTGACCCCATAGATGGCAACCCACCAGGCCCCGCCGTCCCTGGGATTCTCCAGGCAAGAACACTGGAGTGGGTTGCCATTTCCTCCTCCAATGTATGAAAGTGAAAAGTGAAAGTGAAGTCACTCAGTCGTGTCCGACTCTTAGCAACCCCATGGACTGAAGCCTACCAGGCTCCTCCATCCATGGGATTTTCCAGGCAAGAGTACTGGAGTGGGTTGCCATTGCCTTCTCCGCTATAATACCTAATACAATGTAAATGCTATGTACATAGTTGTAAACAAACTGCAAATACTATAAAATAGTTACCTCTGTGTGACAAAGTCAAGTTTTCCTTTTGGGGCCTTTCTGGGATTTTTTTTTTCTTTGGATATTTTGATCTGAGGTTGGTTGAATCTGCAGATGAGGAACTTGGATGCGTTAAACACTAACTGCACAGTGGTCTGGGAAATTCTCACTGAGCAGTTCACACTTAGATACAGGCGTGAAGGCTTCCCAGGTGGTGCTAGTGGTAAAGAGTCTGTCTGCCAACGTAGATGAAAAAGATATGGCTTCAATCCGATCCCTGGGTCTGGAAGATCCCCTGGAGGAGAAAATGGCAACCCATTCTAGTATCCTTGCCTGGAGAATCCCATGGACAGAGGAGCCTGGTGGGCTACAGTCCACAGGATCATAAAGAGTCAGACGTGACTGAGTGACTTAGCATGCATACAATGAAGGCTGAGAAAGACTTGGCCATGCAGAAGGTATATGTGTGAGGTGTGTGTGTGTGTGTGTGTGTGTCCATATAATGCCTTGGTCAAAAAATTCATTTAGGTTTTTCCATAAACTCTTGGAAAAAACCTGAATGAACTTTTTGGCCAAGCCAGTACATGTACAAGAGGGGAAAGACTGGTGTTTCAGGCAGTAGAACCAACTTGCATGAAGGACGTTAAGTGGAAAATAATTTGGTGTGCTTAAGGAACCAAACTGGTGTGACTGGAGGCCAATGAAGAAGGGGCTGGAGAGTATCATCCACATAGAAGACATAATAGTTCAATGTTTGGGAAACAACTGAGGGACTATGGTTAAGCTAAAATGCATCCAAATAATAGATAAGATTTTCCAATCAAATTGCCAAGCATGAAGGACATGTTGGCAGTGGCTGCAGAAATGAATGTGTCTGGTGCCTTGTCCTCAGATAGCTCACAATTTTCTAAAATATGTAGGGACACAAGGAGCCACAAATCACCATAAACACAAGATAAAGTAAATAAATGCTAAAAACGGTGGATGTAAAGTGTTATGGAGGACAAAAGAGGGAGAGTTCACACCTCTTGGAGTGGGTTTGCATATGAATGAAAACTTCCTGGAGAAGGTGGCATTTAAGCTTTTCCTTGAAGACAATCATATTTCTCCCATGATTCTGCCATTTGTAACCATGTCATTGTCTGTTTTATTTATTTATTTTTACTTTCTATTGAGGTATCTGGTGTGGTCAGCTGGAAAGTAGGAATAATTAAATGATAGGAGGTCAAGATTACCTTCCAACTCTTGTTTTTCTCCTTTTCTTCTGCAATAAACCAAAGAGGAGGAGAGAAAGGGGGAGAAATCTCCATGTGACTTTTTTCTACCTAGATTGCTATATCTCAGCCCCATCCTAGTTCCCACCCATACTTAAAATTGATAAAGGTGACTTATCCATTCATTGATCTACTTGTTAAAACCTTATTGATATCTAAAAACATACTGATGCCCAGCAGAGTCTGAAGTATCATAATCACTCAGTAAATCCTTGCTAAATGAATCAAAGATAAGGGCTAAAGGAAATTTAAGGCAGAGGCAACAATGCATGCAGGGTCACATGTCTTGAAACATGTTCCAAGAAATGAAAATTATCGTACTTGGGCTGGAAGAAAGAACATAAAGTAGAAGCTTGAGGGGGATAACCCTAGAGTGATAGACAGCAACTAGATGATATAGTTGAATTTAAAATGCTGACCTCAAGACTATGGAGCATCCACTGTGGGGTTTTAAACAGCTTAAAATAATAGTACCACCTCCAAATGAAACAATAAACAAACTAAAAGACACTGGAAGGAACCACGTGATCTGTTTTTCAGCTCCTGAAATGTACGCATGCAATGAAAGGGAAGTCACCATTTCCTTCCAGATTTCATAAAGGTAGAATGTACATACAAGATGGTTTAATTTAGGTTTGAATTGCAAATATTTCGTAGTTTTTGATATCTATACTAATTAAAATTTTTCTCTTACCTATTCAAGGCCAATCAAAAAGACTATTTTCAACTAGGATTTTAAGTCAAATACCATTTTTTAAAAATATGGCTCGTACAGAAACACCTTTCAGCAAGGTGACCAGTGAACTTAATTTACCTGAGAAAAAACATTCCTAGAGATTACCATCTGCCCATTGTTTGCAAAGTGTTATTATTAATGTGAAAGTGTTAGTTCCTCAGTTGTGTTTGAGTCTGCGACGCCAGGGACTGTAGCTCACCAGGCTTCTCTGTCTGTGGAATTCTCTAGGCAAGAATACTGGAGTGGGTAGCCATTCCCTTCTCCAGGGTATCTTCCCAACGCAGGGATCGAACTGGGATGTCCCACATTGCAGGCAGATTCTTGACCATCTGAGTCACCTAAGAGCTGCATTTAAATTGCTTGGGATGGTATGGAAGATATCCATATTTTTTCTCCATCTCATCGTGGCCTCATCTAATACAGTATAAGACACACTGCCCAGGGAGGTCTTCCTGTAACTTAGAGTTAAGGCTAAATGACAATCATCCGTGGCTCACTTTTCTTTTCAGACTTTTTCTACACTTAAATATAAAACCAACACTTCCCTTTGAGGGCTCACTAGGAAAAGCTGTATCTTTCCTATGTCCAGAGGTGCTGGAAAAATGATTCAACAGTGTTGGCCCTTTGGTGAACCATGCAGTAAGGCCGTGAGCCCTGTTGCAGATTATGAGGTGAAGGAAATGGTCAGGCAGGTCAGTGAGAAATTAGATAGGTGAGGTATGCATGAGACATGTGAGGAAAGTGAAGACTGAGTCCTCTGATAGAAAGTAGTCCGAATTGTACTTGCCACAGGTTTTGTTTTTTTGTTTTTTGTTTAGTATAATTGCTTTACCATGTTGCGTTAGTTTCTGCTGTACAACAAAACGAATCAGCTTTATGTATACATATATCCCCTCCCTCTTGCAGCTCTGCCCCCCACCCCGCTCCCCTATCCCACCTGCTAGGTCACCGCAGAGCACCAAGCTGAATTTCCTGTGCTATACAGCAGCTTTCTACTAGCTATCTATGTTATACATGACAGACCGACAGACAGACACACACACACACATACACACACACACGTATGTCAATGCTACTCTCTTAATTTGTCCCACCCTCCCCTTCCCCTGCTTTGTCCACCTGTTGGTTCTCCATGTCTGAGTCTTTACTTTATTCCTAACCTGCATATAGGTTTATTGGTACATTTTTCTGGAGAAGGCAATGGCACCCAACTCCAGTACTCTTGCCTGGAAAATCCCACGGATGGAGGAGCCTGGTGGGCTGCAGTCCATGGGGTCTCTAAGAGGTGGACACGACTGAGAGACTTCACTTTCACTTTTCACTTTCCTGCATTGGAGAAGGAAATGGCAACCCACTCCAGTGTTCTTGCCTGGAGAATCCGCTGCCATCTATGGGGTCGCAGAGTCGGACATGACTGAAGCGACTTAGCAGCAGCAGCAGCAGCAGCAGCAGCAGTACATTTTTCTAGATTCCATATATATGTATTAATAATATACAATATTTGTTTTTCTTTCTCTGACTTACTTCACTCTGTATGACAGACTCTAAGTTCATCCAGCTGCTGCTGCTGGTGCTGCTAAGTTGCTTCAGTCGGGTCTGACTCTTAGCGACCCATGGACTGCAGCCTACCAGGCTCCTCTGCCCATGGGATTTTCCAGGCAAGAGTACTGGAGTAGGCTGCCATTGCCTTCTCCCAGAAGTTCATCCAGCTACAGGGGTTTTTATAATTTATTGTATGGTGTAAACCTACAACTATATATTGATCTAATTTTCTGTTAATACTTTAAAAATTTCCAATAACCCTTTCATTATCAATAAAATTTAAAAAAAAAGAAAGTATATATTTAAAAAAGAAATTTAGTTCTTTGGTCCATTTTTTTATTGGGTCATTTATTTTTCTGGAGTTGAGCTGTAGGAGTTGCTTGTATATTTTTGAGATTAGTTGTTTGCCTGTTGCTTCATTTGCTATTATTTTCTCCCATTCTGAAGGCTGTCTTTTCACCTTGCTAATAGTTTCCTTTGATGTGCAGAAGCTTTTAAGGTTAATTAGGTTCCATTTGTTTATTTTTGCTTTTATTTCCAATATTCTGGGAGGTGGGTCATAGAGGATCCTGCTGTGATGTATGTCAGAGAGTGTTTTGCCTATGTTCTCCTCTAGGAGTTTTATAGTTTCTGGTCTTACGTTGAGATCTTTAATCCATTTTGAGTTTATTTTTGTGTATGGTGTTAGAAAGTGTTCTAGTTTCATTCTTTTACAAGTGGTTGACGAGTTTTCCCAGCACCACTTGTTAAAGAGATTGTCTTTAATCCATTGTATATTCTTGCCTCCTTTGTCAAAGATAAGGTGTCCATATGTGCATGGATTTATCTCTGGGCTTTCTATTTTGTTCCATTGATCTATATTTCTGTCTTTGTGCCAGTACCATACTGTCTTGATAACTGTGGCTTTGTAGTAGAGCCTGAAGTCAGGTAGGTTGATTCCTCCAGTTCCATTCTTCTTTCTCAAGATTGCTTTGGCTATTCGAGGTTTTTTGTATCTCCATACAAATTATGAAATTATTTGTTCTAGCTCTGTGAAGAATACTGTTGGTAGCTTGATAGGGATTGCATTGAATCTATAAATTGCCTTGGGTAGTATACTAATTTTCACTATATTGATTCTTCCAATCCATGAACATGGTATATTTCTCCATCTGTTAGTGTCCTCTTTGATTTCTTTCACCAGTGTTTTATAGTTTTCTATATATAGGTCTTTAGTTTCTTTAGGTAGATATATTCCTAAGTATTTTATTCTTTCCGTTGCAATGGTAAATGGAATTGTTTCCTTAATTTCTCTTTCTGTTTTCTCATTATTAGTGTATAGGAATGCAAGGGATTTCTGTGTGTTGATTTTATATCCTGCAACTTTACTATAGTCATTGATTAGCTCTAGTAATTTTCTGGTGGAGTCTTTAGGGTTTTCTATGTAGAGGATCATGTCATCTGCAAATAGTGAGTTTTACTTCTTCTTTTCCAAATGGGCCAAAGAACTAAATAGACATTTCTCCAAAGAAGACATACAGATGGCTAACAAACACATGAAAAGATGCTCAACATCACTCATTATCAGAGAAATGCAAATCAAAACCACTATGAGGTACCATTTCATGCCAGTCAGAATGGCTGCGATCCAAAAGTCTACAAATAATAAATGCTGGAGAGGGTGTGGAGAAAAGGAAACCCTCTTACACTGTTGGTGGGAATGCAAACTAATACAGCCACTATGGAGAACAGTGTGGAGATTCCTTAAAAAACTGGAAATAGAACTGCCTTATGATCCAGCAATCCCACTGCTGGGCATACACACTGAGGAAACCAGAAGGGAAAGAGACACGTGTACCCCAATGTTCATCGCAGCACTGTTTATAATAGCCAGGACATGGAAGCAACCTAGATGTCCATCAGCAGATGAATGGATAAGAAAGCAGTGGTACATATACACAATGGAGTATTACTCAGCCATTAAAAAGAATACATTTGAATCAGTTCTAATGAGGTGGATGAAACTGGAGCCTATTATACAGAGTGAAGTAAGCCAGTAGGAAAAACACCAATACAGTATACTAACGCATATATATGGAATTTAGAAAGATGGTAACAATAACCCTGTGTACGAGACAGCAAAAGAGACACCGATGTATAGAACAGTCTTATGGACTCTGTGGGAGAGGGAGAGGGTGGGAAGATTTGGGAGAATGGCATTGAAACATGTAAAATATCATGTATGAAACGAGATGCCAGTCCAGGTTCGATGCATGATACTGGATGCTTGGGGCTAGAGCACTGGGACGACCCAGAGGGATGGTATGGGGAGGGAGGAGGGAGGAGGGTTCAGGATGGGGAACACATGTATACCTGTGGCAGATTCATTTTGATATCTGGCAAAACTAATACAATTATGTAAAGTTTAAAAATAAAATAAAAAAATAAAAAATAAATTAAGTACTGAGTTTCTGAATCCATTTCAAAATATTTTTAAAGATTGTTTTGAGATGGTTGCTAGACAATGATGATTCGGTATGAACAGGGACAGAAGGAGTGGTTCAATGTCATTTGGAAATATCTAGATTTTTAGTGGCTTTCCTTCAAAGGAGCTCCTTTTGTTAATTGGATAGTTTTCTATTCTGTGCCATAGTAGAATGAGATGGAGAAAGTATACAATTTTGCAGCATCTAAATTTAGTATCATACATAGATAAACACATTTGATAAGTTTTTGTCTTGTAAAACAATTTTGTTGAAAAAGCCATTTGGCTAAGTTGAAGGAAAAGATACTTCCTGTTAGAAATATTTGAGTTGAAGTATTTATGTATTTAATGTGAAAGACAGAGATGATAATTTCCTCTGAGCTTCCTGGGTACCTCTGTATCTGCTGAGAATTTTCTCAATATTATAGTCTATAAACAGAGTCAATTGAAGGTGTCAACAATTAAAATAAAACCCATAATATTTAAAAGATTATAAGCAATTTGTAGAAAATATTAAAATAATATCACACTAAGAACAAAAAAATGTGCTTCAAATGTATTAGTGATACCATATTAGATATAGATGTTACAAAGGTCATTATATTATCTAAATACTTACTGATAAAAATTGTTTACTTTTTCCCAGATAATCAATACATGGAATTTTTAAAAAGAACATTCCTGAAAGTGTATGTGAACCTATGTTAGTTTTTTTTTTTTAAACTTAATTTTTAAAAGTATTTTTTTGCCCATTTTAAGGTCTATCAATATATTAAAATGAATATGTTAGGAAAAAAACTCACAGAATTCAAAAAAAATCTATAGTTGTATGTTTATTAGCAAACTGACCCCAGCAATACATTAATAGGACATCTGTCATGATCAAGTGGGATTTATTTCAGAGATGAAAGAATTTTTCAATATCCACAAATCAATCAAATGTGATACAACACATTAACAGATTGAAGAATAAAAACCATATGATTATCTCATGTATGTAGAAAAAATTTTTGACAAAATTCAACACAGATTTGTCATGAAAGCTCTCCAGAAAGTGGGCACAGAGGGAACCTATTTCAACATAATAAAGGCCATAGATGATAAACCCACAGCAAACATTCTCAGCAGTGAAAAACTGAAAGCATTTCCTTTAAGAAAGGGAACAAGACAAGGGTGCCCAATCTTGCCACTATCATTCAATACAGTTTTGTAATTCCTAGCCACAGCAATCAGAAAAGAAAAAGAAAGGAATCCAAATTGGAAAAAATAAAAAAATAAAACTGTCACTCTTTGCAGATGACATGATACTTTACACAGATGCCACCAGGGAACTACAAGAGCTAATCTATTACTCTGGTAAAGTTGAAGGCTACAAAATTAATACACAGAAATCTCTTGCATTCTTATACACTAACAATGAAGGATAAGAAAGAGAAATTAAGGAAATAAACCCATTTACTATTACAACAAAAAGAATAAAGTACCTAGGAATAAACTTAACTAAGGAGGCAAAAGACCTGTATGCATAAAACTATGATACACTGATGAAAAAAAATCGAAGCTCACACAAACAGATGGAGAGATATACCATGTTCTTGAACTTGAAGAAGCAATATTATGAAAATGACTATACTATCCAAAGCAATATGCAGATTCAATGCAATCCCTGTCAAATTACCAAAGGTATTCTGTTGAGGTCCTTTAATGGACCGGAACCTGGTGGTCCAGAGTCGACGATAAGAAAGTAAGGAGAGAGGCTGATATTCCTTGGTTTACACAGAAAGCCAATAAAGCCCTTGGCACAGGGCTTGCTCTGTTCACGGAGGCCTCAGGCGCCCTGTTGATGGGGTGAAGGTGCAGAGCGCCTTCTTGAGAGGGTCTTAGAAGCCCAGGCAGGAAAGTGAACTCAGAGAGCCGCTGCGCTCCAGGAGATCGGCCTGAAAAAGAGAGGAAGAGAGATGGAGAGAAAGAAAGAAAGACACGGGGACCAGAGCTCTGATGGAGCAAAGGTGTTTTAATCAACATGGTGTGGGCATATATACTGTAGTTATTCTCAGCAAAGATAAAGATTAAAATTCCAGACTTATAAAACACAGGTGATCCATATTAAAGAGAGAGAGAGAGTTGTAAACAATCACTTTTACCTATGGTTCACAAGAAGGAAGAGGGTACTTATCACCATACAGAAACACTAATGAAGGAAATGCCTGGATTCCTCAGTCCCGGGAAAGGCTGAGTATTCAGGAATTAATAAGGAACAGAGAATTCCTGACAGATCCAAAACAGCACACAGGAAGCTTCCTGTTAAATGCTTCCTGACAGTATTCTTTCATAGAATTAGAAGAAAAAAATTTACAATATGTATAGAAACCAAAAGACCCAGAATAGCCAAAGCAATACTCAGAAAGAAAAACAGAGCTGGAGGAATCAGGCTCCCTGACTTCAGACTATGCTACAAAGCCACAGTAATCAAGACAGAATGGTGCAATAGAACAGAACAGACAGCCCAGAGACAAAGCCACTCACCTCTGGTCACCTAATTCATAACAGAGGAGGTGACAATATACAATGGAGAAAAGACAGTTTCTTCAATATGTTGTGCTGGGAAAACTGGATAGCTACATGTAAAAGAAGTTATTAACAGAATGCTCCTAACACCATACACGAAAATAAACTCAAAACGGGTGAAAGACCTAAATGTAAGACTGGACACGATAAAACACTTAGAGAAAAACATAGGAAGAACGCTCTTTGACCTAAATCACAGCGAGATCTTTTATGACCCACCTCCTAGAATAATGAAAATAAAAACAAAAATAAACTAGTGGGACTTTAAACTTAAAAACTTCAGCAAAGCAAAGAAAACCATAACTGAGACAAAAAGACAACTCTCAGAATGGGAGAAAATATTTGCAAATGAAGCAAATGACAACAAGCAAATGACAATGTTTGTATATTTTAATCTTCAAAATATACAAACAATATCAAAAAAACAAACAACCTAATCAAAAAATGGGCAGAAGATCTAAGTAGCCCTTTCTTCAAAGAATATATACAGATGGCCAAGAGGCACATGGAAAGGTCTCAGCATCATTAATGATTAGAGAAACGCAGATCGAAACTGCAATTAGGTATCACCTCACACCGGTAAGAATGGTCATCAAAAAATCTGCATACAATAAATGCTGGACAGGATATGTTGAAAGGGACCCCCCCCTTACACTCAATACAGCTACTATGGAGAAGAGTGTGGAAGTTCCTTAAAAAACTAAAAATAGAACTACCATATGACCCAGCTATCCCACTCCTGGGCATATACCCAGTGGAAACCGTAGTTCAAAAAGACACATGTTCCCCGAAGTTCACTGCAACACTATTTACAAGAGCCAGGGCATGGAAGCAATCTAAATATTCATCAACAGGTGAATGGATAAAGAAGATGCTGTGCTATATAATATAATATTACTCAGCCATAAAAAGGAACAAAACTGTGTTGTTTGCAAAGTTGTGGATGAACCAAGAGACTGTCATACAGAGTGGAGTAAGTTAGAAAGAGAAAATCAGATATCATGTATTAATGCATATGGGTAGAATCTAGAAAAATGATATAGGTGATCTTGTTTGTAAAGCAGAAATAGAGACACATACACAGAGAACAATTTATGGATACCAAGGGAGAAAGGGGGACGAGATGAATTGGGAGATTGGGATTGACATTTACACACTACTGTGTATAAATGGTACCCCACTCCAGTACTCTTGCCTGGAAAATCCCATGGATGGAGGAGCCTGGTAGGCTGCAGTCCATGGGGTCGCTGAGAGTCGGACACGACTGAGTGACTTCACTTTCACTTTTCACTTCCATGCATTGGAGAACGAAATGGCAACCCACTCCAGTGTTCTTGCCTGGAGAATCCCAGGGATGGGGGAGCCTGGTGGGCTGCCGTCTATGGGGTCGCACAGAGTCGGACACGACTGAAGCGACTTAGCAGCAGCATGTATAAGACAGATCACTAATGAGAACCTACTGCATAGAGCAGGGAGCTCTGCTCAGCTTTCTGTGGTGACCTAACTAGGAAAGAGATCCAGAAAAAGAGGGGATGTTTGTATACATGTGGCTGATTCACTTTGCAGTACGGCGGAAACTGACACAACAGTGTAAAGCAACTACATTTTTTAAAATACCTTAAAAAAATCCAGACCAAATAATCAGAGAAAGATAAATATGATATCACTTACATGTGAAATCTAAAATGAGACACAAATGAACTTATTTACAAAACAAAAACTGTCTCACAGACATAGACAATGATTTTATGGTTACCATAAGGGGAAAGGAGATGGGAGAGGGATGAATTAGGAGTTTGGGCTTAGCAGGTATAAACTACTATATACAAAGTAGATCAATGAGTTCCTACTGGAGAGCACAGAGAACTATATTCAATATCCTATAATAAACTATAATGAAGAAGAATGCGTATATATGTATATGCATGCTAAATCACTCCAGTTGTGTCTGACTCTGAGCGACCCTATGGACTGTAGACTGCCCAGTTCCTCTGTCCATGGAATTCTTCCAGCAAGAATACTGGAGTGGGTTTCCATGTCCTCCTCCAGGGGATCTCCCCAACCCAGGGATTGAAACCAAGTTTCTTAAGTCTCCTGCACTGGCAGGCAGGTTCTTTACCACTAGCACCATCTGGGAAGCCTATAAATATATACACTGAACCAATTTGTTGTACACCAGAAATTAAGAACATTATAAATCAACTATAGATAAATAAAATATTAAAATAAAAAATTTAGGAGCTTCAAGTCAGTGTTAAATTCTGTCACTGGAAGTATGCAAGCAATGATTAGGTGACCAACACTCATTACATGGTGGGTTCTAGTACAGGCTCTGCCGAAATAGGTAGCTGTTTGAGTTTGAACCAATCCCTTCCCGCTCTGGTCCCCAGTTTTCTCGACTATAATCTGAAGAAAAGGGAGTCATCTAAGGGAGGCAGCATCCCCTCAGACACTGAAGTGTCCCAGGGGCCTGCATTAGCCCTCCAGGGGGTGGATGAGGGCACCAAATCTTCCATGGCTTAGCTGATGTCATGCCTTCCAAATCACCATTGATGAAATTGACCAGGAGAAAGCTATGTCAACTCTCCTCCTAATACAGCTTCCAGTAATAAATTTGGAGATATCTCCAGTAATGGGCGTGAGCTCAGCTTACTGGACCTGTTTTTCTCAGAATAGCTTTATGGAGCACTGCTCCTCACAAGCAGATGCCTGCTTTTATCACGCCATATATCAGTCAGTGAATGACTGTGAAATCCCCGCCTTACTGTGCCAGCCAAATGGATAAACAGAAAAATATAATCGTCTCTCAGCCAAATCACCACTGGCATTTATATTGCTTAAGGCGGAGAGGGACCACATGCTTGCATATTGTTTCAGGGCCCATTCATTCATCCATCAGTCATCTTGTATGCTCCCTCCCTCCAGATGGTGTACCTGCGAGGCTGGGATGGAATGTTCCTGGGGGTGTGAAGAAAAAAAGGATGCATGGATGAATTAGCCCTGAACCAAATCCTCAACGGGTTTATAACAGCAGAAAGGATAAGAAGTGCATGAGAGAGTGTTTATTTTGTCCTTTGGCCAAGTCATTTTCATATTGTTTGATATGTACTTATTTATCTATTTATTCATCTGGAAATCTATAACTCTTTTAGGGCAAGGATAATGACTTATTTTCCTCAGCTGTCCTCGTCCGAGTTGGCTGTCTCTAACTTCCCTACCAGAACACTTCTCAGCTGGGTGTTGAATCGAGCCTATTCTTCTGGTGGTCCATGAGACACAAAGAGGGCAAAAGCTCAGCCTGTCCTGTCCAACTTTGTATTCATTCATTTATTCAACAAACAGTGATAGAAGTCCTAGCATGTATAAGGTACTTGCCTACATATGAGATGTTCATCAATAATTCCAAAACCTAATATTCCAGTGGCAGAATCAAAAGATACATGAATAGAAAAAAAACATACAGTGAGTCTGAGGACAATAGGCATTATGGAGGAAAGTAGAGCAAGCAAAGGATGAGAAGAATCAACGTGGGAGGTAATTGCAATTTTATATTATAGTGGGATGCGTCCTGACTCAGGAAGGCATGTTTAAGCGAAAACTTGAAGCAGGAAGAAGAAAAGCCAGGTTTGTTTAGGAGAAAGATCATCCTGGGCAGGAGGAGGAGCAAAGACAAAACACAGGTGTGAGGACATGTTCAAGAAGAGGAAAGGGGTTAGTAGATGCAAGTGAGGGAGGGTTAGAACGAAGATGAAGGCTCATATTATGAGGGGCTTTAAAGGCCATTCAAAGCCATGGGCTTTTACTTTTTTCCCCCACACTGTGCAGTATGTGGAACTTCCCCTACAAGGGATCGAAGCCGTGCCCTCTGCAGTGGAAGCACAGAGTCTCAACCACTGGACTGCAAGGGAAACCCCATGGGCTTTTACCTTGAATGAGATCCCTTCATCACAACACTATTATTGGAGCTCAAAATTGTGTTGAATAAATGTTGAATCATATTCTTGTTGCAGGAATAGGAATCAAAGTACCTGGATTCTATATCCAGTTCCCAACATTCAGTGTGATCTTTCTTTGTGCTGGGCAGGTAAGGCTGTTGCAGTTAGATGGAATGTTCAGACACTCAAAGACCCAAACTTTGCATTCTTAGAGCCATAACATTGCAACCAGCCAAGAGGACTGGGATTCAGAGGACTGAGTGATGAAATCATCATGGAATCAGTGCAAGGGTCCATCCGAGAGGTAACACTGAGTTTAGGTTTTGGAGGAACTGTGAGAATTAGGCATAGAGGATTAAGACAGAGACATCCCAGGCAGAAGGGATGGCAGTCAGAAACACATAAAGGATGGAGAACACATTCAATGAACATGGAGCAGTCAGTATTGCTGGAGCAAAGGACAGGTAAGGGAGGGAAATAGGTGGACATCTTGGGGTCAGATAACAAAGCTCTTGAGTACTCAGTTTAAGCATCAGTAGGGAAAGAAGAACCATGGCTGACTCTGGAATGAATAAGTGGCAAAAATCAAGAAATTAATAGCAATGACTTTGATCTAAGAAGCAAGGCAGAAACCAGTCAGCGGGTTGTTGATGAGGCCAGATCTAGGCTTCTGGCAGCAACAGCAGGGAAACTGAGTGAAGAGACACAGGAAATACAGAGGAAGGCAAATCCCTACAGTTACAAACATCAATACATTGTTTGGGGGCAAAGGAATTTTCCCAGCCCACATTCTCTGTAGGTTTTCCCAATAATTGTTTGTGTTCAAATATTCATCAGCATGACTCGTTCATTTCCTCTTTTTTCTTAGGGAAGTGATTTAGAATATTTTGAAAACTCCTACACTTTCAGAAGTGCACATTAAATGTGTGCTGTGGCTCAAGCTGATCCTTCTTAAATGCAAACTCCAGGCAAGGATTATTCAAAAGTGGCTGGAATGTGAACATTTATCGGAAAGGCCTGGGGAAGTGCAAATATCAAGGCAACTGAAAGGTGTTTTCGGATGTTAAATTACCATTGATTCGTGCCACACAGGAAAGAAGAGGTGCTTCCTAAGACATGTCATTCAGGAGGAGCTGTGTCATACAGAAGTAAAGAGCAAGAGGTTTGGAAATAACCTGGGATCAAGTCTCAGTGGCTGCATTGACTAGCTGTAAACCTTTGGACAAGTTCATTAACCTTTCCATTAGCTGATAAGTGACAACTATCCCTAAAGAGGTGTGGTACACTCCGCTGGGTCCACATGGCACCTCCATGACCAGCCACAATCTGGGTGGGCCAGGTATACAAAGACATAGGTTAATTACTGCGACTAACAAGTGCAGTGTGCTGGGTGGGATATGATCTCATTCATGGTGGCGTGAAGGGCACTGCCGTGAGCACCTGCACGTGTGCAGTGAACCAGGCTACTCTCCTGGCTTACCTTGCAAGGCAGGAGGGCCGACTCTAGGACACACGGCTGGTAGGTGGCACAGCTGGGAGACGAAACCCCATCAAGATGTGGCCACTACACTAAGTCCTACCTTGATAATCACCTGGTTCAAACTCTTGGCTGCACAGAGGAAAGAGACATTCTAAGCGATTCCATGATTTGTTCTAAATCCCAGAGCTAGCTAGTGACAGACCTGGAACCTGAATCTGGGGTGTCTGATTGATAGATGAGGATTCTTTCCATCCCAAACCGTCTCCGTGTTCCCTCCAAAACAATCCGTCATCTCTCTGCATTTACTAAAAGTCAGGGCATAACCGAAGAATCCACTTCTCTCTCTGCATACTCATTTTCCCCAAAACAGCTCCTGGGTGCTCATCCATGACTTCAGTGTGAACTTCAAGTGCCGCTGGTGACAAGAACAGGGAGGTGCCTCAGCAGCTCCCCAAAGCTGCCACCGGACATGACTCACCAACAATAACATCCTTCCTGCCACGCTGAATGCCACCTCTTACTTTCCACCTGAGGCCTGGACTTTTCCTGGGTAGGGTTTCCTGGTTAGACCAACTGTGTGCAATGTGTGGGATGGGGGAGGCAGTTAAAATAACCATGCCCCAAAAGGTGACTGCTGAGCTTGGTCTTCTGACGTAAGGCATCTCCTCATTCTTTTGTATTGAAAACCATGCTCTGTCCGGAAAAAAACCTCCAGAGAGCGGGGTTGCTAAGTTGTGGGAGTAATTAACCTTTCCAGAATTAACCTAGGGCCAGAAAACGCCTCGTTGGGGGCCTGGCATATGATACATCTCTCTTAAATTAGAAGTCCAGCCTCCGAAACGCCAGCCAGTGATGTTCCTCTTCAACCTGCTCTGGTCAGACCACATCGAAAGTGTGGCATTTCATTTCAAACACTGCATTTATTTTTCAAAATGAAAGTATATGTATTGATTACTTCGTAATATAAGAAGTAATTTGTGCTTATTTTAAAACCTTCAAGGAGTACTAAATACATAAAGTAGAAGCTAAAAGTCCATCACCCATAACTCTATTCCAGAAACAACCACAATTAATGGATGGGACTTACAGACTTTTTTTCCAATGTGTATGTTTGAGTGTATTTCCCCCCCCTTAGGAAAATAAGATTACACTACTGTATGTAATGAATTATAAACTATTTTTGGCTTTCAAAGAGGTTGTGTTCTTCCTTCTATGTCAAAGTTTATAAATTTACTTTCTCATCTATTTAATAGAATCATTGGTTTATTGTCTTTTACCCATTTACTCTTTATTCATTTTTCAATAATGTTTATTGAGAACCTATTATGTGCCACACACTCTAGTAGGCTACTGATTGATGCTGTTGCTTTTTTTTGTATATATAAATTCAAACTTTATTATTTGCTCAATGTGGGAAATATTTATATCACAAAACTGAGGAAAATCAACTTTGTTTTATGTAAACTATAAAAGACCAACCAAAGTCAAATCATGTTTGATAAAATGAACAATTTTAAATTTGAAGGCAATATATATTGTCTGTCTCCCAGAGAAGCACTGGATATATAGTAACTTTTACTTACTTTGTCTTTTATTAACAATGTTTGGGCATATTAATTTTATATTTTTAATGTTATTTTTAAAGCAACAATGGAGGTGAGGTAAGAATATATCCTTTACCCTTGAAAATATTTTTAACATGGTCTTGTTTAGTCACTGCGTCATGTCTGAGTCTTTTGCGACCCCATGGACGTAGCCTGCCAGGCTCCTGTATCCATGGGATTTCCCAGGCAGGAATACTGCAGTGAGTTGCCATTGCCTTCTCCATGTTGCTTTTTATTGTAGTGAAACATATATAACATCAAATTTCTACTGTAATCATTTGTACGTGTACAGTTCAGTGGCGTGATGCACACAGGCATTGTTGTGTAACCATCATTACCATTCATCTCCAGAACTTTTTCATGTTCCTCAACCGAAACTCTGTATCTGTTGAACTCGTCCCTCTCCCTTTCCCTGGCCTCTGGCAACCATTGTTCTGTTTTCTGTCTCTATGAATTTGACTACTCTCGTGAGTGAAATCATATATTTGTCCTTTTGAGTCTGGCTTATTTTACTTAGCATAAGGTTTCAGGGTTCATTCATGTTGTAGCATGCATCAGAATGTCTTTCCTTTTTAAGGATGAATGATAGTTCACTGTATGTATATACTACCTTTTGTTTATCCATTCATTTGCTGATGGACATGTGGGTTGCTTCCCCCTTTTGGCTATGGTGAATAATGCTGCAATGTACACGAATGTACAAATATCTATTTGAGTCTGCTTTCAGTTCTTTGGGGCATAACCGGAAGTGGAGTCGCTGGGTCATAATTCTATGTCTAATTTTTTGAAGAACGACCGCACAGTTTTCTACAGTAGCTGTGCCAGCATGTGCCAGAATTCCAACATAGAAGAGCTATTGGAATGGGTATGCTGTAGTATCTCATTGTGGTTTTGATTTTCATTTCCTTGATGATTAGAAATTGAGCTTCTTTTCATGTGCTCACTGGCCCTTTGTATACCATACTTGGACAAATGTCTACTCAAGACCTTTGCCTGTTTTTAAATTAAGTTGTTTGTTTTTTGGTTCAGTTGTGAGAACTCCACTTGTAAGATATATGATTTGCAAATATTTTCTCCGACTCTGTGGATAGTCTTTCACTCTGTCATAATGTCTTTTGAAGCACACTTAAAAAAAAAATCTGATGAGGTACAATATATCTTTTTTCAGATTGAGTTTTAAATAAAACATAGGTCTATGCTTTTATAAAATTTGTATTCTAGTGGAGGAGACATAAATTCAAAAATTAATTACATGAGTCCATAGGTACTGTGTGGTCATTAAAGGTAGTTCTATGAGTACATAGGCCAAGCTTATCAAACCAACCTATTTGGTGAGAAAAGACTTCCTGAAGACCTGAATAAACAGGAGTTAGGTAGGCAAGGATAAACAGGAGTTGTTGTTGGGGGAGAGCCTTCTGGAATAAACACACAGATGTACGAAAGTCCTCAGGGAGGCAAAAGAAATTGGAAAGGCTGCCAAAGTTGGATGAGGTAAAGTAGAATAGGCTGGGAACAGATCAGACAGGGTGTTGAAGGCCATGCATTTATAATCAGGGCCAATCTGTTGCAAGCGTTTGAAAAAAATGCCATAATTCTCATTTGAATAAGAAAATGTGCTTGGGACAGGAGTGAGGGGTGGGGCTTGGGGCTATCAAGGGATGTTTTTTGTTCCTATTAAAAAAGAAAAATAGAAGTAACACTAGCTTTGGTGATAATTAGATGCAGAGTCCAAAGTCATGAGGCACAAACTCTCCTTCAACTCCCAGGTCTGTTTTCCTCTCTATTTAATCTATTTTATCCACATTATCTCACCCTGCAGACAGACTCTTTCCAGGTGTTAGGGATTGAGAGGTTTGGCCATTCGGAGAGAGATACCAGACATCTCTGCAGCAGTAGATTCCAAAGAAAAGGGAGAGCTTTACGGAGGGCACATAAGCTTCTGTGGCTTTTCTCTGGCTGGTACTTGACCTTCCACCTCCGTGTTGGCAACAGTATCACCTTAGAATCTATTATGAACCCAAATTCTCAGGCCTCACCCCAAGCCAACTGAATTGGAAACTCAGATGATCCCAGCAATTTGTTTTTATAAGCCTTGCAGGTAATTCTGATCCACGCTCAGTTTTGAAAGCCACTGCCTCAGATAAGTCATTGTGGCTAAGGAGATGGGATACGATGACTGATGGCTTCTTAGTCATATGCTCACCCCGGTGGCCTGGAGGGCAAGGTCCTGAATTTTGATATAGCCACCATAACCTCTTGAAGTGTTTGGTGTGGAGGTGTTTTTCAAAGGCAAAGGTAGGGAGTGCAGACTGCTATTATTGGAGCTGAGGAAGGACACTGCACAGAGAGAAATCTCAGGGACATACTGAAATCTCAGATGTCCAGAGCACCATAGCAAATATCTGGGAATTTATGTGAAAGCAAGAGAACTCCACTGAAAAGTTTTCAGCAGGAAAGATATTCAATCAAATATGCATTCAGATGATCATAATGGCTGCCCTGTGTCCTTCTGACAGGGCACTCAGGTGCCGACACACCGAGAGAAGCCAGGAGGCCATTGCCATTGGGCAGAAGTGATTGTGGAAAAGCAGAGAGGTGAAAAATGCTTAGGAAATGGATTCAACAGCACTCAGTGACCAACTGAACCTGGGACGTGAAGGTGAGGGACCCCAGGGTCTGGGCTGATTCCATCACAAGGCCTTATGTGCTCTGTCTCTTGTGCCACGAAATTCTCTTCTCTGCTCTTTACCTGGCAAAATGCTACTCCCCTGTCAGATTACAGTCTAAGTGTCTCTTCTCCAGGGAAATGTGATCCTCCAGCCTCTCTCCTAATGCTGTTTAATTTTCCTCCATAACACTTATCACAGCTCATAATGCTATATTCATTCACACAATTATCTCTTTAATATTTTAGCTCCTCTAAAATTCTCTATCATCCCTGAAAGCAGGAGCTGTTTCCTCCCAAGAGACAGGAAAGCCAAGTCATTAAGTACACAGACTCTGGAGCCAGACTGCTTGGGTTCAAGTCCTAGCCCTCTAGTGGCAAGCTGTGTGATTCTGTGCAAGTTACTCAACTTCTCTGTGCCTCAGCTCCCTCACCTGTTAAAATGTGTGGACTACTGGTCCTACTTCCTGGGATGGCCATGCGGAATCTATTGGGTTATGTGTGCAAAGCCTTGAGAAGAGCTTTACATAGGCACCAGCTCAGCTGCAGCGACCTGGACTGTTCTCTTTATTGCCCTTGCCACCTCTCCCAGTGTCTGGTATTAAGTAGGTACCCAATAGGTATCTTAAAGGGGATGAAAAGCCAATGAGGACCTTTTAGGGAGTGACCGTGTGAAGGTAGGCACTGAGAATCGAGCAGAGAGAGCACTGTAAGGTGAGCACAGTGAAGAGAGCAGGCAAGATGCTGCATTTATGATCAATATTCCCAATGCTACCTGCCTCAGAGAGCATCAGAGAAGGATGTCGAGGAGCAGATGAAATGCGTCTAAGGCATAGCCTAGAGGTGTTGTATTTAGTATCCTAGCACTGCCATAACAAAGTACAAAAACCTGGGTAGCTTAAAACAACCGAAATTTCCTGTCTCCCCCAGTTTTAGGGGCTGGGATCCTGAAAGCAAGGAGTTGGCATGGTTGAGTTCCATCAGAAGGCTCTAGGAGGGAATCCATCTTGCCATTTCCAGCTTCTGGTGGCCCCAGGCATTCCATGGTATGTGCCAACATCACTCCAGTCTCAGCTTCTTTCTTTTCATAGGCATCTTCTAGTTATGTCCAAAATTTCCTCTTCTCTTAATAACACCAGTCATATTTGATTAAGGGTCCGCTCCGTTCCAGTATGACCTCATCTTAACTAATTACATCTGCAAAATCCTATTTCCAAATGAATTCACATTCTGAGAATGTGAAGCTTGAGCTAAGGCTTCAACATATCTTTCTTGGGGATGCAGTTCAACCCAAAGAGGGAAGAAGTCCATTTGGGGAAGAAGCATTGGATGCTTTTGGGGACATGATACCAGAGATAAGATTAGCCTAGTAGTTAAGAGCACAAGTTATGGAGTTAGTGTTCAGTAAGTGGTATCTGTTAGCTAAGCTTTTCTATGGAGAGGATCTAGCATGAGAAAGAAGAGCAAGGAATACATCCTTAACCAAGAGGAATTACCCTGGTTTAGGTTAGAAATGACACAAGAGAGCAACTGGAATGACAAAAATAGTAGAAATTATTCCCTGGTGTTTAGGGTGCATATTTATCCATATAATTTAGCCCTGTCCTTAGCCTAGGGCAGGTGACTCAATATGGCTTTGTTGACTAAGCTGAATGAGTATGAAGGACACTTTTAGCCATCAGAAGAGAAGTATTAAGGGTAGGTAGGTCAAGAAAGAAGGCTAAAAGCTACCTATAAATCTCTGAAAGGCTCTCCTTCAGTGAAGAAATTATACCAACCCTCCTGTGAATATAGAGCTACAACTGGAGGATGGAAATTGTAGGGAGAACCATTTTTTGCTTAATACTAGAAAACGTAAGCTGAAAGCTCAAGCATATGAAAGGTCCAGCATCAAGTTCCACTCCTTGATGCCTGCAAGCAGAGATGAACAGCACAAGCCACATCATTTATAGAAGGTGTTTTTGTATGGGGCAGATGGTTAGATCAGAGGTTCATTGAGTTTCTTTCCACCTATGACTTCAATTTGACAAAGAGGCCAATAAATAAGAGACATATATTAGGCGTGAGGAATGTAATAGAAACTATTTAAGAAAAGACATCCAATATGAAAATTCCTTCCTCTCTCATTTAGTTTTAAACCTAACTCTATTTCCGAAGGTCAAAGGTATCAGCTATTGATTTCATGTTACCCTTAATCTCTTTTATGTTAGACTTTTAAAGGGAGGGAACAAGAAGTCTTTGAGAAGCTCCTCTGGATCAAAACAATAATCCTCAATTCTTCAAGTAAATGCCAATGTCATGTCAATGTCTTTTAATGGAAGGAACTTTAGACAAGGCATAAGGTACGAACCAACTGGTGTTCAGTCATGAGGTAATGTTTGTGATTTTCAAAACTGTAAAGGACAATTTGGGAGAGGCAATGAAGAGATTAAAGAAAGATAGCGGGGGGTTCCATACTTTAAAAGCCCTTTCGAAGTGAATTCTAGAATGTGCCATTCAGATCCCTCTTGGGGAATGAGAGACTTGTTCTCTCAGCCATTGGGAATTATTCTGACCAAGAGCGGTCAGTTTTCATTCCCCTCTAGGAACTGTCTCAGTAGAGCAAGGCCACCTTGACCAAGAGTGTCCCTCCTTCCTAGGGCAGTCTTCATCCAATGACTAACCAATGAAGGTATAAATAAGCCTGAGCCTCTACTTTTGGCATCTCTGAAGGCCCGTCTCAGCTTCAAAGCTCTCCCCGGACTTGATTGACACTTTTGGTGGACTTCATCTCAGCCAACTTCACCTTCTGTTCAATTTTGCATTCCTTCCCAAAGACGTTGATTCTGAAAGTATGACCTAGTAAACCTTCTGCATGCCAATCTATCTCCAAGTTTACTTCCTCACAAACCAACATACTCCACTTTCTTTGACCCTTTGCCTGCTTTCAGTATCACCTCATTTTTTTGGCTAATCTTCACAGCAAAACTCAAAATACCACTCATATTCTTTATTCACCCATGTATCAACAGCCATTCAGATTGTTTCCATATCTTCTCAATTGTGAACAGCACTGCAATGGAGAGGGAGTGTAAATGCCTTTGAGATCCTGGTTGCAGGCATTTTGTATAAAAACCTGGGAATAGGGTTGCTATTTCCATTATATTACAATATATAATATTTTAATCTTTAATTCTTGGAGGGCTCCCATATAGTTTTCTGCTGCATCTGCACCATTTTACATCAACCTCGAGCCTATAAGTGAACACCACTTTATTATACACTCAGCATTCTGCAAAGAGGGTAGGTCTCATCTTAAGCGTTCTTACTACCCACATTCACTGGCGTCACTTCTTCACCTTCCCTTCTCCCTTGGACACATTCCCATTAGACTTGGTTGTTAATACTTCACACAAAGGATTCTTGTCAAGCACACTCCAGTTCATCTTGCCAAATCCAGTGGTCAGGTTTCAGTCCTCATCTTAGTTCACCCCGCAGCAACATGTCATAGTTAAACACTCCCTTCTTACGACAATGTCTTTGCTTGGTTTCTAGGACCTAAGGTTTACCTGGTTTTCCTCTCTTCATGTTATTTTCAGTGTCTTTTGCTGGATTACCCTTATCCTCCCAACTTTTAAATGTTGGGAAATGCCAGAGCTCATCCTTGACCTTCTTTTTCTTTTTACCTATATTTATTCCCTAGGTGAGGGGTCAACAAGGTTTTTCTATAAAGGGACATACTGTAAATATTTTAGGTGTGGGGGCCGTGTGTCCTCTGCTTACTGCTTAACTCTGCCATTGTAGCATGAAAATAGCCACAGATATTACATGAAAAAGTGAGAAAGGTTGTGTCTCCAAATAATCTTTTTATAAAAAATATGCAGTGGTTAGGTTTGTCCCACAGGTTATAGTTTGCTAACCCCTATTCTAGATAATCTCTTCTGGTCCCCTAGCTTTCAATATCATGTCTAAACTAAGTTTCAGATTCAGATATCTAAATTGTCACTTGACACCTCCTCTCAAAACTAATGTGTACCCAAAGAAATCTCTTTATATTTTATCCATTTATCCCCCCCACAACCTATTTTTTCATCCAGTCTTTTTTATATGATCAAATGGCATCACTCTTCACAACACACTCATGCCATCTCATTAGCCTCTTCTTTTATTGCCAACCAAGTTTAAGACACAAATTTCTTCCACCTAGATAATTTCAGTTTCAACAGACCTTTATGCTTTACTTCTGACCCCCTTATAGTCTTTCTTTATATGATGGCAAAAGAACACTTTCAAAATTAAAATTACATCTTGACATTTTGCTCCTTGATACTGTCCAGTGGCTTTCCATCTCATTCAGAATAAGTTTCAAACTTTCTACTAAGACGCAGAAGGTCCTAAATGAGCTGGTCTTTCCTCATTATTGTGGCCTTGTGGTCTATTATGCTTTTTCTTGCAACCTAAATTTCTGTATGAAAATTATCCATACATGCTATTTGTTGTGAAAAAAATTTTAGACATACATGGTCTTCTCCTATTCATTTTTTTTTTTCAAGAATTAGAGGATATGCTCTCAAAAAACCTGAGGGAGTAAAGCAAGGAAGAGGAAGGCAAAAATTCAAGAAGACTTGGACAGAAAATAGGAGAAGAGAGGGAAAGGGAAGCAATAGAATAATGAAGATGAAAAGTCTCAGGAGGACAGATAAAAGGCCTGGGAAACAACCATTCCACATAGGAGCTGAGGGGCAGAGAACATGAGAAGTGTCATACTCAAAAACAAAACCCCCAAAACAGAAACTAGAACTGATCGCACTAAGTATTGTTCACATTGAAAGGGGCTTTGCCGTTCTGCTGAAAATATAAACTAACATAACGGCAGGGACTTTAGAAACTCACCCATATTAGAACTTAAGCAAGCTAAAAAAGGAGGAAATAATCAACTCCAATGAAAACAAAAAACTATCCAAAAGCAGAAATGTAATCACAATGTAAAAACTGGTGGCTCAGCTGGGACGATAATTCGGTAACTATGACTCTAGAGAGTCCCTTGGACTGCAAGAAGCTCCATCCAGTCAATCCTAAAGGAAATCAACTCCGAATATTCATTGGAGGGACTGATGCTGAAGCTGAAGCTCCAATCCTTTGGCCACCTGATGCGAAGAGCTGACTCATTTGAAAAGACCCTGATGCTGGGAAAGATTGAGGGCAGGAAGAAAAGGGGATGACAGAGGATGAGATGATTGGGTGGCATCACAGACTCAATGGACATGGGTTTGGGTAAACTCCGGGAGTTGGTGATGGACATGGAGGCCTGGTGTGCTGCAGTTCATGGGGTCACAAAGAGTCGGACACGACTGAGCAAATGAACTGACTGACTGACTGATACAGCTCTATAGTTATGAATGCAATTTTAACCTATACAGTGAAGTTTGATGCAGTGGCAAGATCTTTAAAATGTAAGTACACCAGGGACCCAGTAGAGTATTTTAGGTATTATTGTGATATAATCATACTTGGAAGGTCATGATTAGAGTGTGTGTGTGAATGTGTTTGAATATGAATTATAGAAAATATAAATTCTTATCTTTGATAAGAAAAATAAGATTTTAAAAAATGTTTGTAACCATAAAATAATCCAAATTAAAAAAAAAAGTTTAAATTTAAATGTTTGTAACCATAAAATAATCCAAATTAAAAAAAAAAAATGTTTAAATGTGTCTGCCCTTTCAACAATGATACTCTAGGGCATAAAAGGGAATCATTGCCTATGTATCTCCTTTTAAAATGTTTTGGTCTTTGTAAAATATGTAATATATACTTTCAGTAATTTCTAAATTAATTAAAGAAGAATAGAATAAATCAATAAAATAATTCTGACTTCTTGTGGACCAGGCTAAATTTTCCTCTCCCCTCAACTTTTTTAAATAAAAGTTAAATTGCAGAACCTGAGAAGTACCTAGTACCTAGTTAGCTTTCACAAATACACAGCTATTCCCTCATCATAACAAACAAGGAGTAAAATTCCAAGTTGGAATTTTAGTTTGGTTCATAGTATTTAGTTTGGCTATAAAAACAAATTAGTTTACAAAAATGCTTGTTTTCATAAAAGCATTGCTAGACGTTAGGAAGGGCAATAGTTCTTCTGCCAGCTTCAATAAAATGGTGACTAAACTAGCAGTAGACGCTCCCCTCCCCATCCTCAGCCATCAGCTCTCTAGCCATCCATCATTTAGTGCGCTGCTGAGAACCCTGCAGGAGTTCAGAAAACAATTGCCAACTGACTGTCTGGCTCGGATGAGCTATGGCACCGCTAGAGACAAGGAAGTGAAATTGATTTGTATGAGGCCAACTTTTACAAAGCACAATTCTATTGGGTTAGTTACAACTATTCAATTTCCCAAATAAAAATAAAGGCCTTACTAAGTAACAAATTACACTTTCAAAGGAGAAAAAAATCTAGCTTTTAGATGGTAATATAAGTTTGCTTTATTTTATACGTTTACAGAGAGAGACTGTGTTTTCCTAAGATGCTGTATTCTGCTTCAGAAATATGTAACTTCTCTGATGGAATGCAGTCTTTCATGAACTAAAGCCATTTTCTCTTTTTATTCTGGAACTGGTTGACACTAAAGCCATTTATGACTCATCAAAACGTGATAGCTTGTGACTCTTGCTCATTGAAGCCCATATGTCTGAGAAACATAGTCTTCCTAATATGGCACATTTGGGTTGTTTCTGTTACAGCTGATCCTCTCTGTTAAACCCAAGGATCAAAGGCTGTGGGTGGCCTCACTTTAATCCTTGTGTTTCTAAGAAAGGAAGTAGGGAGGACTATTTGCATCCTCAGTCATGATAGGAATGACCTGCCCTTAGGAACCGACTATTTTATTAAGAATGCACTGACGATCCTTTATATTCAGGTGCCAGTAGATATGAGGAGAAAACATCACCATCCCTGGTCTCGTAGGGGTACAAGCACACAAACAGATACCTGCAAAACTCTGTGGAAAGGACTGCAATAAAGAGAGGCAGTACTGGCAAGATTAAGAAGAGAAGTAAATCAAGCCTGAGACCCCTTTTCAGAAAGGAGAGAGAAAGCGTAAGTGGGGGCTCCTGTAGGAACTTACCTAGAACAAATCAGGCCTGTGAGAGGCACGTTGAACATTTACTCACTCATCCCAAGAAGAACCCATCAAGATTATAGTAGCATTATTATTATTATTCCCATTTAAAAATGTGGAAACAGATATTTAGAGATAAATTATTTGATCAGTTACTTGCAAAGCATTAAAGGCTCAAACAAAAGCTATATAATCTCAGAGACACCCCCCAGAAGAATGTCTAACACACATTTCCTTAGCTGTGATCTCTGCGGTCTCTAAGGAGAAATGTAAAATGTTTAATTCAGGACAATATTTTAATTAACTGGAATTAAAATATGCATTCTTGGCAGGCTGTACTAAGTACTTGTTGTTATTTACCTGGTGTCTGGTTTGGGTCCTTGGGAGTGTATAGATGAATAAGCATATCTCCAGCCTTTGAAATGATCACAGGCGATTGAGGGCAGAGCCTGGAACAGTCATGAAGTCTTATTACCATTTCACCTTCATTCTGTTCAGTCTATCATCACCACCACCAACCATCGCATACTTTACGAGATACATTTTATAATCGTCTCCTTATAGCTCCTTCACCTCATTCTGTGCCTCCCTTCAATCTGTTCAGTGCAGCTAGACTGATCTTTGAGAACACATAGCTTCACTTTGCTTTTTAAGGAAAATTAAATCCACCTCTAGGGCTTCCCTGGTGGCTCAGCAGTAAATAATCTGCCTGCAGTGCAGGAGATGCAGGATACTTGGGTTCAGTCCCTGGGATGGAAAGATCCCCTGGAGGAGGAAATGGCAATCCACTCCAGTATTCTTGCCTGGAAAATCACATGGACAGAAGAGTCTGGAGGGCTATACAGTCCATGGGGTCACAGAGTTGGACATGACTGAGCATGCAGGCATATGTACCTCTAATCTTATTCTTTTCTCTAAAACCAACAAAATTCAATAAAAACAAAACAAACAAACAAAAAGAAATAAAGTTTATACTTCTTTCTCATTTTTCCATCCCTACACACACACACACACACACACACACACAGTATATATTGCAAGGAGTTACACTGTGAGTTGCTGAGTCTTACCAATGGCTCTTCTCTTCCATCACTACTAATTTTCCACAAAAACACAATAAAGGGAAAGCAAACTTTATTCAATGATTATGTTAATACAAAAAAAAGTCAGCATAGGATCTAAAATAATACCAGCAAGAAGAAAGGGGAAAAGGAAATTTACAATGACCGACATTGTAATGACCGACAAATACCTCAAAAATCTTACCACAGATAAATATTTGCTACCAAATATTTTGCTGTATTTATAAGATATAAACACACGTGTTCATGAAATAAAAGCTCAAAAAATATTAGGAACTCAAGGAATAGCAACAACAGTGATAAAATAAATGAACTAGGCAAAAAGGTCAGGAATGAAATAAAGAGGAAAAAAAATATGACTATCACTTAAACCTGCATTAAAAGCACCATCTCTATGGGAGAAGTAACGCTAGAGCTATAGAAGCCTGTAGACTTGAGAAAAATGATCTTAAAAACAAAAGTAAAAGCAATTGAAAAAATAATTGGAAAAAATATTTCCTGAAGACATACAAAAGAGATAAAACATGCATATAATTGGTGTCACTGAGAATGCCATCAGGACAAATGAAAGAAAAAAATAAAGTCAAATATCTAAACGTGTCACTCCTTCTCCTCACTTCAAAATGCTTCCCACACCTTCCAGAAGGATCCAAAGTCTGACTTTGCTGACACGTTTCTTGCTGTCACACCTCTGTAGATAGTTCTGGAGAGGTGAAGTAAAGCTCCAATGATGTAAGTCCTCAGATTTAAATAGGGATTTACTACACTGGGTATGATGGTAAGCCATTGAATGTTCTGCAAAGAGTATGGCAAGATCATCTTAGTTTTCCACAACAGAAAGTCTGTCTGCTGGGGTACAGAGGGAGAAGGGAGTTTAGATAACATCTTACTGATTCTGTCCACCTTAGAATGAAACACGCAGTAGCTATTCAAGATAGGATTTCTGATCTAAAAACAGCTCACTTCTCCTGAAATGTCTTCACAAAGGACTTCCATTAGTAAAAAAAAAACAAAAAAACAAAAAACAAAAAAAAACAAAAAAGGAGGGAAATTTCCTTATATGCCCTGTAGAGTGTTGCACCCAAGAAAATCTCTTTCATTTTCAGAATTACAAACTGGCCAAGGGTTCATTCGCTTATTTTGCTTTGACTTTGAATGACAGTATGATAAGTAGCCATCATAGTCAACAAGAGTCTGAAACGCAGTACTTGGATGCAATCTCAAAAATGACAGAATGATCTCTGTTCATTTCCAAGGAAAACCATGCAATATCACAGTAATCGAAGTCTATGCCCCGACCAGTAATGCTGAAGAAGCTGAAGTTGAACGGTTCTATGAAGACCTGCAAGACCTTTTAGAACTAACACCCCAAAAAGGTGTCCTTTTCATTATAGGGGACTGGAATGCGAAAGCAGGAAGTCAAGAAATACCTGGAGTAATGGGAAAATTTGGCCTTGGAGTACAGAATGAAGCAGGGAAAAGGCTAACAGAGTTTTGCCAAGAGAACACACTGGTCATAGCAAACACCTTCTTCCAACAACACAAGAGAAGACTCTACACATGGACATCACCAGATGGTCAACACTGAAATCAGATAGATTATATTCTTTGCAAGCAAAGATGGAGAAGCTCTATACAGTCAACAAAAACAGGACTGGGAGCTGACTGTGGCTCAGATCATGAACTCCTTATTGCCAAATTTAGACTTAAATTGAAGAAAGTAGGAAAACTACTAGACCATTTAGGTATGACCTAAATCAATACCTTACGACTATACAGTGGAAGTGAGAAATAGATTCAAGGAATTAGATCTGATAGACAGAGTGCCTGAAGAACTATGGATGGAGGTTTGAGACATTGTACAGGAGGCAGTGATTAAGACCACCCCCAAGAAAAAGGCTAAATGGTTGTCTGAGGAGGCCTTACAAACAGCTATGAAAAGAAGAGAAGCTAAAGGCAAAGGAGAAAAGGAAAGATATACCCATTTGAATGCAGAATTCCAAAGAATAGCAAGGAGAGATAAGAAAGCCTTCCTTAGCGATCAATGCAAAGAAATAGAGGGAAACAATAGAATGGGAAAGACTAGAGATCTTTTCAAGAAAATAAGAGATATCAAGGGTACATTTCATGCAAAGATGGGCACAATAAAAGACAGAAATGGTATGGACCTAACAGAAGCAGAAGATATTAAGAAGCAGTGACAAGAATACACAAAAGAGCTGTACAAAAAAGATCATCATGACCCAGATAATCATGATTGTGTGACCACTCACCTAGAGCCAGACTTCCTGGAAGTCAAGTGGGCCTTAGAAAGCATCACTACGAACAAAGCTAGTGAAGTGACGGAATTGCAGTTGAGCTATTTCAAACCCTGAAAGATGATGCTTTGAAAGTGCTGTACTCAATATGCCAGAAAATTTGGAAGTCTCAGCAGTGGCCACAGGACTGGTGGCCAGAAAAGGTCAGTTTTCATTCCAGTCCCAAAGAAAGGCAATGGCAAAGAATGCTCAAACTACCGCACAATTTCACTCATCTCACATGCTAGCAAAGTAGTGCTCAAAATTCTCCAAGTCAGGCTTCAGCAATACGTGAACAGTGAACTTCCAGATGTTCAAGCTGGTTTTAGAAAAGGCAGAGGAACTAGAGATCAAATTGCCAACATCTGTTGGAT
>NW_011494611.1:1067875-1093817 GCF_000754665.1 Bison bison bison
AGGCAGAGGAACTAGAGATCAAATTGCCAACATCTGTTGGATCATCAAAAGATCAAGAGAGTTCCAGAAAATCATCTACTTTTGCTTTATTGGCTATGCCAAAGCCTTTGACTGTGTGGATCACAATAAACTGTGGAAAATTCTGAAAGAGACGGGAATACCAGACCACCTGATCTGCTTCTTTAGAAATCTGTATGCAGGTCAGGAAGCAACAGTTAGAACTGGACGTGGAGCAACAGACTGGTTCCAAATAGGAAAAGGAGTATGTCAAGGCTGTATATTGTCACCCTGCTTATTTAACTTATATGCAGAGTACATCATGAGAAATGATGGACTGGATGAAGCACAAGCTGGCATCAGGATTGCTGGGAGAAATATCAATAACCTCGGATATGCAGATGACACCACCTTTATGGCAAGAAGAGAAGAATAACCAAAGAGCCTCTTGATGAAAGTGAAAGAGGAGAGTGAAAAGTTGGCTTAAAACTCAACATTCAGAAAACTAAGATTATGGCATCTGGTCCCATCACTTTATAGCAAATAGATGGGGAAACAGTGACAAACTTTATTTTGGGGGGCTCCAAAATCACTGCAGATGGTGACTGCAGCCATGAAATTAAAAGACACTTGCTCCTTGGAAGAAAAGCTATGACCAACCTAGAGAGCTTATTAAAAAGCAGAGACATTACTTTGCCAACAAAGGTCCATCTAGTCAAACCTATGGTTTTTCTAGTAGTCATGTATGGATGTGAAAGTTGCACTGTAAAGAAAGCTGAATGCCAAAGGATTGATGTTTTTGAACTGTGGTGTTGGAGAAGACTCTTGAGAGTCCCTTGGACTGCAAGGAGATCCAACCAGTCCATCCTAAAGATCAGTCCTGAATATTCATTGGAAGGACTGATGCTGAAGCTGAAACTCCAATACTTTGGCCACCTGATGCAAAGAACTGACTCATTTGAAAAGACCCTGATGCTGGGAAAGATTGAAGGTGGGAGAAGAAGGGGACAACAGAGGATGAGATGGTTGCATGACATCACCAACTCAGTGGACATGAGTTTGAGTAAACTCCAGGAGTTGGTGATGGACAGGGAGGCCTGACGTAAAGTAGTCCATCAGGTCTCAAAGAGCTGGACACAACTGAGTGTCTGAACTGAACTGAACTTGAATGACAAACATCTTCTCAGATGCATGTTAGGATGTTTGCTGCAACTGTGCACACCCATGGCTCATTACTACACCCCACGCCCAATCTCAAATTTTAGAAATCTGAACCCACTTGGTTTAGAGCTTGCATATTCTCAGACATTCAATGAATTCTCTTGAGTGCTATCTGAGAATGTTTATCTATGGAGCCAGTGACAGTCTGGGTTACATCCCACTTTTACAAATTATTTCCTAAATGAATACTGGGAGACCCTCTAATGTTCTGTTTAGCTTGAGCAGGGAATTCACTCTGATCTTAGATGGAATAAAAAGTACTAGCTCTGCAGAAGCAACAAAAATTAGACCAACTGTGCATAAACTCTTTATTTCTGTGATCTAGAAGACTAGTTTCTTGAAGGTTAAGAGCACCAATTATGCAATCAGAGAGACTATACACTTACTAAGTGTATAACTTTGGGTAATTAAACTTTCTGGTTTTCAGTTTCTCCACCTATAAAATGGAGATAATAATATTATAGTCTGTACAGGACTATTTGGAGTATTAAGTGAGAAAATAGATGTAAAAGTACCCAATATAGTTTTTGATCCATACTTAAGGGCTCACTGTGATAAAGCGATTACTATATGCAGGATTACCATTACTACTGTAGCCTGTATAACCTAACATCTTGCACTTATAAAGCATTATATAAATTTTTGTGCAAATTTTTAGTTCCCAATATAAAACAGAAACTATATTTTATCCGAAACAGTAAAGACAATACAAAATATCACAGACATTTATAATAATAGATGGCTGTTTAGCATGTAACTTTGATGAATCAATAGTCAAATTTTGTATCTATTTTATAAACAAAATAGTGCATAAAGACATTTGAGTACATATAGTCACAATCCTTAGGTGAGGTAGTAGACTTTCCCTCAAGTTTTTTTTCCCCCTAGTAGATTATTAACTTAATATTTCTTAATAACAGAAGTTCTATTGTTTAATAACCATGGAATATCTCATTGTTTTCTTCAAAAGGACTCAAAGTCCTAAATATCCTGATGTACACAATGTGATTACCTATGCAAGGGCTAGAACATGTATAATTTTCCAAACTTTTTGGCCTGGAACCACTTTTCCCTCAGCCTCTATGAACATTTCTCAGAACAGATGTTCCGTGGAAGTCACTTTGGGAATTTCTATATTAGAAAATAGAAAGGGTTATGCCCATTATTTTTATGAGGAACTATTGTTCAGTTTTGCTATGTTAAGGGGCCATGAGGGGAGCCTAAGAATAGAAGTGCTGGGGGATTTCTGCCAGTTGTACTTTTCTTGCTGATGTAAAACTCATGAAACAGCAAAGAAGCAAGCGAGAGAGAGCCTAGGTCATGGCGCTCATTTGAGCTTGGAAGTCCATTGTCATCACTCTGTCAAATGGCTATAAATTCCTGCACGAGTCTTCAGCTCTATAACCATCTTCATGTGAACATGGCATGGAGTGTTCTGCCATCCCTTTGGCTAAAACTGATGATCTGGCCAGGAACCAACTTTGAGGTTCTCTATGACCTTCAGAGTCTGTCTGGGCCCCATAAAGCATAGCATACTGCCCAGAGTGGAAAGGCATTTGTGAAATTTATGTCTGAGACATTCCTTTCTTCCAGTTATCCTTCTTATTGCCTTGTGTCAACTACAAATAAGCTTTCCTCTAGCCAGATTTTCTCTCCTTTTGACCGTTCCTTGGTTCTTACGCTTGCTGAATCATTTTCAAGGTTCAACTAAGCACTCTCCCTCCTGGAAAAACACAGAAGGGCAGCTGTCTCCCTCTTCGCAGTCTCATGACCTCCCAAATATGCCTACATTCTTCTCTACCAACATTCCTAGGTCCAAGCCCTTAGCTGTGTATCATGCATGCGAAAGACTCCAATCATGTTGATTAGTTGTTCACATGTATCTCTTTGAGAAACTGTATAGACAGGACACACAGCAGGCCTTCACTTGCTCTTGCCATACTTCACGTCAACATTTTAAAATATTACCCAAACTCAGTGTTTAGGGAAAATTTAAAACTCTGTTTTCTACCAGCAGTCCTTCCTAGCCTTTTATAAATTATTGGTGAAAAGCTGGACCAATCCCTCCAGTTCTATATATTTTTCAAGAGAAGCATTTAACAGGTATTTAATCCTCAAAAAAATGATGAGGATCATTACTGGTTTAACAGGATGCCTTCTGGGGCCTAATTTATTAATTTAACCACTATTTGTTGAGTGCAAAAAAATATGCCTGACACTGAACTAGGATTATAATGATAAACAAAACACTAACCTGTTTTTTAGTTTCATAGTTTACAATGAACAAGGAAGGTAGATTGAGCAGGCAGTTATAATACAACATGTTAAGTTTTAAAATAGATGTCAAGACAGGTGTTCCCATTTTGCCAATGAGTCCGGAAGGAATATTTGGGGAAGGCTTTTCCGAGAAGTCTTCCTTGAATTTTCTAATTGGAGATTTGAATAACGAGCAAAACCTAGCCCAGTAAGGACAAGAGGGATTTGGGATGGAAAGGAAGGTTGCCCACTGACCGGGGAGAAGCCGCAAATGCCACTGCACTTAAGGGGAAGGGTGTGGATGAGCATGTGAAGAACATGCTTGAGTTTGGGAACTACAGGGTGCGGGCATATGGAAGAAGGGTAGAGGAAGCTGGAGAACTCTGGGATCGCTGCTGCTGTTTGGTCGCTCAGTCCTGTCCAACCCTTGGAGACAGCACGGACTGCAGCATGCCAGGCTCCCTGTCCTCCACTATATCCCGGAGTTTGCTCAAATTCATCTCCATTGTCAGCAATGCTATCTAACCTTCTCATCCTCTGCCATGTCATTTTCCTTTTGCCTTTGATCTTTCCCAGCATCGGGGTCTTTTTCCAACACTCGGCATCAGGTGGCCAAAGTACGGGAGTTCCAGCATCAGTCTTTCCAATGAATATTCAGGGTTGATTTCCTTTAGGATTGACTGGTTTGATCTCCTTTGCTGTTCAAGGGACTCGCAAGAGTCTTCTCCAGTACCACAATTCAAAAGTCTCAATTCTTAGATGCTCAGACTTCTTCTCAGTCCAGCTCTCAGATCCATAAAAGACTATTGGAAAAGCCATAGCTTTGACTATGCAAATCTTTATTGGCAAAGCAATGTCTCTGCTTTTTAATACACAGTCTAGGTTTGTCACGGAGAAGGCGATGGCACCCCACTCCAGTACTCTTGCCTGGAAAATCCCATGGATGGAGGAGCCTGGTAGGCTGCAGTCCATGGGGTCGCTAGGAGTCGGACCGACTGAGCGACTTCACCTTCACCTTTCACTTTCAGGCATTGGAGAAGGAAATGGCAACCCACTCCAGTGTTCTTGCCTGGCAGATCCCAGGGATGGGGAGCCTGGTGGGCTGCAGTCCGTGAGGTCACACAGAGTCGGACACGACTGAGGCGACTTAGCAGCAGCAGCAGCAGGTTTTTCACAGCTTTCCTTCCACAGGGCAAGCGTCTTTTAATTTCATGGCTGCAATCACTGTCCACAGTGATTTTGGAGCCCAGGAAAATAAGATTTGTCACTGCTTCCACTATATGGCCACCCCGACATAGAGAAAGTTTGACGCAGTTCCAAGACTTTAACAAGCAGGGACCCACTGGGGTATTTTAAGGCAGAAACTTGATGTTATTTGATTTGCATTTTAGGAAAAAACCCTCAGGTTCTCTGAAAACCAGAGGTGAACATCCAGTTCTGAAAGGAGGATGAAAGAACCATGGAAGACTTGCAGGAGGTGCCTTCTGTGTCCTCCTTCGAGTCTCGGTTTTTCTGAGAGCTCTTTGGTTTCCATCCTCTGGGTGACTTTTGGCCAGCCTCTCCTGAGTGACCAAGTCCACCCACAAACCCAGCTGCACTGCCCTGGCTTTCTCCAGCCTGGAAGAGACATTGTCTGCAGCCAACAATTTATCTCTGTACCGTCCTCCAGTGAGAAGTCAGAAAGCTGTAAATCACTGGTCACACCCCAGGAGGGAAGGTTGGGACCACATTATTTCATGACCAGGAGGAACATGAACTTTTCCCCTGGGGAAGGGCACAAGCGTCCCGCGGGGACCCAAAGGGATGCCATGGACCAAGGCAGGTGGACACCTGTCTGGGTTGAGTGACTGATCCACACAGGGCTCCTGTGGCTGAAAAGCAAATGGACTGGATATTAGCTGGCTCTGATCCAAGAGCTCCCAAACTGTGTCCGGTCTGAAGGAGGCCACCTTCCCCCAGGGTGTAGCAATTTCCAATTACTCCATCAGGAAGAAGGAATAGGGGAAATTCCACAACACGACAGCCAGGCCCCTCTGGGAGGCTTGTTCTGAAGGTTCCTCACCTCTGAGCTCCTTACATGCTGCCCACCCACAGGCTTCTTTATGAAGTTCAGCCAACAGAGCCCCCAGCCCCCAGGGGGAAATGGCCTAATTAAAATCACACTTCTTGCCACCAAATTGGAAATGCTAGTCTCTGCTCCAAGAATGTCTTGGAAAAGGATCTGGAGTTGAGTGAGTCTTTCCCAGAAGGGATTTTTCCTATAAAAAAAAAAGGCAAATACCACAGATAGTGGAGGCGAGGGGCGGGTGTCTCAGTTTTAAATTTTCTGCTGGTCCAAGGCTCCCCTTTCTTTCCCTCTGTGCCCTGGTTTCTTGTTATGTATTATGGAACTTCCACCTCCTCTCTGCCCACGAATCTTGTAAGACTCATAAGAGGAAAAATTCCTCAAGCCCCACAGTTTGTGCAATGCAGTGATAGAAGGTAAGAACACTGGGAACAGCAGGACTTGTGTTTGGTTTCTGACTTTTACCGTTTAATAACTGGACAGGGCATTTTATTGTTTGAAACCATGGTTCTCTTATGTATTTAATAGGGATAAAAAGCATCTCAGGGAGACAATAAATGCTTGACATATTCTGAGTTCTAGAAAAAATAAGATGGCTCTCCTTATTATAATTACCAGATTCCTTTGCACTGCAGGAGTGTGATCAGTAAATAGTTATTGGAGTAAGGCATGAAGGAATTACAAATTGAATGCCTGCCCAGTAGCCATTAGACCTTAGAAAAGTAATTTGCCCTCATGAATCTCAATACTGTATTCTATAAAAGAAGAATTTGGAATGGGCCAATCTCTATGATCCTTCCTCGGTCTAGTATCTCAGAATTCTAGACCTAAAAAATTGATTTCATTGTTCACTTATCCATTCATTCAACAAATATTTCAAATAAAATTCAGTCTTTATTCAGCCCTTGCTGTCTGCCCTGAACAGCATGTGCGCATGTAGCTCATGGACGCAACGACCTCATGTAGTCTTCATATATGCTTGGTTGCTCATCACGTCTGATTCTCTGTGGCCCCAGCCCTGTAGCCCACCAGGCTTCTCTGTCCATGGGATTTTCCCAGCAAGAACACTGGAGTGGGTTGCCATTTCCTACTCCAGGGGATCTTCCTGATGCAGGGATCCAACCCATGTCCTTATGTCTCCTGCATTGGCAGGTGGGTTCCTTACCACTAGCCGCCACCTGGGAAGCCCATGGCCCTCATAACAATATAATTTATAATCCTCAAATATTTTTCTTCTGTTTTGAAGTTTTCTGAGAGTCTGAGTCTCTCCTATTTAATCGATCTTCTTTGGCATAGAGATGCTAATTTTAAATAAACTTTTTATCTTCATAATGGAGGAGAAAAGAAAAGCTAACATTTATGAAGTGTTTGCTATGTGCCAGACCCTGAAATCAATTCTTTGCTTACTGTATCAGACTCTTCTGCACCACCTTGGGCTTTCTTAGTGTTGCCTTCTCCTGCCTCTAAACTGCGGGTATCATCTCAGTTTTTATATCTCCTTTTCAAAGGGCAGTTCAGAAGCTTGCCTCTGTGGCCAACTACCTCTGCTCAAGTCTGGGTGGATCCTACCTCTTGGATCTAGCCAGCAGCTTCCCCAGGAAGGTCAGCCTCCCACCCCTTGTTTGCCTCTGCAAAGCAAGGCTGATCAACTAGATGTACTCAGACACTCAGTCATGTCTGACTCTTTGTGACTCCACGGACTGTAGCCCACCGGGCTCCTCTATGAGATTTTCCCAGCAAGAATACTGCAGTGGCTTGCCATTTCATACTCCAGGGGATATTCCTGACCCAGGGATTGACCCCACATCTCTTACGTCTCCCGTATTAGCAGGCAGGTTCTTTACCACTAGCGCCACCGGGGAAGAACAGCTAGCTACATGTCCTGAATTTCAAGTTTCCTTTGCTACTTCCGTACTTGGATGAAATTCACAGCGCAGGGTGGGAGATCAGATTTTATGAGCAGTTGTCAAAAGAGCCAGATGCAGTAGTGCAGAAACACTGGGTATTAACTGTGAGAGACAACGTGCCAAAGGGGAGGGTAAAGCCCGTCTTCTTCCTCCAGGGAAAGGATTCTCTCTACTAACTGCCTAGGGATGGCCCCTGTGACAAAGTGGACCCACCTCTTATAATACAGTCGTGTCTCTTCAGGATGTATCATGAAACAGCAGACAGCATGGTAGTGTATCACCTTGCATTTATGTCCATCCCACCATGCCTCAGTTTACTTTTCTCACATCCTCCCTACCCTGGGACGTTATCTGCTGAAATTAAGCATTTGCACTTAGTCCTTGCATCAAGCTCTGTTTTCTGGGGAACCTGGGCTAAGACCATACAATAGCGTATTTACTTCTCACAGCAACTGTATGGCATAGGATATGTTTTTATTCCCAGTTTATAGAGAAGTACCTAAAGATGTAAAACGAATTGGCCAATATCACAAAGCAAAAAAGAAAAAAACACATTAACACTTAAACAAAAGACCGTCTTACTTCCAATACAACAGTCTTAACCAATATCCCATATCTATTACAAAAATCATTTGTAATGAGACATGTAATCAGTAAATATCTACTGAATATCTTCTATGAGCCAGGCACTCTATCAGGCAGTAGAAAATTAATGGTAAATAAAACACACACAATCCTAATTCAAAAGATGCTCAGTATATTTTGAACACATATATTAGAGTAAGTAACTTTAGTTACTATGATAAATACTAACCTCAGTAGATTAATACAATAAACGATTTTTACTCACATCACAGTGTAATGAGAATATTCCCAGTCATCAACTTTACAACAATAATAATAGAATTAAGAATAAGTTCAGTGTGACATGAAATCATATAGAAAGGAGCTCAACTATGAGAGGAACAGAGAAAAATACTTGATGCTTAAACAGACATTCTGGGAAGCAAGAATTGGTCATGCCAAAGGGCTGAATAAATTCTTTAAAAGGGTTTTTAAATTCTTTTTCTTAAAATTGATAATTTCTATAAAGAGCAGTTTTAGGTTTACATAAAACTTGAACAGAAAGTACAGAACACTTCCACATACCTCCTCTCCTTCTCCACCCCCAACTCCTGCCTTTCCCCTGTTATCAACGTTGTGAATTCCTGTGGTATGTTTGTTGCTGTGGGTACACCAATATTTGTAAATTATTGTTAATTAAGGCCCCTAGTTTACATTAGGGTTCACTATGTGTGTTAAAATGTTCTGTTCCAACAACCCCATGACAGGTAACAGCCTGTCAAGCAGAATTATGATGTAGTTTACTTGAGTCTCTTCTAGCTTTTCCTGCTTCAGTCTATGCCTTCTGCATCAGCAGACTCACTCTTCCACTGCTCTCATTATGAATTTTTTGCTCTTCAGAATCCATTCATGGCTGCCCTTTGTTCTGAAGACCAATCTCAAATCCTTATCTGCCTAGATTTGAAGGTCTGCCTACTTCCCCATGTTCATCTCCTATAGTTTTCCAATTTTTTTGTTTCCCTATTTTTAATGTGCTACTCTAGCAAAACTTCACCATTTGCCAGTCATGAGCACAATTTATGTGAAACTACTTTTTTCTCCCTACCTGTACTTAAACGATTCCCTCTATTTGGAAAACCCCACTGACATATGCTTATAGTTGGCCTCCCCTTTGGAGCCAGCTCCAAAGTCAGTTCTTAGATTTCCAGCTGATGATCTCTCTTTCCTCTGGGTTCTTCTGTACTTAAACTCCCTGCTTCTTAGGAAACACTGAGTACATCATGCCCGGTATTTTATTAAGCCCTCTTCATTCATTACCTTCCCTGAGGTGAAATCCACATTTACACATCCTTGTTGCCTCCATAATACTAAGCACAGGACTGCTCACTTATCACAGGTCCACAGATATGCTTAAGTGCCATCTTGTCATCAGGACTTTACATGTCCTTCCTTCCCCTTTTATTAAATCCTAAGGCATAATTCCTACCCCGATTGTACTAGGATGCAAGTCCTGGTAACCAGCTGTATTACTAGCAGAATGGATGGATGCTTACTCACTGTAGAATGAAGGCATCGGTTCCTCTGTCTGAATTCACAACATCCTATGATTCTAACTTGTCCCTCTCTGGATTTCAACCCCAATGTAATTGTCGCTGTCTATGACCACACAGCTCCTTTCTATCCCTCAGCAGTTATGAGTCACAAACAGATCATTGTACTCACAGCTAGACAACTTCCCTTGGCCAAGGGTAAGTTACCCTACTCAGACACCCTAGGAGGTAGTCCTTATCTTCAACCCCTTTGGATCCCTGTGGACACAAGAATTAACTGATACGCGATCATAAGGCTGGATCCCCTGCCCCCAGATGGGACAACTCTGGCACCAATGACGCTTCCGAGTTGCCCATTAGACAAGGCTGACGTTTTGCCTAGCTTCTTCCTTTATTCTATTATCAGAGGTCCTGTCGCCTTTTCTACGAGGAGATCATCTACTATTGAGGAATTTCAGAAAACAAGAGAAATTGCTGAGAGAACGCACATATATTTACACACAGAGACACCATTTCGGTGTACTCAAACATGAACAAAAATGTCTACAACTCAATCTCTGTGTGATATCAACCTGTCAGCCCAGCAATAGCCTCCCATTGATGTACACTTTTGGCTCTTGGCATCTCCAAAGAACGAAAGTAATCTTTGACTTGTGCCAGCCATAATTTCTCATTCCTCTTAAAATCAAAAATTTGGTCTTTGTCCACTCATTTGCAACCCAAGGCCATAGCACTATGCATTTTGCATTTTTTCCAAGATTTACTTCTTTGTATTACAGCTTTCATATTTCTTTCCTTTATATTTCTTTCTCCCCCTGAGATCACAGCTGAATCTCTACTGGCTCTCAGGGACCATGCAGCAATAATTCGAAGTGGCTTGGTAGAGAGTTCCATGGCAGAGGGCCAGTCCTCCCTTCCAACAACTCAACCCTAAGAGAATGGAGAAGAAAAATAGAGCACCCTGGAGGAAAGGATCCTTGAAAAGTCCCTTCTCACTTAGTGAGAATGAAAAAGTTCTATTCATGACTTTTACCACCAGGTTTAGGCCTCTGCTGAAAAACAACAAGGAATTTGGAATATCTGTTTAAAATGAGTGTAAATATTTACCCACATATGCTGAAATATTCTAGTGACATTTAGTCTGATGCGGACTGCCAGGAGAGAAGCAAGTTTCTGAGCCAAACACAGGAATACTTTTTTTTTTAATCTTCCCTGGGAGTAGAGCAAACATTTGCAATGATATAAAATGTATTAAATTCACTGACCCTGGAATTCATAACTGGTTATGCATCAAGTATTATCATCTTGTTCAGAACCCCAGTGTTTGCAAACTTCATATTCTTGGCTCTTCTCATTAATCTTCAATAGCAGGAACAGGGTTATCCATATTATTATCATTATTATAATTAAACAAGCAGCAATGCATGCACATATTTGTCTTAATGTTATAATAATCTCATTATGATTATTAAATATATACCTTGTTTTACAGAGTGCTTAATAGTTGGCAAAGAATTTTTGTACATCTGATCTAGGATATGGGAGGCACATCAAATGTTTATTAATCACTCCCACTTACTTTATGCCAGAATCTTTGCTAAGCACCATAGGTATGTGTTCTCATTTAATAGGAGGCTAGATGAACTAAGTTGGTATTATTTTTCACTTCTACAGGTGAAAAATCTGAGGCTCAGCGTGGACAAATTATTAGAAAAGACATTTGATTAAAAGTCGTGCATTAAATATCCATTATGTATCAGATGTTGCATTAGATGCTGGGAAAACACACACACACACACACACAATCTCCCCATGCCAGGGAATTTACACAGACTAGTGAGAGGGTTGAATGGCATCATCGACTCAGTGGACATGAGCTTGAGCAAACTCTGGGAGATAGTGAAGGACAGGGAAGCCTGGCGTGCTGCAGTCCGTAGGGTTGCAAAGAGGCGGACATGACTGAGTGACTGAACAACAACAAACAAGAAAAGTGAGAGAGGAAGGCACATAAATAATTAGAAAATACCACAGCTGCTACCAGTAGCTTAAGTACAACAATGGGAACACAGAGAATAAAACTAATACAAGATAAAGAAAAATGACAGAGATTGAGATCCATATTAAGACTTAGCAGGAGTGTGTGTGGGAGAGGCTGGAGACAGAGGCCGTGCTTATGGAGAGCATCTCAGGGGGCATATGCTCATATTCTGCATAAAATAGTGGATGCACAACACCCATCAGGGCCTGGAGATGCTTGCTCTGGTTGTAACTGAGGGTACATGCAGGGAAGAATGCTGGGAGATGCTCAGATTCTGGTACCACAAGGAGCTTTGAATGCTGTGCTATGGGGGCTGGGATCATACACCAGCAAATGGCAGAGCAGGGCCCCAAACCCTTAGGTCTACTTAGTATAGACCTCTCTTTCACCCCTGTAATACTTCCCTTCTCTGTGTGTGCATGCGTGTATGTGTGTGTGCTTAGGAGTCCACAAGTTCTCGTGTGCTCAGGAGTCCACATGCTGATTTTTATTTCACTTTTTGAAGTTATTATTTTTCACATACAAAAATCTGTACGTAATTGATGTATACAACTTGCCAAGCTTGGAGCTAAGTACACGCCCATGAAACCACTACAACCATCTAAGCCATAAATCTATATCGCCTTCAAAAGTTTCCTCCTCACTTCTTATTTATTTATAATTATTATTAGTTTATGATAAGAACATCTAATATGAGATCATATTTTGCATTTTTAGGGGTGTTGGGAGAACTGGTGAGGATTGGTTATTCAGCCAACAGCAGTACAGATCACAAAAGTATTTTTCTTTTTTAAATTAATTTTTATGGGAGTATATTTGATTGTCAATGTTGTGTTAGTTTCTACTATGCAGCAAAGTGAATCAGCTATATAGCTGATTCACTTTGCTGCATAGTATGTGTGTGTATATATATATATCTATATATCTTTTTCCCGCTCTTTTGTTTTTCCTTCTCACTTAGGCTTCGAACATTTTCAGTGACCGGAATCAATCTGAGAAAAGTCATGCACAGACAGAAGACTTTTTCAAGATTTCAAAGATGAGGAAAGGAAGTTTGTAAGTGAATAAAAACATTTTTAAGTTCCTCAGAGCTGCTAAAGTGTTTAGACGTTGTGTGTTCTTTGTAAATTGCTAATGTTCCCTGTGGATATATTTACCAGGATGTTTTTATTTATTTGTGTTTTTTAAGCTGGTGCTGCTTTGGAACATTCCATGAGGTCCGCTGTCCAAGCTGACTGATCCCCAGGACTGGGTTGGGGAGATCCGAAAGAAGAGGCTCATGTCCTTTCCTTGTGTCTAACATCTTCCCCCTGTTTACTCATTTGGCCAATTTCCATTCATTCCATAGGCTGTTTGACCTACAGCCTAGGCCAGACCTTTAGGTATGTACTTTTTTAGGACTCTGTACTTCTCTGTCATGTAACGTATTACAATTAAAATGTAAACAACCATTTATGTAAGTGTTTGCATTGTGTTCCTGTCCTTTTTCTCCACCCTTCCTTGTAATACGTGGGTAAAGGGAAAGTGTAGTTCACTGCTGGCACTCAATAGTCATTCCACAAATATGAGATGAAAGAATTAATGAAACTCAGACTAAAATCAGGACAGATCATCAAGGTAGCCAATGGTCATTCAATAGTCATTCAACACTCAGTAGTCATTCAACAAATATGAGTTGAAAGAATTAATGAAAATCAGACTAAAATCAGGACAGATCATCAAGGTAGCCAATCTGGTGTTTAAATAAGTCATTAGTATCCAAAGGATCCCACTAGTATTTACAAACAAGGAAATTAACCTTGTGATATTAAGAATGATGGCTTCAGTTAACATTTATTGATTAGGTACTTTGTACCAGGCTCTGCACTAAGAATTTGATGTGTACTTTCTCATTCAATCTTCACAGCAACTGCATGACTTACTAATGGTGGCTGAGACAGAGATTTGTACTCTTCTTTCATAATGTAATGGGCTTCCCTGATCACTCAGAAGGTAAAGAATCTGCCTGCAATGAGGGAGACCTGGGTTCGACTCCTGGGTCAGGAAGATACCCTGGAGAAGGGAATGGCTATCTACTCCAGTATTCTTGTCTGGAGAATTCCATGGACAGATGAGGCTGGCAGACTACAGTCCATGGGGTTGCAAAGAGTCGGACACAACTGAATAGCTAACACACACACTTTGGGATTCTCCAGTGGCTCAGAGAGGAAAGACTTTGCCTGCAATACAGGAAACCTGGGGTCGATCCTTGGGTTGGGAAGGTCCCCTACAGAAGGGAATGGCAACCCACTCCAGTATTCTTGCCTGGAAATCCCATGGACAGTGGAGCCAGGTGGGCTAAAGTCCATGGAGTGACAAAGAGTGGGACATGACTGAGTGACTTTCACTTTCATAATGTAAAGTTGACGATGGGAAGTAGCTGCCTGCCAGGGACTTTATTTAAGCCACCCTTGCATCTGCGTGGGTCTGAGTGAGTAGTTCTGGTCAATGAAGCATGAGCAGAAGAGATGTGTCACTTCTGCTTTGAGGCTCTTGAGCATCTGGCATTCTGTCTCCATGGGATCCCTTCTTTTTCTGCAGTGACTTTGGTAACAATGTGTTAAAGATGGGAACCACAAAGTGGAAGGAGACTGGATTCCTGAAAATCTGGATGGATAAAAATCTTCCAAATCTGGCTAATTCTTATTGGATTTAGATGAAATAACCTTTCACTTTAATAAGGATGAACTGGAATTTCAAGGTTTATCTATTAGAACATTTAGCATCACTGATTCTAACTAATCATCGACTTTCCCAATAACTCAGTTGGTAAAGAATTTGCCTGCAATGCAGGAGACCCCGGTTCGATTCCTGGGTGGGGAAGATCTGCTGGAGAAGGGATAGGCCACCCACTCCAGTATACTTGGACTTCCTTTGTGGCTCAGCCGGTAAAGAATCTGCCTGCAATGTGGGAGGCCTGAGTTCATTCCCTGGGTTGGGAAGATCCCCTGGAGAAGGGAAAGGCTACCCACTTTCCCTTCTCCCTACTATTCTGGCCTGGAGAATTCCATGGACTGTAGTCCATGGGGTCTCAAAGTGTCAGACACGACTGAGCAACTTTCACTTTCACTTTCATTCTAACTAATCATTGACTTTTCCAGTGGCTCAGCAGGTAAAGAATCTGCCTGCAATGCAAGAGATACAGGAGCCTTGGGTTCAATCCCTGGATCAGGAAGATCCCCTGCAGAAGGAAATAGCAGCCCACTCCTATATTCTTTCCCAGAGAATTCCATGGAGAGAGGAGCCTGGCAGTCTACAGTCCAATGGAGTAGCAAAAAAGTCAGACATGCCTGAGCGACAGAGCACACATTCTGATTAATAAGGTGCAGTTAGGATGACAACTACGTAGAGGAGGAAAGTGATGCTTAGGTAGGTTAAGCAACCTCCTCCAAGTTACAGATATGATAAGTGGGTAAATATTTATGGAGTGAGGACTCCATAGTTTCTCTGGGGTGGGGGCATTTATGTAACTATCTGTTTAGAAAGGGGTAACTTAGGAACCTGAGGCTTGCATAACACATTATACATGATAGAGAATACAGGGTAATTATGGGGGTATGACTAAGGAAGGTCATGAGAGGCTTTAACAGTTCTACCTCAAGCCAGCTATGGGTATGATTATTGATCTCACACGTTAGTATTCATAAGTTCCAAATGCATCACAAAAATATCTCTAATACAGTAATTATGAGAGGCAGATGGTTTGTGCCCATTTTACGATAACAGGTGAGAGGTTGAGAGAGGCTAAGTGACTTGTCTGCGCCTCTGTAGCTAAAAGGCAGTGGGGCTGAGAGGTTCTCTCAGGAACTTGTCAAAAACACTAGTCTTTAGGCTCAAATTCAGAGATTCTGATTTAATATGGTTAAAATCACAGCTAGGAATCCAGATTTTTACCAGCTTTCCGGCTTAATGTGCTACAGATAGACTTCCATTTTAGACCTTACTGGCTCTCTGGCAGGGCCTCCAGTCTGGCCTCTAGTGAGGCTCAGCTTTGTAAACCCTTTATTGCTGTTCCCAGCACTGAGGGAGAAAATGACACTTCTCCTTCTGGAAGGGGGCGGAGGCCTGGAGCTTCCAGTTTTGAGCATTCTGCTCTTGGCTTCTGTTCTCTGTGTCGATTAGGCCTTTCAAACCAATTACCATTATATATTGCTGAGATTTATAGCTCTCGGTATTTGAGGTTATAGGACTTCCGTTCTCAGGAAGAAGCTCCATGCCATCACTTCTAATCAGCTCAGCACAATGACTGACTTCCCCTCTGTAAGAGGGCACACTGTTCCATTAGAGTATTAATAGCCAGGCAGAGCAGCCTCAATTTCAGTGCTTGGGGAAACATAAAAATTGGCTTTGGGGGGATCCAAAGTTTTAAAGAATTGTCCTCCTTATTAAAATCAACTCAATGATTCAACAGAAATGACTAAGAAAAAAACCTAAAAAACCTGACTTCCCTTAGGTAGAGTGTCCTACATAGAAAGTTATACTCTTTCCACAGGGTAGGCAAGGTGTTCTTCCCTGGGCTCATGGCAAGAGGATGGTTGCTGTCAAGTTTAAGGCACAAACAGTAAGCAGCAAAATTTCTGAAATATCAATTTATTTAATACCTACTAAATACTGAATGAATGAATGAACGAACAAGCAGATGAGTATAAGGCAGATGGGTATTCATGTTCCAAAGTTGTTACTTAATTCATCTGTTCATCCAATCACTCACTATTTACTAAAACAATAACCCAGTGTTTTTTGTCAGTCATATTAAGATCATGAGAAATTCAAACACAAAGCTAAATATTTTATCCACAGAGAATTTACAGTCCTCTCAAGAAAGGCACAGAGAAGGCAATGGCACCCCACTCCAGTACTCTTGCCTGGAAAATCCCATGGATGGAGGAGCCTGGTAGGCTGCAGTCCATGGGGTCGCTAAGAGTCGGATATGACTGAGCGACTTCGCTTTCACTTTTCACTTTCATGCATTGGAGAAGGAAATGGCAACCCGCTCCAGTGTTCTTGCCTGGAGAATCCCAGGGACGGGGGAGCCTGGTGGGCTGCCATCTATGGGGTCACACAGAGTCGGACACGATTGAAGTGACTTAGCAGCAGCAGCAGCAAGAAAGGCATGTAGGGGAATCTCCTGGGGGTCTAGTTCGGAGGCCTGGGCTTGATCCCTGCTTGGGGAACTCACACATGCTGCAGTGAAGAGTCTGCATGCCACAACTCAAGATTCTGCACGCGACAACATAAAAGGTCCCCTGTGCCACAACTAAGACCCATCGTGGCCAGATACACAATTTTTTTTTTTTTTTAAAGGAAAGGCATGTGATGCTTCCCCTATAAGGCTAAGCGCTCCTGAAGACCTTTAACCATGTGCCCCAGCCTACATTTTCAGCCTCACTTCTCAGTCCTCCTGTCACAGAGAGTCTATGCATCCCTGTTCTTCCTTCATCTTCACATTAAAAGATCCATCCTCTTTCACTCACATCTGTGTGTTCAAACCCCATGTTTTCTTTCAGGGTTGTTGAAAAACTCCCTCTCCTGCAGGCTGTTCCAATTCCCTCCTTAGGTAAAATAATCCCCTCGTTTGAAGGGCCGAAAGAGTTTTCAACATAAACATGTGTTATTACTCTTAGCCCTGTCTCACTGGCAGTTTTGTTCATTGTCTTCTTATCTTATGAACGTTGAGCTTCTGAAACTGCAAAAACAAGAAAGTCTCAATAATAACGCTTTATAATCCTTATAAAGCTCCAATACTTTGGCCACCTGATGCAAAGAACTAAATCATTGGAAAAGTCCCTGATGCTGGGAAAGATTGAAGGCAGGAGGAGAAGGGGATGACAGAGGATGAGATGGTTGGATGCCATCACCAGCTCGATGGACATGAGTTTGAGCAAGCTCCAGGAGTTGGTGATGGACAAGGAAGCCTCGTGTTTTGCAGTCCTCCAAAACTTCGTGTTTTGGGGTCACAAACAGCTGGACTCAACTGAGTGATTGAATTGAACTGAATGCCTTGTCAGTACTGAGAGCTCATAAATGTTCGTGAATCGAATGGAGGCATCCTCCAGTAGGGTGGGATTATCCCTGAGGTCCTCCTGTCAAATTTCTATCCTAAGTAAGTCTGTTGGCAGTAGCCATACTAATAATAATATGTATTGATGTTAACAACTTCTCAATCACTTACTCTCGCTAGGTCCTGGTCTAATTATTTTGTGTGTTTTATTTCACATAGCCTTAATGCTTCCTTGCTGAGATAGGTATGGCCACTTTTATTTTAGAGGGTATCTGATGCTTGACACACGGTTGACCTGAGTCTAGGTGTGTATGTTCAGGACTGGGTTCTTCACCATTAGGAGATTAGCTCCCAGACCCCCAAACCCCAAACCCTTGGCTGGATTTAAGAACCACCTAGAAAGGCATTATCTCTTATGAGAAACAATTCCTGAGGTCATCCTGGTTCTGGAAGAGCAGATGAGGAAGAGGAAACTTCTCTTTCATTCCCTGCTGGAGAAATATACACTGTACTCTGCCATGGGGAAAACCTATACAATTGTAAATTAAAGGTATACATATACCATTAATATATACATACATACATACACACACACACACACACATATATATATTTCTTGATATGGACAAATACCACCTATGAATGGAAAAATGTTCTGGGATCCATATTTCCAAAAAGAATATACTACTTTCCTAGGAAGGGAATCATCCTTTAGCCCCACTGTGATGTAACATGAGTGACTGAGTAACATGAGTTTGAGCAAGCTCTGGAGTCGGTGATGGACTGGGAAGTCTGGCGTGCTGCAGTTCATGGGGTCGCAAAGAAGTGGACATGACTGAGCGACTGAACTGAACTGATCCACAATTCTTTCCTCACGCTAATAGGCAAACAGCTGGTCTGGCCAAGATATGAAATTTTACGTTAGGCTTCCATACCTGGAGAAGTATACATACTCTGGGTCAGTGAACTTAAACCGCCTAGTTCAGCAATCCTGTTTATGTATATGCTTCTTTGTCTCTATTCTTTAGAATCTTCAGAGTGGAAAAACAATTATGCTAAATCTGGCTTCCAATATGGCAAAGCTTATCAGAAAACAGTATCAGTCTCTTCTGCCATTTCCCCCTGTACTCTCTTCCCTTCCACAATATTTTTGGCTTCTTCAAGGGTTGTCTTCAGTTCAGTTGCTCAGTCATGTCTAACTCTTTGCAACCCCATGGGCTGCAGCATGCCAGACTTCCCTGTCCATCACCAATTCCCAGAGCTTGCTCAAATTCACATCAAGTTGGTGACTCCATCCAACCATATCATCCTCTGTCATCCCCTTCTCCTCCTGCCGTCAATCCTTCCCAGCATCAGGGTCTTTCCAATGAGTCAGTTCTTTGCATCAGGTAGCCAAAATATTGGAGCTTTAGCTTCAGCATCAGTCCTTCCAATGAATATTCAGGACTGATTTTCTTTAGGATTGACTGGTTTGATCTTATATGTCTATTAATCAGCATTGGCTACCTACCTTGAACCTCTAGTATCCACCATAAAGAAACGTGACAAACCACTGCCTCTAGCCTCTGCACTGTGGAGTGTGCACAAAGTTGTCTACACTGGCATCTTCTTTGGCACATGGCTCCACTTAGTTATCTGGTATACCGCATTCTCAATCCTATGTGGTAAGTGGCAGCACCCTCCTGCAAAGGGAGTGGATTATTTCTTCCCCTGCTTGAGGAAGTCCCACAGCAGGGATGCTTAGTTTCCATTCTGCCCAACTTTTGCTCCCAGAGTCCTCTTGTTATTCCAGCCTCTACCTTTTATGGTGCATTCTTTCTCAGCAAACTCACTGCCCAACTGGATTATATAATCCAGTTTTTGGGTCTCTCCTCTGCTCATCCTTCCTCACACAGTATTATCAGATATGTCTGTATCCACTTTTCCTAAGTAGTTTCCTCCTTTTCCAATTTATTAGATTATACATATAGGGACTTGAGACAAGCAGTGAAATTTGGCATCCTAGAGCAGACCCAAGGTGAGTCATCAGCACCCTTACTGTATTTATTTATTTTTCTTACTGTATTTAAAAGTAGTATACTCTCATAATCAACATTTCAACTGATGCTCACAGAAGCGTTAAACAAAGTATGACATTATGCTCATTTTAAAGATTAATAAAATCTGGCCAGTTAACAGTACTTGAGTGGTTATGTTACGCTAATGTCAATACTAGGGATTAAGGGAAGAGATAGGAGTATGCCACAGATGCCCCTTAGGGATGAAAGGTTGAAGAGTGCATATTGACACCACTTCCTTTTCCCCTCCCACTTCTTCCTCCCTATCCAGCTTCCTTCCTTCCTTCCTATTTCTCTTTTCCCTCTTCTCCTCTTCTCTTTCTCTCTCCATCCTTCTTTCCCGCCCTCCCTTCCTTCCTTTTATCTTTTCCTCCCTCTTGCTTCTTTCACTCTTTCATTTTTTTCTTTCCAACAGGAATTTTTGGAATACTTACCAAAAGTTAGGCTTATGCTAGATATTAAGGAAACTTAAGGGAAACTAAAATTTACTATATCTTAAGACCATACATAACTAGGCATTTTTATATTGCTCTAACTTTTAAACATTGAAGTATAGTTAATTTATTACAATATTGTATTATTTTCAGCTGTAGAACAAAGTGATTCTGTTTTATATATATATACATATATATATATATACACATAAATTTTTTCAAGTTGTTTTCAATTATAGGTTATTACAAGACATTGCATGTGCTCTAATTTTTAGCCTTCAAAGAAATTTAGTGAGTAGATGTCATCACCATGTTTTGCATGGCAGATGACTTGCTCAAGGTCATACACTTGAAGGGGTGGAATCCGGACTTTAATCCAAATCTGGCTTTAAAACTCAGATTCTCTAACCCCACATTAGCAGACCAAACATAAAATCATAGTCTCATGCAGCAGAAATAATGAGGCAATTGAACCGAGTGCAAAGTTCTGTAGGAGAAACTGCTATTTTGGGACAAGGAGTCTGGAGATCAGAAAACATTTACAGAGGAGGAACTCAGACCCAGAGAAGACAATTTTCCTAAGGACATGCAACATGTGTCTGTGTGTATAAGGGAGAAAGACAGAGACATACAGAAACAGACAGATACAGGGACAGCAGACAGCTGGATAGTGTTAGTGTTCAGATCTTCTAAAGTCAAGTCCAACCTGTCTGGCGCATCCCTGGGCTGCTCACTCCTGGCTGTTTGAATTTTGTGTTCTAAACTTTTAGGATAGGCTTTTATTCAGGTCCAGTGACACAAGGCTTCCCTCCTTAGAAAACACAATGGATCCTAGAAGTTGGAGTTGAAATCCCAGCTATTCAGTATCTGTGCTTTTTGTATTAGATGTTTATTTCTGTCCACACATGTTTGGGGAGATGTGTGTTTCCCCAGAAACCTAAAATATGCTATGAATTAGTGGGAGAAAGCTCACAGCCACTTGGTCCAGAGTCTGCTAAGGAAAAAATAGGGAGTGAGAGACTGAATGGGGAGCTGTCTGTCCGTCTGTGGCTCTGACATACTAAGGAGGGTTTGTTTGGGTGGGATCAGCTGGAAGCACTAGAAAATGGAGGAGACAGTGCTGTTTCTGAACCACCCCTCCTCAACACATCTGTCCAACACTGCTCATGTCTACTCCAGCCTTTTCCCACATGCTGCAAGCATGTCTCATTCTTCCCTGCACTAAGGCGGGTTCTTCTAAAGTCCTCCTTTATGTAATATAGAACCTGGCAGGCTCAAGGAAAAAATCAGCTACCCACATCCCCACAGATGAACAAAAATCTGGATCTTGTTTACTCTCTTTGCAGACAAGGCTGGGCTTTTCCTTCTAACTCGAGAACATCAATGAAGAAAAAAGTTCTCCCAGTGGAGTGGCTAGTGTTGAGATGCCGTGACAAGCCCACATGGAGGTCTAGGAGCCCCATCTGAGAATTTTTTTTTTTTTAAATAGGAAGAAACCTTATTTCACTAATAGTTCTGTTTTAGCTTCGAATTAAAAAAATAATAGAACAAACCCAGGGATAAATTGATGGACAGAGCTTCTTCTCTATCAGACTAGAAGATAGCAGGTCTGAAGTCATCCTAGCATGATAAAAAGTTATGAAAGAGAAGCCAAGAAATCTAGGCTTGGCACCTGGATGACACCTGCCTAGTCACCACTACTTTCTGACACCAGAGTGTGATTACATTAGATCAGACTGTCAATGGTGTATGTGTGACGTGTGCTGCTACCAGCATCTTCCATGCTCCGGCAGACATGACCAATCCATGCGACCTTCTCTCACGATATGTAAGAATTTAGCATCAGAAGCTTCACTCATTCCTCAACACATTCCACTAGAGAGCAGCTGTCTACTCTGCCTATTTATTATTCATCTCCAGAATAGAGCATCTATATCCTTCTCAGACATTTAAAAAAACTATATGTGTGTGTGTGTGTGTGTGTGTGTGTGTGTGTGTATTTCCAGTCATTGTTTCTCTTCATTCTACTTAATTTTTTTCTTACACATTTTGGAAGGCAAGTCCCAGCCCGACTCAACAAGTGAAACCTACTTCACCCGTGACTTTTCCAGCCATGTATGCATTTATCCACAATAAACTTTCAGCAACTGTAGAGAATTTGGAATTAGCATAGATAAGAAACCAAATGTTTGGATACTGAGCTGAAGGACATTTGAAGTGTTGCGTGCGATTCATCTGAATTCAAACACTCAGTTGGCAACCTCACAACAGATTCTATAGACACTCTTTCTGTGGTATTTCAGAGCTAGTCCTATGCAAGAGCAAGAAGCCTACTCTAAACATGATGCAGACCTCTTCAGCCTCATTGATCATCACAAAATTTGCCACTCCTATGGATCAAGATTCAAGAGGTGGAAGATCAAAGTATGCTTTTCTTAAACAAGCTTCCCTTTCACACACTCAGATGGGATAAGATAGACTGCAGTGACCTGAAGATGGAGAGGACCCGGTGGACAGACAAAGCAGGAGTCCCAGGGTGGACTGAGAGTCAGAGAACTCTAATCTTTGTCCCTATTCTACTTCTGTCTTCATCTGAGATTTTGAGCCTCTCTCTTCTCTTCTTCAGATGTACTGCCCGAGTTCATGCTGAGAACCCAATCCAGCTCCTCTGCTCTCTGAATCTGTGTCTTGGCTTCTGAAGAATGAATGGATGATTGTGAGGTTCCTACAGATACTTCTGCTTATGGTTTATACATCATCAATTGTTTAAATTTTGAGGAGGGGGAGGAATGCTTCAAGTATTACCCTTGTTTTTCCCTCTAATATTCTAAGAAATTAACTCTTCATTCTATGTTTAATGACTCTCAGTTATATAAACAGGAACTTTTTGAATTTCAGAAATTTTACTCTGGTGCTTTTGTTAATAAATTTACTGTGAGGTCAGCCTCCTTTTTTTTTTTTTTTTCCAAGTCACTCTTTTCCACTAAAGTTTCACCCACCTAGAGAATCCTCTTTGTAGACTTCATGTGTGTAAATCATCATTTAAACTCCAGCATTTTATTTCCTCTATGAAGTCATCCAAGATCAAGTTCTTCTCATCTGTTATAAATGTGATCATGGGCAATCTTGTTATTCCCCATTTCATCATCCATCATGCATTTATTCTTCATTTTCCAATAGGGTTTTGGGAGAAACAAACATAACTGAAAAAGACTCTTGAATCTCAAGGACTGCAGTAAGTATGCATGTGTGTGTGTGTGTGTGTGTGTATAATATTTATAACCATACTTAGATAGCATGATTTTGCTTTTCAAGTTTAGATGACTAAGAATAGAGGAAATTAAAGGTATACATCTAATAACCAACAGAACCAACCTTGAAACTCAGTACCATATGACTTTAAAATGCGTGTATCTTTTACTACCATACAGCTCTCTTTGCCATAAATTCTTCTAGTAGGTGGTAAAAGTCACATTTTAAAAAGCTGGACAAGAGGCAGAGGGGGTAGTAATGAAAATAAAAAATAAAAGTATATTCTAAAAAATCTTGGTTAAGTCTCAGCAGTTGAGTGTCACAATGAGCACTGAGTTTCCTGGAAGCCTAAGCAAAGAAAGAAATAGGATGAGTATCAATCTCTTGGCATCTAACAGAAGAAAACATAGATACATATGGTGGCCTGGATTCTACTTCTGAGATGAGCTTGTCACCAAAGACACTGAGCAATACATTGGAAGATGTTCTCAGTAGCACTTTGATCAAGAGTCCAAAAGATGTTCTGCAAACATCTGTTTTTTTATAATAGCAACAGCATGTATGAATGCTGGCAGAATCGTGCTAAATCTTAATTCCAAATGGCAATTCTTTAAGGGGCCCAAAGAATACAGTCCAGGGATCTGTCTTAACATAGGAGTGAAATGTGGAACATTTAAAGGTTTGAATAGTTAGCATGCTTTTAGTCCAACATTTCCTTGAGATGGTGAAAATGTTGTTTTGTTTTTGTATGAAAAAAGAAATACATGATAATTTTTCTTAATTTGTAGCAAGACAAAAGCTATTGTTTTTAGTTTTATAATTATGTGTTTGTTTCACAAAATCTGGCCATAAGATGCAATGAACTATATTTGTAAACAGCCAGGAAGTCACGCTGCTGCTAAGTTGCTTCAGTTGTGTCCAATTCTGTGTGACCCTATGGCCAGCAGCCCACCAGGCTCCTCTGTCCATGGGATTCTCTAGGCAAGAATACTGGAGTGGGTTGCCATTTCCTTCTCCAAGGTAGTCATAGGAGAAATAATTTAGTGCAGAAATTCATGGCCTTGGGATTCTTTGCGGGTAGAGAGTGGTCAAGAAAGCCTTCTCTGTGAAGGTGACATCTGATAGGAAAACTGATGAGTAACTAAGAGAAAAAAGAGCAGTAGTCTTGGGGTGCAAAGATAGTTTTGAAGAGGAAGCGATTAGCTCTCTGAGATTAGGTCACAGTAGAGGTGACATTTGAAATAAATATTGAAGAGTGAGTTTTCCCAGTAGGCAAGGGGAAGGGCCTTCTGAAAAGAGCAAACTGCATGCACAAAGGTTTGGAAGCACCAAAATGTGAAATAGCAAATGCATATTAGGGTCATTTTAAGTTGCTTCTTGGGTCAGAGCCTGCCCGTGTAGGAAAGTGGCCAAAAAGTCAGGCTAGAGGTCAACACAGAGTCAAATGGTGAAAGACCTCATATGAGATGTCAAGGAGTCTGACTTTTGTTCTGAGCAGGCTGAGATTTGTTTGTGAGTGACATCTGAGCCTGACTGTGGGGAGGAGCTGGCAGGAGGGAGAGGCTGAAATGGAGCAAATAGTGAAGCTGCTGCTGTGGTAATACAGGCAAAAGATGCTGAAACTGGAACTGAAGACTTGGAGTGAGATAGAGAGAGGAGCAGGTGGAACTAAGAGGGACTTAAGCAGGATCAATTGAATTTAGCCGCTTGTTGGCTGGGAGAGGGGTTTGAGAGAGGGAGAACTCCAAGATGATTCTGCACATTGTAAGAACCATGGCAGGAAGAGACACACCCAAAACAATCTGCACAGGGCCCAACTCCTGAGAGGACTCTGACAACCCCTTGTCCACAAATAAACATCTCTGGCTTGGGTGACAGGGAAAACAGCAATGTTGCAGCAAGGATTCAACTAATGATGTAGAATTGAGGATGGAGGAGCCTGGTGGGCTGCAGTCCATGGGGTCGCTAAGAGTTGGACACTTACTGACCAACTTCACTTTCACACAAATCCAGTGTTCTTGCCTGGAGAATCCCAGGGACAGGGGAGCCTGGTGGGCTGCCATCTATGGGGTCGCACAGAGTCGGAGATGACTGAAGCAACTTAGCAGCAGCAGCAGCTTATTTACAGAAGAGCTCTCTTGGTCTAGGACATATTTATCTAATTATTATAATAATGGAACATTTACTGAGCTCTTGTAATGTGGTCATCAACACTTAGTTAAGCATTATATATATAATGGCATCGCAATTAATGGTCATGATGCCTTTATGAAGAATAAACACTTACTGCAAAAAAGTCATTTTAGGGATGAGAGAAATTCAGACTCTAAAAGCTTAAGAAAATCATTCGAGGTCACAATACTAGTGCATGGTAGAGACAGGATTTGGACCCAGGTCAGTGGAATTCAAAGTCTGCACTCTTGCTAAGTCACTTCAGTTGTGTCCAACTCTGTGCGACCCCATAGACGGCAGCCCACCAGGCTCCCCCATCCCTGGGATTCTCTAGGCAAGAACATTGGAGTGGGTTGCCATTTCCTTCTCCAATGTGTGAAAGTGAAAAG